>NC_050178.1:3516205-3851205 GCF_008315115.2 Sander lucioperca
ACAACATCTTCATTTATCACAGACATTTATATAAAATAAACTTTTGGTTGAGCTTTAGTGCAGAGCCTCAAATATTATTTTGCCATATTAACATTAGTGGCAATCACTCTTTTATTGTGTGTTCAAGTGATTCACTCGTGTATTTATTAGACCAGAATAGACGAAGCTTATTAAATGCACAGTGCTCATTCTCTTCACCCTGTCAAATGAATCTAAAGAGAATACAGAACATATACATTACTATTTATTGACTAATGCCACATTTTGTTTGAAAGATGGCTACAATGATTTTTGGATTGAAGGTTCTGAATTTATTAAGGCTACGTTCAGACTGCAGGCAAAAGTGGCCCAAATCAGATTTTCTTTTGGAGGGTCAAGTGACCAGGTCAGACTTCTTCAGAAGTAGTGTGAACACCCAAATTTAGCTTTTTTTAAATCAGATTTAGACCACTTCCATATGTGGTTCTAATTATTATTTTTTTTCAATGTGGCAACAGTGTGAACAACCAAGGCGGATTTGATGCGACTTTTACGTCAATCTACATTGACATTTGTCACAATTATGCGCCGACGGGAGTTAGCCCTAGACACAGACAGTGAAATTAAAAACTTGACTAGGCCTACTAAATGGAGAACAGTGATGGAGCAAGTCAATGGAGGGAGAGTGAGGTGTTAGACCTAATTAGTGTATGGGGAAATACTTCAATCAAAACTAGAAGGGTCATACCGTAACCGCTCAGTTTTTGAAAAAATAGCAAACGAAGTGGAAGAACGGGGACACAGGAGAACGTGGCTGCAGTGTCAAAGGAAGGTGGAGAGTCTTAAAGCTACATTTTGAAATAAAAGTTGAAAATCGAAAATGCTTACTTCCTCCTTAACCTCCCTAACTTTAGTGCAACAGCGTGCTGCGTCTGATGTCATTGTTACTGTTCTTTTGCGCATGTGGGTCAGTTCGAAACCGCAAACAGTTCACACATGAATCTGATATAGGCCACATTTTAAAAGCTAATGTGAACAGCCAAACAAAAAATCGGATCTGAGCAAAAAAAAACAGAATTAAGCATTAATACTTGCGGTGTGAACGTAGCCTTAGTTTTGCCCATGTCAAAACAGCAAAAACATATGATTTGTTAGTTCAAAATGTTGCTGCACAAGATTACCATGTACACTCAACCTAGTCAGAGCTTTAACTGTCACCATCAAGTGCTCACTGTGTAAATACATGGTTATTGATCATCTATGGCCATATCACTTGCATATGCATTTTTACATAGATATTTGGGGATATTTGCTGAAATCAATTTGGTTGAATTTGAAGACACAAACTGTACTGGCTTAGATGTAATGGGGCAAGTTGAGAAGAACAAAATGTGCATTCTTCCATCTAGCTAAATGGCTTTTGCTCTGTTTTTGTTTTTTAAACTGACTGAATGTGTTTGTTTTTATGTTCATGTTTAGGTGGAGCGGGAGAAAATGGCCCTGATCAACTCTCTCCAGGAGAACCAGAAGCACCTGGAACAGGCCTATGGGACTGTGTCTGAGCAAAAGGAAACGGTCAACAGGCTGACTGAGAACCTCACTGCAATGAGGAAACTTCAGGCCAGTAAGGAGCGCCAGTCTGCCCTCGACAGTGAAAAGGACAGGGACAGCCATGATGACGGAGACTACTACGAGCTGGACATTAATGGACCCGAGATTCTGCAGTGTAAATACACGGTGGCGGTGTCTGAAGCTGGAGAGTTGAGGCAGGAGCTGAAGACTCTGAGGTCACAGTACGAGGAGTGTCGAACCCAGTATGAACATGAGCGAGCGCGGCTGGACAGCGACGTCCAGGAGTTGAGGTCAAAGTTAGCTTCCCTGGAGAAGATTAGCCAAGCAGATCAAGCAGAGGTGGCTCGTCTGGAGAAGGAGCTGCGTCTGGTCAGCGAGGCTGCAGGAGAATCACTCGGCAGCCTTAATGTGGCCCAGGACGAGCTCATAGCTTTCAGTGAAGAGCTCGCCAATCTTTACAACCATGTGTGTATGTGTAACAATGAGACCCCTAACCGTGTCATGCTCGACTACTACAAGGAAGGCAAGGCCACAGTAAGAAGGGGGCATGAAGAGAAGGAGCACCAGTCTTCCATACTTCTCACCAATGGGCTGATCACTGAGACTGAACAGGAAAATTCCCGCAGCACCACACCTACCCCTGCCCGAGAGCAGCGGCCAGAACCCATGAACGTCTATAACCTCGTAGCCATCATCAGGGACCAGATCCGCCACCTGCAGCAGGCAGTGGACCGCACCACAGAGCTGTCACGTCAGAGACTTGCCAATCTAGAGCTGGGCACAGTGGCAGACAAGGACAAAGATGCTTGCATGGAAGAGATCCTCAAATTGAAGTCCCTGCTCAGCACCAAAAGGGAACAGATTGCCACTCTCAGAGCTGTGCTCAAGGCCAATAAACAGGTCAGAAGACCACTTTGAGTGTGTCTATATGTGTGTGTATGCATGCCTGCTGTGTATGTTTCTCAGAGGAAGGATGTTCATTGTTTCTCAAACTGACAAGTACAACAGAAAGGGATAATAGTCTTAGCTATCTAATAATAACCACTGATTTTAGACTAGACGAAAGTGCAAGACATGAATGAATAATGAATGAATAGTTATATAAGATCTTATTCCCTTTTTAGACAGCTGAGGTTGCTCTGGCCAACCTGAAGAGTAAGTATAACAGCGAGAAGGCTATGGTGACTGAGACAATAACGAAGCTCCGCAATGAACTCAAGGCTCTGAAAGAGGATGCTGCTACGTTCTCCTCTCTTCGAGCCATGTTTGCTACAAGGTATGATTATACATAATCACTGGTTTCTATTTTATCCCTGACACACATGAAATTAACAATCATGTGGCACCTTGGTGGCCATCACACCATAATGCACGACAACTATTGTACTGTACTGTATCTGTCACAGGAAACATTACAAAAAGTACCAAAAGAGCAATGATATTTCTTTATATCCTGCTAATTCTGCCTGTTTTCAGCATATTTTCCTAATAATGAAAAGAATAATTCAAAACTTTAGCGCTTATTCTGCACAAGTATTTTATGTCCGTGTCTATGTTTGTGAGAGACACAAAGCATTGTGGGAACAGTCTGATGTAATATTTGTGTGAGTGAGCTAGCAGAGACCTCCCATCTGGAAAATGCTGTCTGGGTAATGGAGAAAACATGTGACTGCAGCAGTAGTTCAGGGCAAATTGCTCCACCTGCTGGAAATAATGTGTATCTCTTGTTTCTTTTCCCCTCTCTTGCTCTTTTCTCCACATGTCCCCTCTCTTGCGCTCAGGTGCGACGAGTATGTGACCCAGCTGGATGACATGCAGAGGCAGCTGGTTGCTGCTGAAGATGAGAAGAAGACCCTGAACTCTCTGTTACGTATGGCCATCCAGCAGAAACTGGCTTTAACTCAGCGCCTGGAAGACTTGGAGTTTGACCATGAGCAGGCACGCCGCAACAGTGCCACAGCGGTGGGAAGCAAGGGCAAAACAAAGGCCAAGGGAGCCTCTTCCAACCATCATGTAAGTCAGAAGCTGTTCTGCAGAACCAACTCTGAGACACAAAGCATCAGCGGAGGCCCTGGGTTCTGCTGCAAGGCTGTATGTGGCCTTTTTAAACTACTCTATATATTTTTAAGATTTGTATTTCTCTCAGGCTTTCTATACACTCATTTTTCTAACACTAAGCTGTCTTTTGGGAGCCATTATAACTCTAACCCAATACATGGCATACTAGTATTAATTCTACTTAATACTTTTGTACTGGTAACAGTACATGGTTGTGTTCACAATGTTAGACTGGTTGAGCAGAACCACTCCTTTCTTTTGTCTTCATGGTACAATTAATATACAGAATATAGTTTTAGTTGGCAACAAGGAAGGCACAGATCTCTTGAACATGGAGTAGTATAAGTCCTATTTTCCATGTGATATTTATATCATTATTTGGCCTGAAAACCACTTAAAACTAGAAACCTGGGTGCTAATTTTAATTCAACTTAAAGTACATTTGCTTTCAGGCTGCATCCCTTTCAAATTCGCTGTGATATATATAAGCTGTTATAATTTGTCATGGAAAGTACCAAGCTTTCATCCATGTTTGAGTTCTGTGACATGTTAGTGTGCCGGTGAGTTATTTTTTGGGAGGTGGTCGCAATGAGGAGGATGACACACCGTTTCTGAAGAGTTGGCCACAAGAGGTTTTGTTATACAATTTCTTTCATTTTTTTTAATAACATTTGATTTTATTGTTTACATTTGTCAGCAAATATTTCATCTACCTCCTTATTTCTCTAAAAACATTCATTTATATGTAATCTCAGTTCGTAATACAGCTTTCTTTTTCTCTCACTGGTCTGAAACAGCTAGTGATGTATCGATAACAAATACATGATGGTACCACTGTGAATTTCATGCAAGTTGAATACCAAAACAAACTAAGAAACAAAAACTCTCAACAATGTTCAGTTTTTACTTCAATAGTTGTGTTTTTCTTTAACACATAAGATGCTGTTCTCTATTTTCTGTATCAAATAAATTCTGAATTCTGAATGCTTATGTCAGCATACAAGAGCAAAAAGTCTAAACCACTGTATTTGAATGAAAATGTTCTTGAGATGACACATTCCCTGTAGTATCAGTCACTCATTATTGAAGCCTGCATGCACAACACACATCAGTCTTCTGCTTTCTGCTTCAATCTAACTTTCCTAACGGCTATTTTCATTATTAAACTTCATCTCAGTAATTCAGTGTAAATTGAAATTTCAACAATCGGTCAACAATCAATTTAATGTGATTTTCTTCTGTTTGTATCTTTCCATTTGCAGTAAATCTATCATGCCAAGACTGCTTAAGGAGGTCCGTCAGTGTCCCTGGTTCCTTCACTCTCTAATCATGGTCCAAATCATGCTGTCGCTAACACAAGAACATATCCAACAGTATTTGCCAAGGGTCTTGTTTTAGAGTGCCAAAACAAGTATGCAAAATATTGTCGAACATTTTGACTGCAGAAAGAATGACTCATCGCATCAGCTGCCCACTGCAGTCCTTGAGTCTTCCAACAATATGCACCACTATTATTATTGAACCAGAGAAAGAATCAAGATGGGTGTTTTGCTGATTACTCATTGCCTGTGTTACCTTGACTGCACACTTTTTGTTTTACTTATTTGCTCTTAGGTGATTCCCCTTTCTTTCTAGAAATCCTACTAATTGTTTCAAGTATTATACAATGTTTTTACCAGATGTGCATGTTTATCTACCAGATTCTATGTGACATTTTCTAGGGATTCAACATATGTTGTATCCCTATGTATTTCATAGGAACAAATCCAGAGATGATGTGGTAATTCTTTTAAAAGGAGAATTTTAAACTCACTGATTGAAATCCAACACAAGAGACTTTTCTGCCTTAGTTGTTTTCCTTTGGGCCTTTAATGTATAGGTGCCTTTCTAACAGCCCATAAAACAATAATGCAATATATTATTTTCACTATATGATCCTGCAACTATGGAGCTTCAGTTTCAGGGTCTTACTACATTTTGTGGAAATGGGCGCCTCCTTTTTAGACATGGCAGAACTGTTACAAATTCATGTATGCTTGTTATAACTAAGGAAAAGTATTAATGCAAAGCTTTTTATTTAAGTATTTCTAAGTTAAGGTCAGATGTTAATAGTATTCATAAACTTCACTCATGAAGGAGAGGTTTTTTTTTTTATGTAATTGTTTTAATACAACTTTTTGTAAACCTAAGTCCTAAAATCTGCAAACAACAAGCTTTCAGTGCCATTTTGTCTTTTGTTTATTAAAGTGCAATTTGCAAACATGGCAAGAAAAAACTACTAAATGTTTATGCTATGTAAAAAAATATATATATTGTACACATTGTTGCTCATACTTTGTCCTAATTGATTTTATTTGTTTTTACTATTACTGCAATTGTATTTATTTGACACTGTTCAGACTACAGGATGTCATTATCCTTTTTGTTTCATAAGGGAGTTGGAGTGGAGGTGGCTGGTCAGAATACTGATTGACTGAACTTGTGGTAAAACACTAGCAAAACTCATGATTGTGGGCGACTGTCTCTGCTAACAGTTATGGCTGGTGAAGAAATAAATCTAACTTTCACAATAGTGAGATTTTTCTTCTTTTTTATTAAACAAGTTAACTACTATGCCATAGTCATTTTACAATAAAGCTATTATTTCCCTGAGAAATAAAATACAAACATTTTTTTTTTTTTAGATAATACAGACTCATCCTGTATTACTTGTCAGTAGTGAGTACAATATCGATGGTTCTGTGGGTTGAGTAATGGCTGTACTATTGCCTGTTTTTTTGCCTGTGTACATTACTTTTTTTCTGAAACATACAGACCAATCAGCTGAATGCAAAGTGAGTTATTGTGCATACTAACATAACATAAACATATAAATGAATAATACACTAAGTATAGGCCTCACACTTAATGATAATAACATGTACCAATAAGCTTTTCATTTTACAGCAATGTACACATGTTTTGTTTGTTGTTTAGTGTAGTTGTTTAAACATTTACTGAAATTTACTCATTTAAATACTGAGATTTACAATGAAACATATTGTTACATTGGAATTTAGAATATATTTACCCCCTAGTTACAACAAAATGACCAGTTTTGTTGAAAATAAATGTCAGTATATTTGTATAAAACTTAGTTCATATAGGTCAACATAAATGAAAACGTTATTGCCTAGCTTAGCCTTCGCTACATTCATTCCATGGATGTAAAAGGAAAGTGTTTTTTTCCCTTTCTTTGAAGACGTTAACGTCAGCCACTCCCTGCCTACGAGGTGACGTCAGGGGGCGTGTCCACACAAAGGACAGAGGGGACTCCACAATGGGAGGTTTGTGTCTTTCTTTAACGAAAACTAACGCTTATCTTACCATGCAGTTAGCCTTCTGCTTTAATATCTTCTTATCAGGTCCAGACCACGAACATTAGCTAGCTACCACACAGCGCTAACGACCTCAACGGTTGCCTCGCTTTGCCATTGACAATGTAACGTTAACGTCTCAGTCCAACTCCTGTTTCTGAAAAGTTTCTCAACAACACATTTGCCATTAGAAAGAAGAGCATTAGTTTTCAATTTGCTGTCAACCGTCAGGTTAGCTGTCAACAAATGTTGTTTCGTAACATTCCCGATCCTCCATGTCCTCACACTCCTCTCCTGCCACCGTTACGAGGAAAGACTGGAGATAATGTCATTTTTCCGTAACGTTCCCTTTCAATGAAAAAGCTAGCCTGTTTTCAAACAGGGTATGGCAGGGTCTTGCTGATGTAGCCTACTAAGTAATGGTTTTTAACTTGTCTCTGCTAACATGGACAGACAGTTTTCATGAGCAGCTGATAGAGGACAGCGCCTTCCTCAAAGCTGACCGGAGACTGGACACCGAGCTGCTGGACAAACTCATCCTGCAGCTCAACAGAATCTACCCGCAGATCCTCTCAGACAAGGAGGCCACCAAAGTGAGTCCTCATACACAGTACCTGGTCACATGCAGGCAGTGGTGGAAGAGATCAAGTTAAAGTATTACCACAGTGTAAACATGCTCAGTTTTAAGTAAAAGTTCTGCATTAAAATCTACTGCAAAGTTGTATTTGCAAAATGTTCAATAAGTATTCATTATGCGGCAGAATGACCCTGACAATGTTATATTACTTTATTATTACTGGTGTATTTTATAAACATTTAATGTTGCAGCTGAATATGTGCTGTAAATTATTCTATAATAATTGCAGAATCTTAATCTGTAAAGTAATTGGTAACTATAGCTTAGAGATAAATGTAATGGCGTAAGAAATACATTATTTCCCCCTGAAATTAAGTAAAAGAATGATGTAGAATAAGATGGAAAAACTGCAGGAAAGTAGAAATACCTTAAAATTGTAATTCAACCAGCATATTTACAATTTCTTAAGTAAATGTGCAAAGTTATGTTATATCAGTGCATGCAAAATGATTTCATCTCAAGCATCTGATTGGTGATACAGATACATTCAGGTCCAAAACTGTACCAAGAAAAGAATGTCTCAGATTTACAAATTATACGATAATATGAAAACATGATGAAACAACACTTCAATATGACATATAACAGTCAATGTTGACAATAAAAGAATTTCTAAAATAATTCCAGTGGAGATGCTTCATCTTGGCTTTTGCAAGCTTTGCCAGCAAGCACTCCAGGAAAGGATATATCCATCTGGGGAATAGAAAATATCCTAATATGTCTGTTGTTATTGTTATCCAGTTTCGAAACTTGGACGTGCCCACAAGTGTTCGAGTGGGTGAGCTCCTGTCACACCTGCAGGGGAAAGGAGAGGAAGCATGTAGGGAGTTTTACAGAGCTCTTCACTTGCATGTAGAGGAGGTGTACTACAGCTTGCCCACACGGCTCCGCCTCAGAGGTTAGTCCCCAAAAAACGCTTCTCTATATCATGTGTGATATTTATTCATTATTTGGATATTACAGAATGTACTATACATATTTAGTTTTATATTCTAGTATATTCTACATTTTATGCCCACACTAAAACGTATCTGTCCCGCCTCCAGATTCCTTAGATCCACTCGCTTATCCACGAGTCTACCAACAGAGATATGTTCAGAACGACAGAGGTAAAATGTTATGTAAAAGGATGTATGTGGCCTTAGATCTCTGAGGTGCCCTACATTACCATGCACTTGCTCTCCATTGCAAACTTTAATTACCTCAGTTAACTGATGTTTAGAATATTTGAATGCATATTCACCCTGTTGCTTTAGGAGTGCTGTTCTTTTGTGTATGTTTATATAGGCATATGGGGAAATACACCTCCAAACTGCTACACCCTAGTGCTTCTTTGGAGATAGGTGTGGGTATTAAGAATGTTTCATTTAGTAAATTTGTGAATTCTGTTTTTCCTTTTTTTCCCATTCTCTTATAAAGTTGGAGTTGGGTTATTATTCTGGGGACGGCGGTTTTTGAAGGGATAGAATTTTCTGCTACTTAGGAATGTGTCTAGGGAGATACAAATGTGTTCTTGGAAAAACAATAAAGAGATTGGGGGGGAAAAAAAGAATGTATGTCAATGTGTATGCAATGTTGAAACGGTTACTATTCAAACTATTAAACTGATATTGTTAAATGTTGTGAAGCAAGATCATAAGATAATCAGTAGATGATTTAATGTGATGACCTTCAAAATCACCAAATATATTCTGGAATAGTCAGTGTGATCCAAACTTTTTCCAGGCTAGAAGTGTGTCAGGTAGTTATTTAGCACTGACACACACCAGATAATTAATTGAATTTATTTTGTTATGTGTTTACCTCTTTCCAGGTCCCCTTTTCTTTCTGGGCTGTTTCAGCGTTGCAGTGGGAATGGCTTTACTCTATTACTACAGTGGTAAGCAGCTTTTTAAGTTTTTTAACATCATCTAACATTGCAATTGTGATAATCAGATATTTTACGTATTATTGGCTAGTTAACGTATATCAACCTTAGCGTGCATGCTTTTGAAAATATGAGTCCACTTAATGCTGTTAATTCAGTGTTATAAAGATGGTGTCTTTGTTCTGTAGAGGCTAAAGTGACGGGAGGTAGCCGGGCCCTTGGGATGGCGGCCCTGGGATTGAAAAGAAAAGCTCAGGAGGTTCTCATATGGTACACTGAAGAAAGCCTCATGAAGTAAGGGGGGGGACTCCTTCACACCAGGTGCTTCAGCAGTACTCCTCTTATGAACGCTACTTGTACCAAAGCACAACACACTATATATTTTTTTCCGCAGTTGAGTACTAATTTTGTACACAGTTGTATTTACTATTTTGCGTGTGATCTAAAATGAGAAAGATGGGGTAAATTTAGAGCTACATTTGGCACTTTGCTCTTATTTCCTCATACGTTGATACCTATTTAAGTGGCTTAAAGGGACTGAATACACTCGAGGGATGAACACAGTGAATTCAAAAACAACCTGATTAAACAAGTTGTTCTCGCTACAACCTTCAAATGTGGCATAAAATGCTTTTACAAACCAATTAAACAATGAAAATATTGACTGCAATAGTGACAAAATGAGGGATTTTAAATAACAAAATATTAACAATTAGAGGTACATTCTTGACTATATACGATCCGATTTTTCCAGCATGATAACCTCAAATGCATCAGTACATTTTGCAGCCATATAATAATTATCCTTCAATGCAGAAAGCAACAACCTGCAGTGTATGTGCTTCCTTACACTTGTGCTAAGAATAATGTATTACATTTATTTTTGGTAATTAAGAATTATACTTACTTTTCTGCTCAGTTACCACTGATGTCAAGCATACCTAAATACTCTTGTATTGTACTCTCCTGTACTCCCCAAATTGAGTTAGAAACAAAGATGAGACAGAGCTCTTTGTAGAACATAACCGCCCTCTTGTGGCCAAAAGTGAACTACATCACTAAACTGCACTAATGTGTTGGCTTCTTTTGGTTTCATAAGAGCGTCTCGAAATTCTGCTGCTCACGTTTAGACAAAAAAGAGTAATGTGAACAGACAGAAATAATATCGAGCCGTGTCTGTATAGTAATACCAGAGACGGTTCAGAAAGCATCTTTGATGATACTTTAGACGGACTTTGCAGTCACATGATTGCTTCTACCAATGATATCCCGGTCTACTAGCGCAGTGCATTATGGGTAGAGTTACTACCTAATCCAAAACCATAGATATATAATCCAAAACATACTAATATCGAATGAAGATTAGTAATAATGATTCGTTAACACATATCAACCTGTAATACAACAGCTGTGTTTAACAAATGTAGGTATTAATATAACCCGGGAATTGCACCGTAAGTGAAACCAAGTTGCATATTACAGTATATATATAGTGACGTGTTACTCTATTGAAGCGTGTTGTATGAAAGGAGAGAAGGTTAGCACTCCCCTTGACAAGGATGGAATTGGCCCTAGTGGCCATCAACACACATACGGTTAAGGCACTGCCACCTACTTCGTGGCATCTATAACCATATTTTTTCATTTGTATAATTTTGACTTTAGTTAAACGATGCTTATTATTCACGGATCTCAAACCATGCCTTTTGTTTTCGCCATGTAGTCAAAGATCGGAAGCATGCCTGCATATATTCCCGTGTCTTTTGTTTCCGCTGGGTCGGGTAGGATAGGAACTTTTATTTTACCATTTTGGCCTGTGGCATTTATTTAGCCCACTGCTGCAGACACGGAAGATTACTTTAACGTTTACGCTAGGTCTGCTGTCTATCGCACAGAAGTTGTACACTCAGTTTGTGACCGTTTAAGTAAAAGTACCAGCTATTGATAGTGTGGATAATATTTTGTTCCTACTGTGCCTTACTGCCGAGTTTATACTAAGTTAGTTTCTGATAAGCTTTTTTAAAAATAAGACTAGCATTAAATTAATTTACCCCAATCAGGCAGATTTTGATGACATTTCTCAGGCTATTTGTAAACAATTTCTTTAAAATGTATGACTAGAGAAGGGTCTCTAAACATACCAGTAACTAGCATGATGGTGCTTTGTTAAACTGTATTTCTTTGTGGTTTTCTTTATGGTTAAAGTTCAGGATCTCAGAAGCCAATACCTAAAACACCGAAAAACATTTATTCAATGTGCATGGCCTTGTTGTTATTCTTGTACTCAACAATTTTGTAATATTACTCTAAAAAGAAATGTTGATAATTGATTTCTGATGTTTGTCAATTAATGTCTACTATTTAAGTTCAGTGCCTGACAGTTTGTCACATTCTGTGTGTACTGTGTTGTGTAAAAATGCCTTAAATATAAAAGTGCCATCATTTGTAGGACTGAGACTTTTTTCTTTGTACAATTAAAACATAACACAAAAAAAGCATAAGAATAAACAGGGCAATAAACACATATTATCACTTCTGAAGTTTTATTTATAAGAGTTCATGTAGTAAAAGGTTTAAAAAATATTTGGTCCTTAAAAAAGTGATTTTAAAAATGCCTAAAAGTAACTACATACACTATATACTTCAATGGAAACATAAATACATTAACTAATATACAGGTAAACAGTTTAAACATTACACACTATACTTTGCATTGCACTTGCAGCATGTAAACTCACCATTCATTAATTGGTTGAGCTTTATAACAGTGGAAACAGTTTAAACATTCCCCCCCCATATTGCATCATGTTCTACCTCATGAACAGCAGTAGGCCAAGATGGCTCCTGATGCACTTACTATTCAGAATGTCATTTGGATTATACTGTGGCGTTATACTTTTTTTTTTTAAGCTGTAGACATACATTAGGTTTAGACTGACAGATACTGATACATTTCAAAATAACAACAGAATGTCTTTTTTTCCCCCCAGGAAACATTCACAATGGTTGTGACTGACGTACAGTATATTGCTCCTGATATTTGTTAGCAAGTAAAGGCAATCACTTATTTGCATCAGTAACCTGAGCATGATAAGAGAAACACATACAATGAAAACTGACCACAAATTTGTCCATAGCCATAGTTAGAGAAGGTAACTCCTCTCTCACTCACTCACTCACACAAACACACACACACACACACACACACTACCTGATCCTCAGTATGTTATATACTAGCCATTTAGTTTGGTGAATAAATATCCTGTTCATTAGCATAAACAATGTGGAAGTCCATCTTTACTAAGTTGATCAGCAGGCACGGAGAGTCACGTCAAGGGTGATCAACCACTTGGGTTGGGCCGCTGGACTCCAAAGGCTGTGATGAATACGTTGACCACGACTATGATGAAGACGAAGGCTGTGGCGAAATTCTCCATGATGTTCAGCTTGTAGTGCATGCTTTCATCATTCAGGTTCCACTTAACTGACAAAACAAGAAAATGAATCAAGGACATTACTGAGTTTTGCTTTGTCAGTAGGAATGATCTTTCCCCACAAGGCGGTAGCACAGAGTTTCCTGTCAGATTAGAGGTGAAGTAATAAGTACTGCACACTATGCTATATATTAACAGCATCTGACAGCACCCACAGGTGAATAATTAGCTTCTTCCTCCATTAGGGCATTACATGTCTCGCTTGTTTGAAAAGAGAAATTTCTTTTTGACAGAGGATAAGTCTGTATTTTTTACTGGCCATCTTAGTGTTGGTAAATAACATAATACAATTGCCCAAGAGAGCACTTTAAAACTGGAAACAGCTGACAGCAGAGGCATTTCTTCCTGCTGTGGCTCTCTAAACTCAGCTCTCAGTCACAACAGTGTCTCTGTGAGGATAAGATAAGGACAGAGGGGAAGAGGGAGGTCACCAATGTAAGGGGAAGACATACTTGTGCTCCCAGATTTGTGTCCAAATAAGCGTAAGCAGGATTTTGTGCTTGTGAAATGGTGTGCATGAATGATTTCAAAGCATGTGGTTGTAAATCACCCTTTGTAGACCTTTGGAAACAACTCTGCTTGAGAAATTCAAGTTTGTAAATTTGTAGAAAATAATATTTGTAGTTGTAGCGAGAAAAAATGACCATGTCCAAATTAAATTTCTGCATAAATGATATCAACAGTGAGGTTACACAAAGACTTAGAAACAAAAAAAAAAACAGCTTTGTGAACATCTAAGTACAAATTAAAAACAGTTGTTGCCTATGTTCCACATGCATACACATTGTTACAAGTACGGGTTTTGAAACTGCTTTTGGCTGTAACCGCAGGCACAAAAGTCACACTTGTGACTTAACTTAATTTGGTTCGTTCGGACTTTCAGTTGTGAAAACGCCCTTAACCCTTGTGTTGTCTTCCTGTCAACCTTGAAAAAAACACTTTTTTTTCGACGTTTTTACGCCTTTTTTTTCACAGTTTGTTTTTGCTTTTTCCAGCGTTTTAAATTGTTACATTTTTCTTCCACACATTTTCAGCACTTATTTCTACATCCCATATTTTCTGATCTAAAACAAAAATTGAAAACGGGTCAATTTGACCCAAAGTCAACACAAGGGTTCAATGTGTGTGCATGTGTAACTTCAGTGTCACACGAAGCATGGGAAGGTTGAGTACTGAGTTTCTCACACAGTGCTTTGACTCTGTACACATATTTTCTTTATGTTACCTCAGTGTTGATATTATTGAAACAAAGTAAATTGAATAAACATAATACCACACGTACTTGTTTACACAGCGTTGCAGTAGAAGACACTAAAACACGTTTGTGTGCAACAGAGGACATTAACAATTTGTGAATGCTAAAGTTTGCCAAATAGACCTAGAAGGCTCCACACTTACCAATGAAGATGAGCAGAGCTCCCACGATGATTTGCAGGATGAGGGAGATACTAATGAGAGTAATGAGGGGAACATAGAAGGTGAAGTCTGGTCCTTGCTCCAGCACAGCCTTCATCTGTGAGGCATTAGCCATCAGAAGAGCCACGTCCAGCATGCTCTCTGCTGCACTCTTCTTATTGGCATAATGGTTCATGTTCAGAGGCCCCTGTTGCTGCCTCCAGCGGCCTCGCAGCGGGACCTGAACGCAAACACAAACCCTGACATCAGTACGAAACATAAGTTACGGGTAGAAATGTGATATTTGGAAAAAGCTTGGTCAAATGTATTTCTAATATTCTTTTATTAATGGCTCCTTTAGGGTATATGTAATATACATATAAATAACATAAAATATAGTCATCAGATGCCAGTTAATGATTCTGAGATGAAGTGTCTCAGGTATCTTTAAACTCAACAACCCTCATCTAACTTAATACACTCGCTGCCAGTGCACAGAGAGTTACCACATATAGAAACCAAAATATTGACAATTTTCACTTTGACACTCACTCTGTAAAAGCACATCATTTCTTGCCCTGACACTTGTGTAAACATGGTATTTCAAAAGTTACTTAACACGGAGGAAATGAAAGCACTCAGCTGCTGCCATCATATTGGATTTCATACATATCTAACTGGAAAGACTGACTGATTGGAAAGTATGATTCCCCCCCTGGGAACTGTATAGCTGGATATGTGGGGATTGTTTTGCAGCCTCTTACAGAAGGCATAAGAAATTACAGAAGTATGTCGGCACAAACAGGGACTTTTTCATCAAAGCTAACAGTCCAACATAATGAAAAACCACAATAATCTAAATTCACATATGACAATGAATTATATCAGAACTGATCAGCATGATGGCGAACGTAAGACCCAGATTTGTGCAATCACAAGGAAGGAATCTGTATGGAAATGAAAGTGTAGAGTGGCTTAATTCA
Source organism: Sander lucioperca (assembly GCF_008315115.2). Taxonomy (NCBI): domain Eukaryota; kingdom Metazoa; phylum Chordata; class Actinopteri; order Perciformes; family Percidae; genus Sander; species Sander lucioperca. The sequence goes on from NC_050178.1 coordinate 3,531,547, forward strand.
AACAGGAAACACCCATTACTCGGAAGGTCACTGAGTTGTTTTCTGTCCAAAGGTCAAAAATATTTGCTTTATGCCTTTTTCAGGCTGACCAGGTCATATATCTGAAACATGAGAGTGGCCTCCACACAAATGCAGTGGAAACAGTGAGTAAATAATGCTTATGAATATGTTACAAATACACCATGCATACAGTAAGCACATGTGAAAGCATGCACTTAAGGCAGGGCAAGACAGCTTTGTTTATATAGCACATTTTAGCAACAAGGCAATTCAAAGTGCTTTACATGGCTAAAACATTAAAAATAGCAGTTAAAAACAATTAAGGAGAATATAAGACAGGTATGAAATACAAGAATAAAAGTTACAGAGCAGTGTAAGAAATGAAAATTACTTAAACAAAGGCAGCATCAAAAAGCAAAGTCTTCAGCCTTGATTTAAAAGAACTGAGAGTTGCAGCAGACCTGCTGTTTTCTGGGAGTTTGTTCCAGATATGTGGAGCATAAAAAGTGAACGCTACTTCTCCGTGTTTAGTTCTGACTCTGGGGACAGAAAGCAGACCTGTCCCAGAAGACCTGAGAGGTCTGGACGCTTCATAATGTAGCAGCAGATCACAAATGTATTTTGGCTATAAAACATTCAACAGAAGTATTTTGAAATCAATTATTTGAGAGACTTACCACAAAAATGAAGCTCACAGTCTCATTCTATATTTCTTTAATAAATAAAACAAAATATGCAATATGTTGTGTTGTGGGAAAGGAAGCAGAATTCCATGTGTCTTTGACAATCAAATCGAGAAAGGTTGAGGAAAAAATGTCCTTCCTTATTGTGGTACAACAAAGAAATGATTTACATTTGTCTAACAGGTGAAATGAGTAGGCCTGTCACGATAACAAATTTTGCTGGACGATAAATTGTCCCAGTAATTATTGCGATAAACGATAATACTGTCGTTCTGAGACCATTTTCATCTAATATAATGATAATGGCATAATAATGCAGGTACACCTTTTCAAAGATCAATACACATTTATTTCTAAAGAATATTTAACACTGGAACTGGAAGACATTTTAAATATCCATAATAAATGAACAAAACAACAAAAAACAATAAATAAAATGGAATGTTTTCCGGCCGCGATAATTTCCATTTAAAAATTCTCAAGCTCATTTTTATTTATTATGCGATTACTTGATTTATTGCATATTGCGACAGGCCTAGAAATGAGTCTGTGGTACATGGTTCATTTAAAAACACATTATGAATATTACATCACAGGAAACCAGGGGCATTGCCGAGACCCCTGTTTCTCCTAATGTGCAGTTCAGGTCAGTGCTCAGGTTTTCATTGGGTGGAGTTTAGTTTAGAGAGTCCAACAATGCCACCCTTGTGCCCAGGTTGGCAACATCTTCCTCTTTTTTCACCTCTGAAAACCTGCCAGGCCACAGAGGAAAAGGGGGCTCTTGTGGTAAACCAGGAGACGGGTGTCAGAGTCACTAGCTGTCACCCACTAAATCTTTTACTTTTACAGCTTTATTTTCTTTCTTTCTTTTTTTATTTTTATTTGTAAGTGCCTTCTTCCCACGTATGGCTCCCTATGCACCCCAGGCTTTCCAAGAAGTGGTGATCTCCCTTTAAATTTCCTTTTCAAAGGTCTTATTTATTTTTTTCCGCTTATGTGCTGGTGTTCTTGGGAGGATCTTAGTCTTACGTTGTCTTCCGAGATAACTGGGACTGTTGCTGCTTGTGGCCCTGTAAAGCCCACAGACATTATCTATGATGTCTTAACGTCTTGACAACTGGGGACGCATGCTTCCCAGAACAAGAAGTTATTGGTAATATGTATAAAATATAGCTTTAGCTATTCCAAATTTTCAATGTTAATTCCCCTAGCAGTGAAGGTTATGGAAGCTCAGAAACAAGTAGGCCTGCAACTAATTATTATTATTTTTTAGTATCAATTAAAAACTTTGTTAATTACTGGTTAAAGGAAAGCGCCCATCACAAGTTTCCAGAGCACAATATGACATCTTCCAATTATCCAACTAACAATACAAATGCACGTAATATTCCATTTAAAATGATATAAAAGAGAGAAGTTAAAAAGATAATTATAAAATTACTTCAACAATTCAAAATAAAATAGTTGTAGATTAATTTTGTTCAACAGAAGTGAACATGAAGATAATCCCCAGTGACACAGGCTTTGACTTTTTATTGTAGAGACCACTTCCTATTGAAAGTTTTGACCAAATGACCACAGAATGTACTTGATTATATTATACCACCGCGTTCATTAATAACTCGGTATGCATTGAGGTTATCATTGGCTTTTGGGGAAACCTCTGATCCCACAGTATCGACACTTGACCAGGCTATGCTAACACAACACAGGGGTTTGGGTGACTGGCTGAGTCGACCCACCTGCCTGGATTCCTTTACAGAGCGACGATTGTACGAACCTACACCCCCATGGTCTGCTGTATCGTCTATCATTAAGTGTAAACTGAGCCTACAGCAGCAGAACAGAGACAAACTAGGCGAACAACACAAAAACAAGTTGCTTTGTTAACTAATGTTAGTGAAACGTTAAAATTAGCTCTGAAACAAGAGCTAATCTGCTTACCGGTCACTATTAGCTTGATGAATTCTCTAAATGACACTTGTCAACAACAAACACGACTATGATGTGTGAACTGATGATGGTATGATGGGACAGATGGGTGAAACCCAGGCAGCCGTAGATATCCTGTACCCGACGAATATCTCCGACTTGGGAATGTTTCTGAGTGGATTTGGCTTTGACCGAACCTGACTGGGATATTAATGGTAGCTTTACATACAGACCACAGGCTACGTGCTGCCCTTTTTAACTGGCACCAGCGCTGCCTTAACTTACCTCCGCGTTGCCGTTTCGGTCACCATCACCGTTCATTTCCAAGTTTTCCGTAGCCATCTTGTTAATAACCGCGTTATATACCCCGAATAGGTTGGTTTATAGAGTGAGCTTCAAAAGAGTCGGTGGTTCAGCAGCCGGTGGGTAGACACACAGACTGTATGAAAAAGCTGCCGTGACGACAAGAGTGTAGAAAAGGCTAACGTTACCGCCCCTGCAACATCAACATGGGGTCGGGTCGACCGTCCTCAGAAAGCTGTGGGCTGTTGGAGAAGTATGAGCAGGAAAGGTTACTCACTAGTAGCGATGCTATGCATTGGGGTAATTTCCCACAGTTAAACGGAAAATCTGATGTGATGTAGATGAGCCAAGCAGTATTTCTACCATGGTTTCTACTTGGACTAAGTTAGCCGTTCCTCAGTGACGGACTGTGAAGGCAACATGACTCTTTAATGCCACTCTGCGTATTAATTCGGTACTGCATGCTGTAGTTTGTCAACTTGATAAAACTTGTTCACGGACATGCATCATGAAAACATAATATCAACTATTTATTAACTACATTTTGTCACAGAGCCGTATACAAGACCACATTAGGGCCCATGTCATTTAAGTTTTGGCGCTTTGGCGGTTTGTAATATATATTACAAACAAATATATGTAATAATTGAAACAAATTATTTGGCGCACTGTCTGATACAAAAAAAAGCCTGAGCCTTATTTTTGTATCTTGTATAAGTAGCAATGGATACGTTAGAATTATCAGGGTTTTTCCCCACAAGTCATATCCTGAAAGATTATATCTAGGCTATTTAAAGCAAAGTTGACAAAGGAAGAAAACAGCAGCATGGTCATGTCATAACTGAAAAGTCTTTCCAGTGAAACACATGCGTCATCAGAAAATGATAAACAGTGAATTGAATGGCCAGACACTAATTGCCACAACCATGGTTTCACATTGTAAACCAGCCTGACCGCGGTTAAAAAAAAATAAAAAAAAATTTAAAAAAAAATGTACAGGGTGGCAGGGGAAGACTCATGAATATTCATTGGGGAACTCATCCCTGATTGGCTGATTGACAGGCAACGAGTACTAGTCATTCAGAGGGAGAGTAGGGCGGGTTCTTCCCTTCTTATACTGTCTATGCTCGGACCGCGAACCTCCCTTCTTATATACAGTCTATGGAACCTCCTATGGCGCCATTTTGATGCTAATAAGCCATCACCTCCCATTAGCGTTCCATTGACTGCCATTCATTTTGGTCCATTCTATATACAGTCTATGGTTCTTCCCCTACCACCCTGCAAAAAAAAAAATTCGCGGCCTGACCACACCCACCAACTGCTTCCTATTTCCTCTGTTTTACCATAAATGTGTCAAGCCTAAAACAGGCAGAGAATGACAATATGAGTTTCTGCAGCTCCATATTTGACCTGTGTCAGCCAGAATGTTATGAACAGCAACTTCTTTTAAATTCCATGTAGCCTACTTACTTTATGTATTTGTAAAGGTGATACAAAGCTGCACAACATGGGCAGACTTTAAAAGCTTCAGTGTTTGAACTCTTTGAGGGCCTGTAATAAATGGTGTGTTGCAGGACACTGCAACTTTATTTAGGTCCTTGTGGGTGTATACCTCTTTGGTATGACACAATCATAATTAACACTCAGGCTAATCAAACTGGTTTGTGTTACAAAAAAGAAAAAGCATTAGAAAGATGCGGTCTTATTGCACCCCACCCCCTTTTTTAAATAAACTTTCTTTCATTGCTTTTTTCCTTGTTGTAATAAGATTTAAATATATTTATATATATACATATAATGTATTTATTTTACAAACTCACATGGAATAATGTAACGCTTTTATTAATGCAGAAGTGTGCAGGGATTTAAGAAAGTAGGAAAAGTATAGTATAATAATAGCCGATATAAACCACCCGAAACAAAAAGCTATTGCTCATACAATAATAGGCCTAGAATATGTTTTGGAAAATTCTAAAAACTGATTCATTGAAAACACTGTTTTATGGAGAAATGACTGGGCAAAGCACTTCATATTCTTAACTACTGAAGGTATTGTATTCATCCTCCCTGTACGGGCTCCATGTGGAGGAGTAAAATACTAAGATGGGGTCCGCTGCGTGTAATCCGGTAGCCCATACTTCCTAGCAGCGTCCCTTTTGGTTGGAGGCTTTGACAGACATCTTCCTACTGGAAGCTTAGCGCGTCACGATGAGGGCGGACAGTGGTGTGGTCCTGTGTCACGGGAGGCTGAGGGTGCCGCCTAAAAGCGTGCCGAGTTATTGGATACGTGTTGTTGCTAGGGGCGTGGGTTGTGCCGTGAAATATTCTAGTTATCCCAAACCTGGAAGAAATTAAACATAGGAAGACAACAGCCTTATCAGCTGGACGACAGACGCGTTGAGAGCTGCCTGATTCAACCTGAGGGAAACTGTGCCGCAGTGAGCATTATCTGATAAGCGATCCTGTCCATCCTGCACTCTCCAGGACAACACCATGGAGAGGAAACAAGTACGCGAGGATAGTTAAAGGAACAGTGCAGAGAAGCCGAGGTCACACTTCTCTGAACTTATTCAGATTTTCACACTGAACACCCCCTATTTATTTGCATCAAACAGAGTCCGGATGGGTGATCCTCTACAGGGTATGGCAGCTGCGCACTTGGGCATCCCGTGATGTGTCTAAAGATGGATTAGTGAGCGGCACAGTCTAAATATCCTGTCCTGACCGCTGTAGGCCAGCGATTTGTCTGCGGAACTAATCACATTTCTATACTTTGGGCTGGAGTGGCAACCTTATACAATGTGGAGGGAACTGTATTCGTGAGCTCATAGGTTAAACTGGCAATGACATCAGGCTTAACTTGAATAGCTCGGTGCTGTATTGCAGCAAGGTGGACCGGGGCGTGAGGTGGCAAAGAGCAATGCGCGCATCCTCAAAGCTAGACATTTTGTGGTAGTGTTCTGTGTCCTAAACAAATTCAAGGCATAAGGCCATACATCCTGATCCGGCGAACTGCGTCACTGCATGCGAGTGTTGCAGGTAGGCTATAGGCAAATCCCACCACCGGGAGAGGAGCATGCTCATCATTCTTCCTGCACAATGTCGCCGGTAAGTGCTTAACATTTTACCTGGGATGGATTCGGCGGATCATTCAAGCAAAGATCCGCCACTGGGATCCACATTTTCCTCAGCACCCAATTTAGACTCGGACATTAATGCAAATGCCCGTAGGCCTATTTATCAGAATGGGACAGACCACAATGTCAACATCCAAAACGCAGCCCTGCGAGGAGCAAGTGACCCCAGCGCATACCCGTACACAGACTACCGGGCGCTGGTCCGCCAGAGGTTCATTCGGCGGAGTTTGTGGGTGTCAGACAGCGAGGAGCATCAGCCGGTTGACACGCCGGTGGAGTCTGCCAACATCAGCCCGGTGCCCCACATTGACCTGCGGACACTCGTTGATCGGACCCGGATTCTGCACGGAACCTGTGTGGGCCTCCCGGACACTTCAAGCACGGAGAGCCAGGTGGTGCTGAAGGACAGCGCCACGGAGAGCGTGAGCGTCGACGAGGAGAAGGGAGACAAGAGCCAATCCGAGCCAAAGGTAGAGGCTGCGCTCTCGGATGTCACAGGTAAAGCAGGAAGTGATGAGAACGAAGAGGAGCCCGGGACGAAGGCTGTGTCCACTTCACCTGGGGGGCGCTTCCTCAAGTTTGACATTGAGCTGGGGAGAGGGTCCTTCAAGACCGTCTATAAAGGTCTGGACACCGACACCTGGGTCGAAGTGGCATGGTGTGAACTCCAGGTGGGTCTATTGATGGTGCAGGTCAACCAGCCAATGATAGGCTTATTATCTGAGTTATAAAGGACTGTGTGTAGGCCCAAAAAAAGTCAGTCCTTTGTCATTTTGCAGCCTTGTGCACAGGTCGCCAACATTTGGTCAGGGGGGATCTTTCTGGATGTGTTTTGATTCCCCAGAAAACAAAGGACTGGTTTTATTACACTGTTACTTCATTCATTTGAAGTTGAAACAGTGATATGTGCACATCTAACCAGACCTGTATCATATCTAACAAACTCTTAGGTTGGGGTCTCTCAGGTAGAATAGTGTTATTGTCTGAATGGTCCGTGGCACTTTACAATGCTTAAATGACATTTCCTGCTCACAGGTGCCTTAACATCCAGGAGTGAATATGGATTATTGTCCGATTTTTCTGCGTATTATTGTGGTTATTTCCTGCCTTTTGTTCTTCCCCTCTTACTAGATTCAGCCAGTTCAGGAGCAAGTTTAAATTGATGAACCAGTCAGCATTTACAGGCATTTGTGTGACATACTTTCTTATTGGTTTGTTATCAACAGAGTAGTTCTGTTCCATTGTTTTTATAATCTCATATTGCTGAAGTGTTATGCTGTACAGCACACAGATGAGATACTGCGTTACCCCATTCTGTTATCTGTAATGGATTTTTTAATGAGCCATCATTGAAGTATTTGTTCTCACTCAGGGACTGAACACAAGTTCAAAGTATTGTTACAGGGAAGAGTGAGGAGGAAAAGACATTCGTGTGGCTTTTTACTTTTTGTCAGCGCTCACATTGCACCAGCTTTCCCTCTCATAATACTGAGCCTAAATGTTTCCATCATTTAGTTTTGTATCACCCGAAGATGTTTATAAGACGTCTGTATTTTCCGTTTCCACTATATACTTTCTTGAATTATAATTGAATCGAATCAAAGCTATTCAACTCTGCACCTAAACAGTATTCAGCCTTATGCAGTGTCGGCAGCTGAATTTATTTAGACACTTTTAGTCAGAATTTTAGCACGGGGCTAATATAAACACATAGCAGTGACTGTTTACTGTATCACTAATCTGTGTGTGTGGTAATCTAATGATCAGTTTAGATGCTATCCATGTGATATACAGATTAGCCTATAGACTTTCAGGGCTCAAAATGTGTACAGTCTGTCTAGAGCAAAAAACTGTCCAAGATTACATTTGAGAACACTTAATGAAGTATCATACTACTGTGAGAATTACTACAATTATATAGTATTTTCCAATAAAACAGAGACACAGACACGGAATATACTGTGGACACGTGCAGACTTAGATTTCTGTGTTTCTGTCTTTTTAAAAGGTTCTGATATGTGAGGAAAATTTCCCACTGTTTTAACAGATAGTTCACATATTTGCTATACCTTTACTATTGTTAAGAATTTATAAAATACTTTCTTTTCATATGAATTCCTGTATAGGCATGTTTATTGTAATGCCGTAAGTATATAAACAACCAATAAGTCAAAATCATGTTTTTGTTCTGCAGTATGCTGTTTTTTTTTTTTTACCAAACTTTTATTAGCAGCTTTATTTTAGTCAATGGCTGGTACTTGCATACTGGCATTTAGACATTTTGTAGGGGCAACAATGCAAGCTGGTTCAGGATACATTTAGGAACCTTTGATTTACTTTAAATGATCATAATGAGAATGACGTTTGTGACTTTGAGGCGCAGTCCTGCAGCAGGATTTTATAGATTTAGTGTGGCTTCAGAACGAATACAACCAAAGCTTTTTTTTTGTCTTCCTACTCTTGCAGAATCCAGGTTCACCCCATCAGGCCTGAGGGAATAAGTAATAACAATCACAGCACAACTCAATCAAGTTCAGACATAAAATTAAATCACTATTACTCAATGTTGTGCGTATCTCACAGCTCTTGTTGGCAACAACACAGGTCTAGATTCCAATGAGGCACATTTTGAAACTGAAGTTCTCTGTTTTGTTGATGTACACATTATAATATACATAATGCAATGAGGCTATTTGGATGTGAAACTTCAATTAACCGTTGTAACAATTAACAAAGTGAGCCCCCATTCATTGAACATCTTGGTTAGATCCCACATTTCAGCCTTGGTTCACGGCTTTTGTAACTTGAATTTAATAACGCACGGTTGAGTAAAACTATTGCTCATACTGTATAGGAGTATAACTTTAACTTCAGTTTTGAAGTCATCATTAGGGATTTAAAGTGTGCCTTAAAGTTTTTTTCAATAGTTTTTGTCATCTATCGAGAGAAAAAAAAATAGTATTTTTTTAAACACTTCTACGTTATTAACTGAAGTTTCAAGAGTACATTTTAAAATATGTATCAGAAAAGGCATGTATCATGCATGATTATCTCTACAGTAAATGGATATGTACAGTGTGTGTGTGTGTGTGTGTGTGTGTGTGTGTGTGTGTGTGTGTGTGTGTTTGTGTGTGTGCGTGTTTTTCTGTCTAAAAAGATTCTTAGGGGAGATAGTGATGATTCAACCATTCTGTCCCTGGAGATGAGGGCCTTGCCCTTCAGAGCCTCTGTGCCCCGCTCACAAAATGCCACTGTCTGTATACAGTGTGTGTTTGCGGGTAGGACTAAGAGTGAGACAGCAGAAAACATGGACGTTCATATAAAGATTTAAAAATCAGATTTGAAAAGTAGCCGGTGCCTGGTATCGAGCAAACCTAGTTGAGCAAACCAGGGTCTTGTCACTTATTTATCCACTAATGATGATCAAACATCTATTGAGTGATTTATTTATCCGATATTAGCAAATTATGCTACATAATTTAGTAAAATGCCAGAACACCTAACCACTTTGAGATCTGTGTCTCACTGTTGCACATTATTAGTCTTGTTTGACAGCTTAGTAATGAATGCTAAACATGGATTTATACCCCTGTGGTATTAGCACACAGAAGTGTCTGGAGAGTGAATCCTGCTGATGCAGCCCTCTGCACCAAGACACAGAGAGAGGAGAGAGGGAATGGGGGGGGGGGGTATGGGGTCAGCTGAGGACAGCGAGTAAGACTTGTAGTATTTGATACACAGCAAAACAAGAGTTCTATATTTATATTCATTGCAGCATTATGTCTTCACCACTCCACTCTCCATTAGATGCAAATGTCAGTGCTGTTAATTCATTTTTATAGTCTTTGTGTGCAAAATGAAGACTCAGTAAAGCAGATTCTTTGTTGTAAGTGCCACACCCTGTTCAGATCTTCTCTCTGCAAGGAATCATTGATAATCTGTAGGTAAACTAAGTAGAAAATATGAACAGAGAGATGAGACAAACTGTAATATATTGGTTATACATTATAATCAGCATTGTGAAAGCGGCGAGGCGTATCCTTCACAATGCTGCTTGTAATCTAAGACGCATTAGGCTGCACACTGCATAGGTCACTATGAGCTGTGAATGAAATCTGATTTCCCAGCATCAATCAATAATCAATGCCAAGTGATGCAGTATAGGTTATTGTGTATCCCAGACATTTAAAACAATAAATGCACCCTCATTGTCATCATTAAAATGTCTATATTGAGAAAGTGGGAGAGAAAATCCAGAGGTCATTCAGTCTGCCATGCTGACTGGAGAGAAACAGAAATGTAGAGGAGATTCGCTGTCAGTTCTTTGACTATTTATACAGCAGTTCAGGGAAGGCAGGGTCCAATATATTGATCCAGTATACAGGGTTTCACTCAGACTTTTTTTGTGTCACATTTAACATTTACTGATTCAAAATGCAATTTAATCTTTTGTTTATCTGTCATAACAGATGTGTCGCTCTCTGTATCACAACATCAGATCAAATAAGGATTTTACTTTATCTGGAGTCAAGATTTCACACATACAGCTGTGAGGTGTTTTAATCACAGTAGTGATTAAAAAAGAGTAAATGGTTCAGACCGCCATGTTACTCACTCAAAATGCCAGGGTTGTGTTCACTCCAAACATGAGCCACAGGGAGGTCGAACAGAGCTTCCCCCTGAAGCAAATCCAGACTATATTTAAAGGTGGTGGAAAAGGGATTGCATCTTTCATTACCACTTGATTTAAGAAAAACACTGAAAATGACAATGATTCAGCCCCTCCTTCCTCCTCCAGCGCCCCCTCAAACTTGTTAAATTTGGACACATTGACCACTCCTGAAGTTTCTCCTCTGATAAGGCTCCAGAATACTGAAAGAAAGTGAGTGGATGAACTTGGAATTGATTATTTCTCATAAAAAAAAATGTCTTTCTCCATTTTCCCCAGGAACGGAAACTGTCCAAAGCTGAGAGACAGAGGTTCAAAGAGGAGGCAGAGATGTTGAAGGCTCTCCAGCATCCCAACATCGTGCGATTTTATGACTTCTGGGAATCACCCGTTAAAGGGAAGAAGTGTATCGTTCTGGTGACAGAGCTAATGACCTCAGGGACACTAAAGACGTGAGAGTCAATATGAAAATACAAAACAAAAAAACATTTTCTATAATTGTCTTTATTGGTATGTTTGAGATGTCTTGGTATGCTCATTTTAGCTTATACTGTATGTGTCCTTTTCAACCTTATACTCGACTGTAAATCACTGATCGCAAATATTAGTCTCTTATTGCTGCTTGTGTTAGTCAGTTTACAACAACCTTATAGTAATGGTCATTAGACTGTCTACATCATGTGTATCAAGTTGCAAACCAATTGAATGACACAATTACACTAAATCTAATAATAGACTGTAGATACTGAAAGATATACAAATGAATAGTTGTAATTTTAACATTGTTTTTCTTGCTCAAAGTTATTTAATAAACACAATGGCAAAAAGACAGTCAAAAGGAGGAGATTACTTTGAGAATAGAATAGTCAAAGATTCATATCAACTGTGTGTTTGCAGCTGATGCTTAATGAAAGCAATACTATTTTGCAACACTGTACCAGCTCATTGAAAACATTGTATCAACACAGTGACTAGTAAGGACAAACCGTGATATGTCAATTTGTCTATTACCGTTCAATGTTTTTCGAATAGCAAATGTCTATACCTGGTGACATCTGGAACATCTCTATCCTCCCACAGGTATCTGAAGCGTTTTAAGGTGATGAAGCCTAAAGTTCTTCGTAGCTGGTGCAGGCAGATTCTCAAAGGCCTCCACTTCCTCCACACAAGGACTCCTCCAATCATCCACAGAGATCTCAAGTGTGACAACATCTTCATCACTGGTCCCACAGGCTCTGTCAAAATAGGAGACCTGGGCCTGGCAACACTGAAGAGGGCCTCCTTTGCTAAAAGTGTTATCGGTTAGTCATCAGCTAGTTGGCAAGACACTGTTTTATAGAATTGTGACTATCAGAATATTTATTTTAATTCGCAGTAACTGACTTTTTGGGCACTCTGACGTTATCACTGTTTAGGTCGATATGGCAAACGTGTTGGTACAGAGCAACATTAGCATTAATTTGGAATCGTGACTCTCATAACCTGATGTATGTAAGACTAATATTAGGGCTGCACAATTAATCACAATTTTATCGAAATCGCAATATGGACTAGTGCAATATCCAAATTTCAGGGGGGGGGGGCACCGCACAATATTTGTTAAAGGCAAATATAATTAAGTATTGTGGTGCTGCAGAGACGTCCCAGCCTAAAAAGAAAACATTTTTGATTGGTAAAGGCACTTTAATTTTATTATTTTTCAATAAAAAGGAGAGTAACGATACAATGATCACCCCCCCCCAATATTGTGAATCCTATTGCAATCACAATATCAGTCAAAATAATCACAATTAGATATTTTCCTCATATCATGCAGTCCTGTTAGCTCTGTTTTGGTCTCTACCAACTTCTGAGGGAAATATCTGTTTCTTTAGCTGCTAAATGCTCCACTATGTTCACAAGCTAGTCGCTAACTTTGTCTGTCTGCCGTTTGGTGCACAGTGGGGCAGAAAACAGCTGCCTGCTGCAGCCAAAAACAACACTGATGAGAGAGGTACCAAAACAGTAAAGTCGGGTTGATGGTTGCGTGATATCTCTCTGAGTTTGTTACTACGAGTGACCCCTTTCATTGTTAATACAGACATTTTGATTATAGCTGCTTTAAACTCTAAATTATAAAATTGTGTTTCAAAATCTGTTTGTTCCGTAGGCTATTTGAATGGCACTAGCTCGCATTTCTGGTACTGATCCCATTGAAATGGGATGACACACTGATGACTGCATGTGACTTTATAATTGATCTTCCTCTCTTGCATTAATTCTCTAGGCACTCCAGAGTTCATGGCCCCAGAGATGTACGAGGAGCACTATGATGAGTCTGTGGATGTCTACGCCTTTGGGATGTGTATGCTGGAGATGGCCACCTCTGAATATCCCTACTCTGAGTGTCAAAATGCTGCTCAGATCTACCGTAAAGTCACCAGTGTGAGTTCACGTTTAAAGCTGTTAAACTCATTGCTATTAAATGTTCTTATAACAAAACCGAGTAGAGTGTGTACCATTAAGGCTGAGTCCGGGTTTGAATCTGGCCCCTTGCTGCAGGTCTTCCCCTCTCTCTCCCCTTTCCTCTCTGTCACCTTCTAAATCAAAGCAACATGCTTATAAAATATCTTTAAACTAGATCTTAAGAGTCATTAAGTCAGCGAAGCTACTGGTCATACCAGAGCAAGTAAGGCTCTAGCTGCATTAAATTGAGCAAGGGTGTGTTTTATTTCTTAGGAATTAGGAAAACTTTTAATTTTTAAGAAAAAGAATGTGTTATTTATTTTTTCTGCCGTTACATAGTCTTGCTTTAACCAGCAAATGTTTCCTCCTACAATTAATCAGTTATTATAATTTGAATCAGTTTTTTGTGAATTGATTAATCCCTCAACTAATTGTTCCATAGTCCCAAACGTCCTCTCGTACAGCAGTATGTTCTTAATCCCCAGAGTTGAGATGTCTGGGAGAAAATGTGTTTCGGAGAGTCTGTAATTTATGTTTTTTGACAATGCAGACAGTACTCACTGCTTCCTCTGGTATGCAGTCACACGCTAAGTACTGCTGTTTTGAGTGTGTCAGTTGGTGAGTTGAGACATGTTAATGCTGGTTTGTTTTGCAGGGGGTGAAACCTGCCAGCTACAGCAAAGTCAGTGACCCAGAAATTAAGGAAATAATTGGGGAATGTATCTGCCACAGATGGGAAGAAAGGTAAGTAAAGCAGGACCTTTGGCGGGGCTTCGGTGGGGCTCGTAATGCATTTTGTATAGAGGTTGATCCTTACCTTAACACCGTGTTGTTTTGTTTCTGTTCCTGCAGTGTGCCATCAATGCCTGTATTTGGCTCTGACACAGTTCATGTTTCTGTGTGCATCATTAGGTTAGGTTACTATCATTTTGACCTATAGCCCAGGGCAGTAGCTGGTGTTTGTGTTTTTGCTGCAGGTACTCCATCAAGGACCTCCTGAATCATGCCTTCTTTGCTGAGGATACAGGTGTGAGGGTGGAGCTCAATGAAGAAGATGATGGGAAGAAATCATCCATTGCTCTGAAGCTGTGGGTTGAGGATACTAAAAAGCTGAAGGGGAAGTACAAGGACACTGGTGCCATTGAATTTTCCTTTGACTTGGTGAATGAGGTACCAGAGGTTGTTGCACAAGAAATGGTAAACAAATATTTGAAGTTACTGAAAGAACCATTGTACTTTGGTGAATATACACAGACAGTAATTGTAGAGTTTGACTTTTTCTTTACACCATTATTTATGTTTTACTATGTGGGTAGCGATCGAAAGTCTGAAACCAGGTAAATTAGGTGTTCCAAGGAAAGGATTGTTCCCTTTTTCTATAGGATGTATCCGCTCTCTTATGACCTTGGCTTTGTGTTGGTACAGGCCAGACTGCACTTTGTGTTCCACAAGCTTCATTTTTCGTCTTGGCCATAGCCTTAGAAAATACTCATTTCTATTTGGCCGGCTTGTGTTTGTTAAAATCCATTGACATTTCAAAAATAGCTCTAATTCAGTGCACAAGAAATATTAAACTGCAGGTAACCATAGTAACAATCCTGCTTTATGCTACGCTACAGTACCAGTTAACTCCCATTGATAAAACAGATTAAACTGGCTAAAAACAAACATTGGATGGTGATTTGAACATAATTTCTCATTTTGCCTGTGATAAGTCGTATAAGTAATGGTAAAAGTAAAAAACAAAAACAAAAAAAAAAAACAAAAAAAAAAAAAAAAATATATATATATATATATATATATATATATATTTTTTTTTTTTTTTTTTTTTTTTTTTTTGAACTTTTACCATTACTTATACGACTTATCACATGTAAAAAATGATAGTACATAGGTAATAATGATATCTAAAGGCACCTCATTGCATTTTCTCCGCTACCTGATTGTGTGTATATATATATATATATATATATATATATATATATATGCCTTTAGATATCATTATTACCTATGTACTATCATTTTTTACATTGGAAGTGAATAACAGAAGTTTCTTGTAATAATATAGCTGTCTTTACTCTGGAACACAATATTGGGCCCTTTTAATTAGGTGTAATGTAACTAAGAGTAGGTAAGTGGTCATGTCAGTAATCATACGTTTGAGGGATGTACTGTATTGATTGAAACTAGAGCAACTGATCAGTTGATCTTTGCTCTTCCGTGCAAACATATGAGAAGGCAAGAAGCTTGTTGTTCAGGGCAAGAATAGAGTGTAGATTTGATGACTGATTACATAGGGTGTTGAATTACGACCATGACTCTGTTTGTTCTGAGCTGCAGCAAGCATCTTACCTGTGTCTTGTAGGTGGAATCAGGTTTTTTCCTGGACTGTGATGTGAAGGTAGTGGGGAAGTCCATCCGGGACCGTGTGGCTCTCATTAAATGGAAGAGGGAGCGAACGGTCTCGTCAGGAAATGGCGAGGCAGCTGTGAAGAAGCCGCAGCAGAACCTACTGCAGGTGCCCGGTACTGTTGTACCACAGGCACCCACATTAGCTATGACAGATTATGAGGACCAAGAGGTGGAGCAGCAGACCCTGATCTGCACTGTGCCAGCCACCACGTCTGCCCCATGTGAGAACCTGCAATTAGAAGCACATATGACTGTATCGTATATCATAAAACCTCAGTGTTACTGTTAGAACTATCTCACCCATTAACAGGAAATGACACTGACCATGCCTTAAATGGTTAAATTGGTATTTGTGAATGAGAAAGGCGACTGTAGCACAAGCAACACCTATTAATCATCAATGAGACATAATCACCCAGCTTTTGAATTTGAATGAATAAGATGCTACTCCACTGTCTCCCTCCCCCCCTCTCTGTCCTCAGTGTCTGTCCTTCCTGTAGAGGGCATCGTTGTGAATTATAATGTTTATTCACTCTATCATTACAGCTGACAGCGGAGTGAGCTCTACCATGCAATTAGATGATCTAAGCAATCAGCAAAATGGCGCCTACCAGTCACCTTCAGAGCCCATTTCCACAGCTCAAGTGATCTACAGTCCTCCTGCACAGGTTGACCCTCAGCTGCACCAGGGGCCCTACCAGCAAACCACAGCACAGGCCTCTCATGAAAACTACACACAAACATCCACTCAATTAAATCAGGGAGCCTACCAGCAAACCACAGGTCAGCTGCATCCTGGGGCCTACCATCAACCTGCAGCACAACTGCACCAGGGGTCTTATCAGTCTCAAACAGTGAGTGACAGCATTTCTTATTTTTGTGGCAACGTTCTTATATCCTTCATTTTGTTTTTCTGAGTTGTAACAACAATTTTATTTTCTTTTTTGGAATGATACCTGATCAGCGTCACCACAGTGATCCCTTTGTATGTCATGACCTGTTCAACACTGAGAGCACAGTGTGTTTTAGGCGTGGAAGCGCCCCCCTGGTTGAAGCGTTACGATGTAGGAAACACTATCTCACTAAGACTATGAATAAAAGCCCCAGTCTGTGTCCGTCAAAGGATTGGGCTTCAACAAAAAGCACAGAAAACTCAGCGCATGCCACAGACTTCCTGTCCTCTAACTCTGCCCAGAATCCATCATTATTATCTCCTCTCTTACCCCCACATCAACACTCTCATCATGACTCAGCAAGTAATTTCAATTCACCTCTCCTTCCCCTGAATTTACAACCTCCCTCAGAGCTCTGTCTGAGCGTCCCACGCAGTCCACAGCCCCACCGCCACTGCAAGGCTTGCATGTCTGTCCTCCTGAGGGATAAGTCAAAGGCAGGTGCATCTCTGGGACACATGCATACATCTGCCAGAAAGTTAACTTCAGTCTCGAAGCCAGGCTCACCCACATTTCCTCATCTGGCAAGTTCTCCTCCAGTCACTCTTCCTTTTCTTTTGGCCTCACCCACTTCCCCATCATCAAACAGTCAACCAACCCTGGTGACTTCCCCTTCACATATTTCCCCACCCTCACAAGTTGTGCTTCCACGGAGTTTGTATGAAGGTGGAGATCTCACTCTTCTCAACCACTGTCTCCATCACATCGTCGGTCGCAAGACCAGTTCCCCCACCCTCTCTGCTAATCATCCAATGCACAGGCAGGGGGAGGTTGGGGGTACTACCTCCTCAGTAGTTGAGCATATAGACAAGAGGCTGAGTCTTGATGTCCCACTCTTCTCTCGCCCAAATCTGGACTGGAATCGGCTGTTATCAGCACTGACAGCCAGTGAAGGCAGACCAGATCCACTGGTAGGTTAGAGAAGGAGGCTTCATGTAGAATAAACTTGCCAGCAGCAGCCTGCTGTATGTTTCATGATTCTGCCAGCTGCTTTGCTCCTCTGGTATTTTCATGTCTCTGTTCCTGCCTAATCCAAAATAAGGTCTCTGTTTTAGTGTGGCAACGTACAAAATAATGCGCAAGCCCAGTTTATGGCAGTATGGCAGTTTAATGCTTTAACTTCCCTTTTCCATTTTAGCTTGCCCTATTAAACCTGCTAAAAACATCCCTCTCTACTATCTTGCTCATGATTACCCGTGCTTTGACACTTAAAATTTTAACCTTGAGCTTAATAAATTGAAGCAAATACACAAACAGCATTGTGTGTCATATTATACCTAAAAACAGGGTCCAGTAAATGTGATCTCTCCTATGTGTTTCTGACAGACAGAGTCTGCTCCAGCTACACCAGCCCCTATTGTGCACCAGAGTAGACAGACAGCACAGAGCTTCCCAGCTGCAGACCCCACTCTACAGCCACAGCTTACTGCCCAACCCAGCCAGGAAGAGGTACTGCATGCATACTCTGGCAACAGCTGTAGTAAGACGCAAAAAGCAGAATTAGGAGACAAAAGTCTGGAAGTCACCCCTTGCAGGTCACCAAGAGATAATTAACAGTTCCTAATGTTTGTTTGACCACCAAAATTACTTATTCCATAATGGGCAATCAGTGTAAACTGTTTTATGCTATAGTTAACTAGAACATGCAAACTTACAGGAGATTAATGCACAATTTAGTGGTACCAGCTATCGGAAAGCACACTATTTGTAGGGTATCTGTGTGAGGTGGGTACAAAGTGCATCTGTGCATCGTCCCCTTTTTAAATGCTACATCACATGCTGTATATTTGTGTGTGTGTGTGTGTGTGTGTGTGTGTGTGTGTGTGTGTGTAAATGGCTTTTCATGTGGTTTGTGTTTTCTTCTCATTTGTCTTTCCTCCCTTTAGTGCCATCTCCAACCAGCTGCTGTCCTTTCCCAGGTACAGCCATACATAATTTCTTGTAACTTAACTGCGGGCTACATTACATATACTGCAAACCATACAGAATAAATGAATCACATTAAGTACAACTGCTCTGCAGCACTATTTTATTAAATTGGAGATTTTAAACCAAAATATCTTGGCAGTTTAATTCAGTATTAGCTTCTCTCTCCAGAAAGTAGAAAACAAATGTTTGATTTCCTTCCTTAGCTGTTATCTGCTGACCAGCCTACCTCTCACCTGAGTCCTCCTGACATATCTACCAGTTTTCCACAGTCAGTGTCCAGTAGGCCTACTCCTCCCCCTCTCCTGCCCCTGCAGATCAGCACACAGGTGCGTCGTGGTAGCATTAGAAACACAAGATCAAACTAAGGCCGGCTACACACTGGTTGCGTCGTGTGAGCGTGTCAGCTGTGTGGCGTGTCCATTTTTATTTCGGCTCCCATGTTAACAGGTTAGAACTTACACACTGCCTGCATGACATGCACGTCTCGGGCGAAAATGCGCGCATGCTAGAAATAGAACCGACGCCTATTTTTCACGCGACACGCAAGCGTGTTGGAAGCGTTTCCAGGCAAAATACAATAGGAAAAGATGTTTATATGTCATTTTGACACGAATACATGTTAATAAATGACATGTTGATGTTTGAAAGTCTCGACTGACATAAATGCAGATATAAATGTAATAAAAAAAAAAAACTTGCAAAAAATATTGCACCTGTCAATACGAACGAAATATTCTGTAGCCTATTTTGCCGTCAATATTGCCGACGTTGTCTTTGCTGTAATCAGTATATATCGGTATATATTTATGTTTAACATGAAGTATACTACTGCTTGAGTGCAGTAAATCAATGGGAAACAATTGTTTGTGTACAGACAAGGCTAGCAGCAGCAGCGCCGCATCAGACACGTTTCTTGTGTGTAAAGACATAGAAAAATCCACACAGCCGCCACACAGCTGACACGCAACAGAAACGCCACGCTCATGCGACACAGCCAGTGTGTAGCCGGCCTAAGGTAGAGAATTTGGTAGAAACATCCTACTAATGTTAGTATAGGTTACAGGGTTCATACATAAAGGGCCTGTGTGAATGTTATTTCTATCGACTGGTTTGTATTTGTTCATTTTATATCATTTTCCCTTCTTTCTCAGTTTCCCTCACCATATCCTGTTCAAATAGGGGGCCTCACACCCTCTCCCTTCCCCTCATCTCCTCTGCCATGTGCTTACAGCAGCAGTGGCCCTTTTATGTCTAGCTCCCACTACTCACCTTCACCCCACCATCCTTCCCTTCCTCTGACCCTTAATGCCACCCTGGCCTCTATACCCACTCTCAGCACCCCTCAGACCCCTTTGTCCACACCTCAGCACGTGCCCAATGTGGCACTCCCTATGCCACTTTTTGCCATGGCCATGTCTCCTGCAGTGCCACAGCAGGGCGGTCCTTTCACATGTCAGACAAACCTTGGTAGCTTCCATACCACCCATCCCTTAACTCTCTCCCAGGTACCACCCACCCCATACCCCGCCCCCTACCCTGAGCAGGAATTGGCTCAGCCACCTGTCCAGGTGAATATTCGGCTCAGTTCTCACTATTGTGGTTGGGTAATGGAAATAATATCACCTTATTATAAATAATATAATAAGGTAGCAATGCGTCTTAATTGTGGGTATAATGCATGCCGGGCATGCATTTGGGGATTTAGAAGTGAACAATATTTGTATTAACTAATGAACAACACCTAAACACCTAAATGTGGTATTTTTTCCAGGTACAGATGATTGCACCACAGGATAATTTGGGAGATGTTCACCTTTTGGCTCAGGTCCACTCTGTCTTGCCTGCTGTTCAGACTCCTCTCTGGGGAAGCGGATTAGATGCAGAAACTTCTGCAGCTGGCCGAGACTTAAATGTAGCTCCTACAGTTCAAGCTCCAGCCTCAATCTCAGCTACAGCCCAATTTGAAACTCAAGCCCCAGCACAAAACCAACCACCGCTTTCAGTATCAGCTCAAGCTGGAGTCATGCCTCAAACTCCAGCTTCAACATTTATTAATGCCCCGACTTCAGTCCCAATACAAGTTCCAACGGCAGTGCACACCACTGCCTCAGCCCCAGTTCAAACACCAGTCTCTGCATCAGGTCTCACTTTTGAATCAGCAAAAGGCTCATCTACAAGCTCAGAAACATCTGTCCCAGGTTTAGGCTCTGCTCTCATCCCTGTCACGCTGCCAGCCACAGCTCCTGTTGCAGCTCCAGTTCTGCAGCCTGCTGGCATCCAGACAGTAGTCTCAGTGTCTGAGTGTCCCAGCACGGCCACAACTCAGCAAAACTTTGAGTCGACATCTGCATCTAGCACCCTTCAACAAGAGCCCTGTGTAGAGGTAGGAATAAAGCCAAAGTTTGTAGTTTTTAATGTGTAATATGTGTACAATTGTGTAATATATTGTGTATATTGATCTATCCGCATATGCATAATCATTTTGCATTTACATCTGCGATATGTAAATTGTCCCTGCATCAGTAATGTCTACTCATAAAGCCTACTACACACCAAGCCGATAATCGGCCCTCGGACAGTCTGGCGAGGTCCGTAACTTGAGTCTGTTCGGTGTGTTCCGTGCCGTCATCCATCCGAGGGGCCGTTGGCCTTCATTTTGGCCGATTTGACATGTATAATCGGCGGGGCGGGCACTGCCGGCAGTCGGACTCAAATGACCCATCTGATTGGTAGGGCTGCCACCTCTTAGTCGATTAGTCGACTAATCGGTCGTTTTGGTCTTAGTCGACTAAGATTTCTTTAGTTGATGAGTCATTTTTTATGCTTATTCATGCTTAATTATTCATTTCCAAGAAACTTATGAGCACATTTCTGGTAAGCACAAGATTTAAAGTGGTGCTTTTGCAGGATTAATTGTGGAGAAACTCAGTTTTACAGATGGTTCATTAACTACATTTATATTGTGCTTTTCTAGTCTTAATCACCTCTCAAAGAGCACAGCTCTGTCGATTACATCAACTAATCGATTAATCGACAAAATCATATAAGTGTTAGTCGACTAAGAATTTCTTTAGTCAAGGACAGCCCTACTGATTGGTAGAGTGCTAACTCGGAAACATGAGTGTGACTAGAGTCTCTCAAAATCTGACGAAAATCTTTTAAACTGACCTTTGTTGATCTGAAATGAAGACAGATTCAGCAACTGCATGGCCTATTTCTCGCTTAAAATGTTTTCAGAAACACGTTTCGGTGAACTATTTTAGTACAATACGAGATCGTATTCTGAACAAGCGGCCATGACAGTCTGGCTTTGAATTTCCGGAGAAACCAGACCCGGTGACAATACAGATTAGCGCCGCCTGCTGTTATGGAGACGTATTACGTCTCGTCGCTTTGGTATGTTCCGAGGCACTTTTTTGACCAACTCGGGGAGACTGATCAGTCCAACTGCCTTTTCTGCCGAGGGTCGGCCGTCTGGTCGGTGTGTCTGCAGCTTAAAGCTTATTCAAACCCCAGGCTGTGTTTCAAATTACGTTCACATCAATTAATTCCTCCATTCCGTCTCAAAACCAGCCTCTCCATTTGAGACTAACATATCCCTTTAAGGTCAAAAGCTAATAGCACACACCTACACTAATATGACTATTATACAGTCTTGCAACGACCCATTCTTTATAAAATAAACCTTTACCAAGGTATCCTAACTGTTTTGCACCTGCCCAATTTTCTGTCTTCAGGATGTGCTTCAGGATAAACCCGTATTCTTTCCTAATTATGCCTATGACAGGTGCGTGTCAAGTTTTCCACTGTCTTTCAGCTCTTTATAGATTCTGTTATAATTTTCTGTGATGAAAATGTGTCACCAACCAAGAGGTGATGAACTGTTTTAATTTTTTCCTTTTATAGTCTCAACTCTGATGTGGCATCTGGTAAGGAAACAAGTGACGGCTATGACAGCTTGGCTAGTGGAGGGAAGGGGGACGGAAAACCCAGGAAACACCACCGCAAGTCTGCTCGCACTCGCTCCCGGCAAGAAAGGACCAGCAAACCCAAACTGAGCATGCTCAATGTGAGTCATGGTGGTGTCATTATTTTAACAATTGAAGTTACAATGTCTTAAACATTTGATGTGTCTGATTGTAAAGTGTCACCTCGACCCACACAGGTTTGCAACACTGGTGATAAAATGGTCGAATGCCAGCTGGAGACTCACAATCACAAAATGGTGACATTTAAATTTGATCTGGATGGAGATGCTCCAGAGGAAATTACCACTTACATGGTTAGTTGAACCTTTTAAAGTGTGCAGTTTTGTCATTAATTGGTTATATGTATTGTATAACATCTTTAAAACGGAATGCTTGCAGGTAGAGAATGGGTTTATCCTACTGTTAGAGAAGGAGATCTTCATTGACCAGCTAAAGGACATTGTGGATAAAGCTGAAGACATGCTGAATGAAGACATGGAGGGTGAAAGGGCCTCCGCCTTGAGTTGTAGTCCTGAACAAGGCCAGATTTTTGAGGGCCTGGTAGGAGAGGTAAGAAGGGGGTTGATATATATATATGTGAATATAGTCTGTACAGATACATTACACATGCTTATACATTCATTTAGAGTACAGAGTGACAAGTAGCATATTGACTTAGCTCACATCTGTCTACTGTCTGCAGAGTCAGCAGCCTGGAGCACCTCAGCCTGTCTATCAGCAGAATGGTAAAACAATTATCTCTTTCAAAAATGTATCCTTCTCTATGCCTATTCACTTGTAAGAAAATGGGTGGTAATTGTCTGAACTCTTGGATTGCAGTTCTTCATACAGGAAAGAGATGGTTCATAATCTGCCCCGTAGAGGAGACGCCCACATCCAGCCAGGAGACCCCATCTGATGGTACAGCTACACAGTCTCCGGGGAGTTCAGCCACTACCCAGCCTCTTGACAGTGGCACTGCAAGGCCTTCTGCATCCAGAGGTGACTTTGTTTCTACAGAGCAATTTCAGCACATTTGACAGCTTCATTGAACAATAGCACTACCTTGTGGCAGTGGAAGACATCCTACAGCTCTTGTGTGCAATGGTTACATAAATTATTTTTTTTATAATTTTCTCTCATCTTCTGTTTTTTTCCTCCTGCAGAACAGGGGTCGTCCTCCACAATGTCTGGTGGAAGTGGAGGCTTCACATATGATATGTATGGATTCTGTAGCCCTCCAATAATGTCCAACACAGACCCTCTCCTCTTAGCTACTCTGTCTCCCCCTGTGTCTGCTCCCCCGACTCTTCAGTCAGTGACATCACTGGAGCCTGTGGACAGCTCTGTGCAGCCCAGTGTCCATCATGCCCAGCCAGCCAGAGCTCAAACTTTGCCCCCGTCATCCCCACACACGTCTTTCCCAGTGGATGAGTCACAGGGTTCCCCTTTGGGCTCCATCTCCCCGACCCATGCAGCTCAGCAGATTCCCGACATGACATTTCCTGTTTCTACGGCTGACGAGGTGCCCTGCTGCCCTCTGGTCATGCCCTTGTCTCTGGATGTTAGCGGTTTACAGGGTGGGCCTCCTCTCACTCCTCTTCCACTCCAGGAGCAAGTTCCAGCCAAAGAGCCACTCTCTGTCTCCTATGCCTCTGCAGCACGCAGCGAGCGCCCACAGCAGCCTGTGGTGCTGCACCAACCTTTTTCCAGCGTGGGAGGGACCAAAGTATCCTCACTACCCCAGAGCCCAGCGCTATCCCAGCCCGCCACAGGGCCCGCTGAGTCAGACAGCGAAGGACGACTGGGCCGAGGGGGCTTTGTGGACAGCACCATAAAAACACTAGATGAGAAACTAAGGAACTTGCTCTACCAGGAATATGCTCCCATGTATCCATCAGGCAGTGCTGCAGAGACACCAGGCTGTGGCACAGAGTACATCCAGTCTCCTCCTGGTCCAGACAGCGCCACAGGAGGGTCAGGAAACAGCACACCAGGGCCGATGGGAGAGGGACGCTACAGGGCAGGAGAACAGCTGGCAAGTACAATAATAAGTAACTTCTTAAACTATATAAATCACTTTAATAAACTAGAAATGCACTTGGAGAGCGCAGACCTCTGCCAAGCTTGGCCTAACTCACAATGTTAAAGCAGTGTGAATTTTTCCAGTCAGGAACTCACCCTTCCATCAAATTTCATGAAAATCAGGCCAGTAATTTTTCCGTAAACCTGCTGACAGACAAACAAATGGACAAAAGGACAAACAGAAACAAAAACATAACCTCCTTGGCGGAGGTAATAATTCTGCAGTATGAATAAAGAAATGTCTTTCAGACACATCAAAAATAAACCAAACAAAACATCAAAGAAATGTACAAATAAGTTAAATAATCAAAACATTCAATAAACAATAAGAAACATTAACCAACATAGACATGTCTGAAAAGGAGTAGGAAGAAGTATACACTTATTTAATCCTACCCCTTTTCCATAGCTCAGTAATTAATTATAATTATTTATTTATTTTGATATATTTTTTTCAATATAACTTCCCTTCCTGACCCTTAGTACTGTGGAACACTCCCGTAACTATATACAATTTGGTGTTTTGAATGTACAATCCATATACAGATATATATCGACATTCAGATATAGACGTACCTACACACACATATACATACATATACATTTACATACATACATATATACACACAAATATATTTACATACACATATTTACATACACTCACACATACGTACTGTATAATATAATAACCCTAATATATTTGACCACATTTCTCTAACTTATAATATGAGTAAATTATTACCACACATTTATTTATTTATTTTTATTTATCACATTTATCTATTATAATATATACAGTATATATACACAAACATACACATACCTCAATGAACACACATTGCAATTGTTAAAGGCCTCCTTCTTTCCTATGTCTTTTGAAAATAGTTGCTTTGTACCTTATTTTGAACTGGATTATGTTTGGACATTGCTTTAGTTCTGTGCTCAGACCATTCCACAATTTCACACCACTGATTGTAATGCACTGACTTTTTATAGTCGTGCGAACAGCTAGAACCTTGAAATTAAACTTACCCCTTAAATTATAACCCCCCTCTCTATAAAAAAAAGAACTTCTGAATAGTAATAGTCCGTTTCTTGCTTTATACATGATTTGTGCAACTTCAAATTCAACCATTTTGCTGGGGATTGTGTGATATTATCCAGAGCTACAGAACAGCAACTTTTGGAAATTGACATTGTAGTTAGATTGTTTTCTGTATATTAACTTCAGTTTTAAGTTGAATTTAAATTATATGAAATGTTTATTTAAATGTATTTTATTGAAAAAATAGGCATGGTTTAGTTTAGTTTTTACAGTTAGTAGTTGTCTAATGTTATTCTATGTATTAAAAGACCTGTCAATCAGTTGGCAGAATGAACATATTGTTACATACATTAAACCCAAATGCAGTATATCACATGTGTCAAACTCAAGGCCCGCGGGCCAAATCCGGCCCCTCGCAGATCATGATCCAGCCCGCATATCAATTTAGGTTCACAATACATATTGGCCCACCTAGTTTTTTTTTTCACGCTTTTTCTGACGTTGTCATTTTTTTTGACGATTTGTAACTTTTTCCGAAGTTGGCACTTTTTTTCTATGATGGCTGAGGAACTTTTTCCTGACTTCTTTAGGACTTTGTGTTGACCAAACTGTAAGTGAGAAGACTATATGACACATGCAATAATACAGTCAAAGATATTCGACTTTTTCGATTAAATAAAAGCATATTGATAAACTAAACATGTCTGGCCCTTGATGTGATTCTTATTTTCCAGTGTGGCCCTTAAATTGAGTTTGACACCCCTGCAGTATATTATAATAGTATAACTATTTGCATGTAGGGAAGGACTCCCCAAATACTTTTTAGAAAGTATAATTTTTTTCACTCATAGTTTGCCAATTAATGTTTTATTTGATATATTGCCAGATGCATTCCAAATAGAATGAACTATACTGTGAGCCATTAGGATACATGTAAATACATTTTAGTTGTATAAAGGATTTCAAGAACAACTGCACTGCCTAATTTTACACGAGCTACAGTAAGATTTCACAAGAAATATTTAGTGAGACATCTTAATATCACCTCTATATTAACAGTTATATAATAGGACAGTGATAAATAGTTTGTATTGTAGTTTTCTAATGTATCTTTTTTGTTTATCTCTCATCATGTCACCTTTCAGCCTCAAATTCCAGAGAGAATGGATAGTTTAAGCACACTGAGTGACTCAGCCGTGTGTGGTAAGTACAGCACACACAAATTTATCTAACAAGAGTGACATCATTACCTTTTATTTAAATTGATGTTTTACTATTTGTTGCTAACTGCAGTGCCACATTTTTAATTGTTGTGGATTAGGGCTGCACGATATGAGGAAAATATCTAATTGTGATTATATCGACTAATATTGCAATTGCAGTATGATTCACGATATTGGAGGGAATGATCATTTTTGTCTCATTTTCATTGAAAAAATAAAAAAAATAAAATGATCATAGTGTGATTTTTGCGAGGATCTTTACCAAACAATTTTTTTTCTTTAGTCTGTAGGATATGATTTGTAGGCCGGGACTTCTCTGCAGCACCACAATACTTAATTTAGAATGGTTTGATGCATATTTTGCCTTAAACAAATATTGCACTAGTTCATATTGTGATTTCAATAAAATTTCGATAAAATTGCGATTAATTGTGTGGCCCATTATGGATATGTTTGCAGCTTCCCTGTCAAGAAAACATGTCCCTCACTCTGCTTCCTGCTCTGGAACAAGAGGCCGCTTTAAGGTACAAAAGGGAGATTCTCCTCACATTTTAGGGGATACAGTATGTCTTTCAGATTAGTTCAACTGCATTTGCTGTTACAGAAGCAATACATGATGCCCTGTAATTACCTAGTTTGTTCTTTGCTTTTGGCAGATAATCGCTGTTCCTCCTGAAGTGGCCAACAGACAAGATGTGAAGCAGAGGAGCTGGAGCAGTGCTGCCTCACCGGCACACCCTGGAGGATACAGCGAGGACCACGTCCAGGCTGAGGCCATGACTGCCTCCACCACAATTGGTCGTTTCTCTGTGGTTAGCACTGAAGATGACATTACACAGAGGACACGTTGCAGCCGCTACTCTGCCCCGCCTGATTTCTACCTGGACACACCTCCGTCCATGGCCAAGCGGGGCTCCCTGCCTCGCGCCCTGACCTCCAACTCTGTCGCTGTGGATGTCACAGTTCATGCTCGGTTCCTCTCCTCAGACTCGGGGGCTGAGAGCAGCCCTGCAAAGCTGGCTCCTGCCACCCCGTCTCAACATACTCGCTCTGAGCGCAGAGGAAGTGACCTCATGAAGAGGGCTGTGGCCTTCCTCCGTCGTTCAGGGCGCAGCAGCAGTGTGCAGAGCTCTGACTCACCAAGTAGGCATGGAGGCGTGCATGGCTCGGCCTATGCCAGCAGTGATAATGACTCAGAGATGGAGGACTCGGACATGAAGAGGGAACTACAGAGACTCAGGGAGAAGTAAGTGTAGCCGCTGGTTTGCTTTTGGCCTCATTTAGTGTCTTAACATGAAAATATTTTGTCATTTAGCTCGTAAGTGACCAGTATATTCCTGCCTCTATCCCGTCAGACATCTGAGGGAGATCTCTGAGCTGCAGGCCCATCAGCGGGGGGAAGTGGAGCTACTGTATCGCCGGCTTGGCAAAGCCCCGCCTATGGGCCTGGGTCTCTCACATGTTGCACCACATGCTGGCCGTAGGAAGAGGTCCAGCAAGCACAGGCTGAAGCCTGGCAAACTTCTCAGCCCTCTGGTTCAACAATTTAGGAATGTCACAACCAAGACTAGTGACTCCAGCAGATCAAGTGAGTAACCTTTCAGAATGGCCAGTATTATAAGTTGAATATTTACAGCAGGACCATTCCGATTCCTGATTCCTGATTCCTGATTCCTGATTCCTGATTCCTGATTCCTGATTCTGTGTGTGTGTGTGTGTGTGTGTGTGTGTGTGTGTGTGTGTGTGTGTGTGTGTGTGTGTGTGTTCAGGTGCCGCTACAGGTACAAGTGAGCCCACAGTGAGTTTAAATGGCTCTCCAGCCAAAGGGTCTGTCCCTACTCACGGCAGGGCACGGTCATGCACCAGCCACCTTCCCAGCTCAACCTCAGAGCCTGTGCAGACTCAGCAGCCCTGTTCCCTCAAGGGCTCTTTGTCTTCTGATAATATTTACGCTGGACTACACAGAGACGGCACCGGCACACAAGTTCCACCAGGACAAGGTGACCACCAGCATTACACAACAGAGCTAGCTTAGCTGAACAGTATTTCCACTAATACTATGCTGTAAACATGTAGTCACCAGAGAACGCTCTTTTTACCCTGGTGTCTTCTCCCTTTGTGATTATACTCCTCTACAGGCTGGTCTAATTACCCTCAAACATCTGAGAGAGTGACCTATAAATCGAGTAGCAAGCCACGAGCTAGATTTCTCAGTGGGCCTGTGTCTTTGTCTATCTGTTTGTATCTCTTCTCTTCCCCCATAGCTTCATTTTGTTTTGGTTTCCATTATTATTATCATCAATTTCTCTACTTTTAGCTCACTAAATTTCTTTTTTCTGTCTTTTCCAAATATTCTGCAACACTGCTGGTTCAATTCGTCTCATTCTTATCACTTGCCTTTATCTTGTATTTTTGCTTGCACAAAAGTATATTGCTTATTCAAACCCCTGTAATGTAAAATTGAAGTTAAAGTAAAGATTATGATTGATTAAATGTTTGTTTTTTTAAACACTATAATTATTTATACTAATCATACCTGTTTATTGGACTAGTTAACTCATTTCAGAAGCTTGAGGTTTGGATAATCAAGGTTAATTTAAATAGTAATGGGCATTAGCTAACATTTCAAGTGATGCTTGTGCTATTTGTCCACTTTATAACATACCCATTTTTGTAACTTATCCACGATGCATTACTGGGCAATGGACTTCTGCATGCCACATAGGCTCCCGATGTGCTATAACATTGCTAATCGCTCATCTCTTTTTAACCTCTCTCTGTATCTCTAATACTCCAACACTGCACTTTGATATGGCTCTCACCCAGACCACTTGCATGACTTTGCTAATAAATGGACTGTGTTGTTTCAGGGGACTAATTGCTTTTTTTGTTAGTTTGGTTTTAGTTTGGTCCTTTGTTTTGTGGCAGTATTCAGCAGCTTTGTTTTGCACTGCATTTAGTTATTGAACATTTTTACCAGCTAATGGAAACAAACAATTGTATAAAGGCTTTTTTGTCTTATAGGGTCAACACTGAAGCGACTGTGTCTCGGCAAAGATCGTAGCAACAGTAGGTAGAATTACAGTGTCTCACAAAAAAATCATTTATGTTCGTTTATATAAGTCTAATCATGTGTGTCTCTTCAGGGTCTGGAGCCGGGCCAGGGGCTTTCAATCAATCACAGCAGCCGCCTACCGGTGCCACACCTCCTTCTCATCAGCCAGTAATGGGACTGGCCCAAGCTCAAGCCAATAACAGCAACAACAAGACAAGCTCATACACTGGCTCATCCATGAGTGCCAATGAAAACAACCTGCCTGAAGACTTCCAGCGGCTGATGGAGGACTGGGCCCAGGAGGTTCTTATCGTCACCCACAGGCCGCGCACTAACTCTCTGAGCATCAGTGGGCAGCAGCTTTGGAATCAGGTTGTGCCTCGAACACGTGGACAGCTGACTAGTGCCTCAGATGTGAGTTTCATGCTAGTTATGTACCAGTTTTTGTTTAACCAGCCCTGCGGTCATGAGAAACAAAATGATTAAAATCTTAAACAATCTTTAAGAGAATTTAGTTCATAAAAGAGATACAGTGGTCGTGCATATAAACACAGTGTTTAGATAATGAAGACAACAATAGGCGTTGACAAAACATTTTCATTTGCCTAGAATAAGGCAGAATTACATTTAAAAATACATACACATGAAAAACCATTTACACACACACACACACACACACACACACACACACACACACACACACACACACACACACACACACACACTATAAGCTTTAGAAAATAGAAAAGTTTAGTTTTGAATGTGTTACATGTTATTAGGCAGCAATTTGATTACATACTTGATTGTATTGTGTAAATGCTGTTAATCACCAATAAGTAGTTCAATATCTGCCCATTATCTAACCATTTTAGGTATCATGGACAGCTCAAGGTCCAGAGGCCTGCAGTCTTCCCCTGTCTTGGCCTGATAGCCCTGGGTCAACAATGATGACCAACCCCTCCACATGGCCCCATCCCAGTTATCCTGCTCCATTCAGGGCCTTGTCCTCACCTCTCTCTGTTAGCCACTGGCCTGGGTTGCTATTCCCACTTCCTTCAGGAGTCTTTGCCTTTCCTGCTGTGCCCTCAGCCCAGGACGCCCCCAGCCCTGGTCCAGTTCCATCATGTCAGCCGCCTGACCCCAAAGCCAGGACTCTCTAACCTGAGTAGCATTGTGTCTTCCAATTCCATTACCAAAAAAGAAATGTCCTTATAGTTCTAGTCAATATTATGTGCATATGCTGTATACATTTAACCAGCATGTATTTATTTATATGTACATACCCGTGTCCATTCTTGAGTTTTGTTATTTGTTTAAATTGCATCAACATACCTCATGTCCATATTACAGTACATAATCCTTGAGTGCAGTGTAATGGTAGTAGTACATTAAAAGATGTATAATTACCCCAATCAGGCTTACAAGAGAAGATTTTCTTAATTACTTATAAATGTACCTTACCACTCATTGAATGTACATAATGTACTGTTCATTCATGGTACGTTTATATAAATAGTTCATGTTTGTGTTGCTCATATCACTCTCTCTCTCTCTCTCTCTCTCTCTCTCTATATATATATATATATATATATATATATATATATATATATATATATATATAGGCTGTATAGGCTGCCGTGTGTTTTTATGAATTATTGTTAATCTGTACATAGCTCCTGTGTTTGTACAGTTAACATTAGATAATCCATTGGTCGGTGCTGCAGATATGTGTGTTAAAGCAACACCTTGTTAGCCACCATCATGCCATCACTGTGAAAACTTGACATCCCGGTCACTAGGACTGGATGCTTTATTCTGCTCTTTCAGTCCAAGGATAGTTTTCATTTTTCATCTATTAAATGCTTCCAGCACAAGCGCTTGAAATATCCTATAGAGATTTGAATGAACTTGAATTTTATCTTCAGGTGAAAAAACACCTGCGAGAGTGCCTTGAATTGCAGTTTCAGTTTTATGAAGAAAAGCATTTAGATCCAAAGCAGACATGAGATATTCTATGTATGCTTTCACCTCCAAAGGTAAAGTATGTGATTTGAATAATGAATGTGGATTGACACATATTTGATTTAGCAACAAAACATAATTTAACACTATAATCTGGTCATGGTGCAGTTCATAAAATATCACAAATTGTAAAACAAAATCTTGTTCACTGAAGTGTTTTTCTCGTGGGATTGCTCTACCACCTGCACCACCGCCTGCATGAATACACTGATATTCTAAATGTGCACAGGTCGATGTGGTGAGTTACAGGATGTAACAGGAGAAACTGGCATTGAAACCATACGTCAAGGAGGGCTAAAGGACTCACCATACGAGTCAAAATCCTAATTATGCCATACCTGGACTAATGCAGTCTGTAGCTTTACATATGGTTGCCTTTGTGGTTTTTAAGAGATTACTGAGTGTTGTTTGATACATGTTGATGATATGACAATGTTAGAGGCACACGAAGAATGTGAATTATTGAGAAGCCACAACTGTTTGACATCTCATTTGTACAATGCATAGGTTTTCTAAATTATGTTTATTCAATGCTGGCCTCACAAGATCATCTGGCTCATACAGCTGATTGTATGTATTATGGCTTACTTAATTCAAAGACCTCCAACAATCATTACGCTATCAGTTATTTCAATAGTGCAGTCTCAGAAACAACTCTTTCACTTTCAATACTTACTTCTCTTGTTTAACTTCCATTAGCAAATGTCGTTCTGAAGAATAGTTTGTTAAATGCATCAATGTGTTGATGTATTTTGGTAAGACAAAGCAGTGGCGAAAAAACTCTATGTAGTCAAGAAGTAGGTTTGGAGTAATGATTCAGACAGTATTGGTCAAGCTCCAGGAATGCTGGAACCTACATTTCCCATAATACAACTCAATAGCATTGCTGACATTATCAGGGTCATTTTTCAAAATATGGAAAGCTCTTTCCAGAGCCACAGAAGACAGATGGAGTGCCGCTTTTAAAAACCTTCCTTGTTTGCACAGTGTGACAATATTTTGATTTAACCTGAATATTTTGTCTTGAAGACAGAATTGTTTCCATGATGACATGTAGATTATTTTTATTTTTCTTGAGAACATCTATGTAGCTATTTTCTTTGTGCTTTACACAGTAACTCCTGTTTTCTTTAATGCAATGAAAGCTAGGTTGATGGTTCCTTTTGCTGCTGTATCACCTGTCTCCCCATTTCCTGACCTCGTCAGATCAGTACTCTTTCACAAAAGCTGTACATACTTGAAGACAGAAATAATAAATTCATTTTTGCTTGACACCATACAATATTGGTCATGTACTTGTTTCATAAACACAGCATACTGTATGTAAAGCCACATTTTGTCCATGTATCTCTTTCTACTTTAAGTTTTCAAACCAATGTTGTGGCTGGCAAAGTGGGCAAGCT
This sequence comes from Sander lucioperca, assembly GCF_008315115.2. Lineage (NCBI taxonomy): Eukaryota > Metazoa > Chordata > Actinopteri > Perciformes > Percidae > Sander > Sander lucioperca. Next base: position 3,564,814 of record NC_050178.1, read on the forward strand.
GGACTGCCGATGTCAACAGTAAAGTTCACATAAGCAGTTGAATTTCTGATAAATTTCTGCTTTTTCATCCTGTAGTGAGTCTCGTGACTATTTCTGTGTGTGTGACTGCCAGCAGTATGCAGAGGAGGTACTGTAAGTGGGTGGGAATGCGTTTTTGTGTGTAGTTGTGCAAGTGAGGGATTGCTGAAAGGGAGAGATAAAGTGGAGTTTGCCCTTTTAAAAAACAGCGTATGTACACATTCATGTTGTCCTTGTCTGTTTAAGTTTAAAAGACAGTTTGAACTGCCTGGGCTGCACTCTGGTGGAAACATCATGGAGAGAGCTGTGGTGCAAGTCACCCTCTTTGGGCTGCTGCTGATTTTGGCTAGCACACTACCAAACAAGGTGAGTTCACAAAACTTAAAGGACACACCACTACACTGCAAGGAAACTGACTCTATTGAACATATAATTTTCAATTAGGTTACGGTAAAATTCCAGGGAATTATTGTAAGTCAACAATGTAATGTCTTTTTAAGTGACAAGTGACGTTATTGTGTGTGTACATGTGTTGGCTATTACTCAGTGGGAAACAGTCACAATGGGGGGACTCAACTTCATATTGGGTTAAAAAAGCTGGTCCCCATAATTATTACATTTTCAGGTTAAGATTTAAAGTTGTTGGTATTGGGAGTGTGCAAGTGATTGCCATGTGAAATGACACCAGTGGTGGGGGAAGTAATCAGATTCTTTACTTGAGTAAAACCCTGAAAATACTCGACTACAAGTAAAAGTCCTGCATGCAATACCTTTATCAGCTAAATTTACTGCAAGTATCATAAGTAAATGTTAACATTGTGCAGTAAAACTGTCCCTGTTTGTGTTTTATTATTATATAAGATGTTTTTAGATTGATATTACTGTACTGCTGCATTTATGTGTTTGTTGCATTTTACTGCTGTAGATGTTTAAGGTTAAGGTAATTTTTTATATACTGTTGGGTAGCTTAATCTACAGCAATGCATCATATTCTATAAGATCTCTCTTTTAAAAAATAACGTTTCATGAGCTCAGAAAAACAGCCGTTTGCAGCTTTGTGACAATGCATTTTACAGCCGATCCAACACGGTTAAAAAAAAGTTTAGTTAGCTTAAGAAGTAGGACAATTTTTTCAACCCATAAAGGAACCATTCATCCTTCAGTTTTATCACAAACTCATGTTTCAAATGTATGGTTACATATGGCCATTCAATTTAGGTTTTCACTGGACAGTATGGTTCACTGGTATGTTGTCTCTGAGATATAGTGAAGTAGAAGTATTAAGTTGTAGAGTGTGTGTGTGTGTGTGTGTGTGTGTGTGTGTGTGTGTGTGTACGTGCGTGCATGCATGCATGCGTGCGTGTGTGTATTACTCATTTCGTCGGGCCGTAAATTTGTTTCAGGAAAAGCTGGTGCCCCTGACTTTACATTTTAGAGTTAAGACTTGGTAAAGGTTCAGGAGTATTGGGACACATTGCCATGTGAAACCATGGTTAAAACAATGAGAATGGGGTGGTTCTGCAGTTAGACCAACAAGATTTCACTGATGCCACCCACACATTTTTGTTTTCCACCATCATCTGATCTTTGGTCAGCTGGTCGTCAGCCAGCGACATTAACCAAGCCATTTATTTCATTGTGAAATGTGCCTCCTCCTGTATTTGCTCAGGACGACTGGAACATCTACAGCTTTCACATCAACTCCACAGTGACCAGTCGTTATGCAACCACGGTCATCACAAGCCGCGTGGCCAATCGCATGGACGACTCAAAGGAAATAGAGTTCCAGGTCCAGATACCCAAGAATGCCTTCATCAGTAAATTCAGAATGTGTGTGAAGCAAAAATGATTTTTACAGGATTTTGACTTCTAAAATAAAGCATCATGAAAGTTAATCATGGGCTATTTAGGAGTATGTATATAAACAAAGCTTTTTGATGTTCTTCTTCAGGTTTATAGATGGCCAATGGTACGATGGTGTTGTGAAAGGTAAAGAGAAAGCTCAGCAGCAGTACACTGAGGCTGTGTCCCGTGGCCAAAGCGCTGGGCTTGTCAGGTACATAGATCAGTGGATCAGTTTATTGCCAGGTCTAATGAAGCTTGTTTTTATTTCTTATTTTGTAGAAGAGCCTTGTGTGTCCTTCAGGAAAAAGGAGGAGAAAAATAATCTGACTTTTCTCAAATGTTTGCCTTTTTCTTTTTAAATATGGCTACTTTAATGCCTTCAGGTCTTTGAAATTCTTCAAATGAAATAATTTGAGAAGGAAATGTCACTCTTTAGTTGAATTACTCCCATCTCACATCCACACTGTAACCTGTGATGCGAGGTCATAAGTGTCATTGTTCCATTGTAAAGGGGTCAGAAGGAGGACCACTGCTTTAATGTATTGTCTCTGTTGCAGTTCTGTAGGGAGGACCCTCGAGGAATTTAAGACCGCTGTGACTGTGGCTGCCCACAAAAAGGTCACCTTTGAACTCACATATGAGGAGCTGCTGAAACGCAAGCTTGGCAAGTACGAGCTGCAAATCCACGCTCGACCCATGCAGCCTGTCAAAGACTTCAAGGTATGTCTTTCCTGTTGGTTTCTATCCATCTTAAAAAAACATTTTACATAATCAAAGCTTCAAAGTTTTTTATTCTTCTTTAATTTATTCTCAATGCCAGGTTGATGTGTACATTAATGAGAAAGCTGGCATCAATTTCATCGAGATTAAAGGAGGACTAAGCACCAACGCCCTGGCTAATGCCATCACCAGAACACATGCAGACAAACAGGTACATGCAGTGAAGCATTGCTATCTTTGTTCTGAACGATATTTTACTAATATTGGTAATAAAAGAATATCTGTTTGACCACAGTATACAAAATGGCCCTGGACAGTCTGTCTTATTGCTCATCCTTGTGCACGTCTTAGTATAATTTATTCATTTTTAAATACTGTATATCTTTATCCACATTGGCTCAGTTTTCACTTTGTTGTTATGCCAAACTGCATACATTTGTTGTACAAGTAGTGCTCAACTCTGTGCAGAGACAATACAGTTGAATCTAATAAAATTGAACGAAATGCAGAGGGCTCATATTTCTGGCCGATGAACTCTGTTCATTAACTTCCATATCCATCAAGAGTCTCTAAAACCTGTTTCATCCTGTTTCCAGGCATGGGTGTATTTCTACCCAACAGAGGACCAACAGAAAACATGTGATGGCTGTGGAGAGCAGGGTATGAATGGAGATCTGGTTATTGTTTATGATGTTAACAGGGACACCTCACTTGGAGACATCAAGGTAAAGCAAGAGTTCATTTCCTGGATGACTTCAATGGTCTATTAGCATTGTTAAAAATACCGTACTTATTTAAATGGCTATCTTGCCCTGTTACCTTAACTTTCTTCTTCCTCCCCCGAAGACATCAGCTGGATACTTTGTTCATCACTTTGCTCCATCTAGTCTTTCCCGCATACCAAAAAATGTTGTCTTCGTTATTGATCAAAGTGGCTCAATGAGGGGCAGAAAAATGCAACAGGTACAGCATTTGAAGAGTTAAGTTTGTGACGGATTGTGACTGTAGCACTGGATGTTTTAATGTCAGTTAATTATGTCTGTGATTCACTTTACAGAAAACTTTATTAAATACACAATTTAAGAACACGTTAAACAAATAATATAACATGGTTTCTTACTTGAATAAAAGTTCTAATGTGTGAATCATGTTTTTGCCCAGACCCGAATAGCATTAATCCACATCTTGAATGACCTGGCAGAGGATGACCACTTTGGTCTTATCACTTTTGATAGCAGCATTTTTCACTGGAAAAGAGAACTTGTTCAGGCCAACAAGGAAAACCTGGAGAGTGCTAAGACATTTGCACTGAATATTAATGAGAGAGGAGGTGAGGTTTTTAATAAATATTTCATGAAGGTATGTGACTATTTTAGCAATGGCAGTAATGAAACATAGTTTCATTCCATTTCAGCCACAGACATTAACGCAGCAGTGTTGGAAGGAGCACGTATGCTGAATGCACATCCCAGAGAAGGTTCAGCGTCTATCGTCATACTTCTCACCGATGGAGACCCAACCTCAGGTTACAATAAAACACACATGTGCCCCGAATACTAGCGTTGTAAGCTAATCAGCGGTCCGCGCTAGCTTCATTCAAGCTACAAACGTAATCAATTAGCATGAAAACATGTCCCAGAGAGCGACAGAGTGGGTACACATCTGTTATTAACCCCTAGGTTCGTTTTGCGCCAGAATTGTCCTTTAACACAGTAAACACATTAATGAAGTAAACAACTTTGCACAACTCGTATTCTTTCGGATGATTCATACGCAAATGTTTTAACAGCGGCGATGTTGTGTATTGTTCAGGGTCCTTGCCACCACGAGACAAATCGGCATTGCAAATTGAACATGTAGCTCGACTTGAATCGCCTTCTTTTGAGTGAAAGTACTGCCAAACAACACTTTTTCTGCTCACGAGTTCCCTTTTCACTTTCTCACAGCCTACTGCATTGAACGGTCCACCTACGTAAACACCTTCCGGTAATCAACGGCGATGTCATTATGTTGACCAGCATAGCGCGCGTAGGGTTTGGTGGAAAAAAATTCTAAGTTTCGGCAGAAACCGAACCCTGTCAAAAACCCAATATTCGGCCGAATCTGAAGCCAAATCCTGGATTCGGTGCATCCCTGACAGTAACATGATCTATTTAAAGAAGAAATCCGGCCAATTATTACCTGAATCTTGATACTGAGTACTGTCAATAGGAAAAAAAACGACCAAAATGGGTGTTAGCAACCTATAGTTGCTGCAGGTAATGGCCAGAGCTCCCAGTAAGCTAAAATGCCAGTTGTGGGGGCATGTTCTAAAGAGTGCCTTTGTGCCTCTTAAAAAACACAAAATGCAATTAAAATTTCTGTGCAACATGAACAGGGCCCTTACATGACAACAAGATGCGTTTTCAACTCAGGCATTGTGAAGAAACCGTTTAAAGTCACCTACCGCTTTTTCTATCGGTCGCTTCACCGAAAGCCCAACGTGCTTGCTAGCTCAAAGTTTGTTGTTGTTTCCCAAAACAAACAGAGTTTGAGAACGGCAACACACAGAGAGTGGAAAGTGAGGTACATCCACAGGCAATTATCCTGGAAATGCACTTCCGTTGATCCAGACTATAGGGGAAGCTTGAATGCATTAAAACAATACGGTAAACAAGGAGGAGTGGAACATGTGTGTTCAGCCTGGTGTATTAATTTACATAGAAACATTACCTTAACATTAAGGACTTAAGATGGTAGGCTACATAAAAACACATGAAATTAAAGTGATGCAAGCACAGCTGATTTATTCATTTCATTTTGCTTAATGCTGCGGTTTGGACAAAAATGACTAAATTGATTATTTGACTCCTCCACTCTGTAAAGAGCCTGGAAGACGTTAAAATTTTCCTTTGGCCATAAAGAAGGTATAAAAAAGTAAAATACATTTTACTGTGTGAGGGAATTTGAGCTCAACTTGCCCTTTTAAATCCCATGCTTTGGTTCTTTGCAGGGGTGACAAATCTTGAACTAATACAATCAAATGTCAGAAGGGATATTGCAGACAAGTTCCCACTCTACTGTCTTGGTTTTGGTTATGATGTCAATTTTGAGTTCCTTGAGAAGATGTCGCTGCAGAACAATGGTGTGGCACGACGGATTTACGAAGACTCTGACGCTGATTTACAGCTGAAGGTATTTTTAATTAACTTGCTCACATTATAAATACTCTGTTTACCATGTGATTTGCTTAATTTCCATAGATAAAATGTATCCTGATTGGCTGTGGAGAGATAAACATTCATACAGCGTCCATACTGTACCGTATGTCAACAGGGTTTCTATGAAGAGGTGGCCACTCCTCTGTTGACAGATGTGACAATGATCTATAATGGAGGGACCAATCTAACCCAGACTAACTTCAGCCAGTATTATAATGGCTCTGAGATTGTGGTGGCCGGTCAGATCACTGACAACGACATTGAAACCTTCACTCCACAAGTTGTAGCCATTTCGGTAAGGATTGCTCCACACAGCACATCAGCTGTAATCTTCTGAAAGGTTGGTGAAAGCCCTTGTGTATACTGACATAATAATTAATTTGGACTATGACAGAGGGATAGAAGAGTGACGTTTTCTGAGACAAATGCCACCGTGGAGTACACTGGGACAGATTTTGACAGCCACATCCAGAGGGTTTGGGCCTACCTCACAGTCAAACAGCTTCTGGAGAAAGAGTGAGTGTGATATCGACAGCTGTGGCTCAGGTGGTAGCGCGATTGTCTACCAATCGGAAGGTCGGTAGTTCAATCCCTATCCCTGTAGTGCCATGTCGAAAGTGTCCTTGGGCAAGATGCTTAACCCCAAATTGCTCCTGATGCTGCACCCTCGGTGTGTAAATGTGTGTGATTTTTTTTTATCTAATAAGCAGGTGGCACCTTGTATGGCAGCCTCGGCCACCAGTGTATGAATGTGTGTGAATGGTTCCTGTACTATGTAAAAGCGCTTTGAATAGTCGGTAAGACTAGAAAAGCACCATAAAAATACAGTCCATACAGTCCATTTACCTTTTTAACAAAATATAATTTTTACTATTTACTGTACTTTAGCTTTGTCTTTACAAGAGTCGAAAAAAAGGAATCTAATACCGGTGAATTATCCGTGCTTTATACCCTTACTCGCACACCCTTTTATTCCCGCTGTAAGAACTCACTGGGCACTGCTGGTTTTTCGGGGGTTTTAACCATAATACATACATGGATGGTATAACCGTATTTACAAGTCGCCCAAATTAACATCAATGCTGTCAACACATCAGGGACCGTACTTCTATTCTTCACAGTAAAATTACATGCTTCCACAACTACAAATTATGCAGTAAAAGCTCTTTAATTTTCACTTTGAATGTAAAGTTATATCGCCACCTGAGCATTGCCCAAGCGTTCTTACTGCTTTCTCTCAATAAAGTCACTTTGGTATACTAATTAGACATGGAAATATCCATGTACATATATGAAAATTCCCACATAGACAGTTATATGGCCAATAAATGCGACTGGATGTCTGATCAATGGACACAGTTATGTTACCATCAACAATCATTTCAGCACTAACACAACAAACACAACACAATGTTATCAAAAGTAGTGTTAGCTGTTAATTAACTTTATCATACTTTACTGTCATGTCAAATGTTTGAATTTGTGACACAATTTGTGACCCAGGCTGCTGTTTTCTGGACCTGAGAAGGAGAACGTGAAGAAAGAGGCCTTAGAGCTGTCGCTGAAGTACAGCTTTGTAACCCCACTTACATCCATGGTGGTCACCAAGCCTCTGGGGGAGAACACAGATGTGCTCCATAAACCTAAGGAAGGTGAAAGAACACAGGCACTGTCATCTCCTGTAGGGCATAGACCCTTGCCAAAAAATACTGTGGGGATGGCTCTTCAGGGATACGGCGTTTCCTTTACTCGTAAGCAACACAAACATTAACAAAACAAACACAATGCAAAATCAAGTGTCAAAAGTTTATTATTCCAGGTAAAACACACCAGCACGACTTGATAACAGGTGGTGTAATCACAATGTAAAAATACAGTTATCATTTTCAATTACAACTATACATGTAGATTTCCTGTCTACAGTGGGTTTCACTAATAAATCAAATTTTAAGTGTGGGTATGGAACTGGACATAAATATGTATGTATGAAAAAATAAATAATTTATTCAGTTAATGTAAACGTTAATTGCTAATACTCAAGTGTCTGCAAAATTAGCAGACCATTGATGGAAATGAAACCAAATGACATACAATGTTGATTATTTTAAAGTAAATAAATAACATCATGTTATCATCTTTTTCAGCACAAATGTCTTTCCCAGGTAAGGCATACAGTAGGTACATAGGTACACATATCTGAACTGTTTTGACATGAAAGATACACTATTGATTCATTAATAATACAATGTAATTTAGCATACATTCTCTCTCATGAATACATCTTCTCATCCTTCACAGAACAATGTGTTGTTTACATTATGTGAAAAACCAAACAAAAAAATCATGACTTTTTCAATGTAAATTATTTATTATTTTATTATTTATCTTAACTTCATTTTATCTTTTTAACAGTACCAGGTGGTTGGCCTATGCCAATGGACATAGGTACATCTGCGCCGTTCTGACATAACAGATACACAATTGATTTAATAAGACTTGTAATATAATGTATTTTATTTTATTTTATTTTCTCTACTTTGTGCTAATGGAAATGAAAGTTTAACACTCAGAAACCTAAGGTCATTTTTACAGTTCATTGTCCGTCTGGTTTTATTTTCTAAAAAAGCTTGTAAAACATCAAATCTGTTGTCTACAGTCAATTTATGAACATCATTTTTTTCAGGAAAAACTGGGCTATTAGAATATTTGTGCTGCAGTGAGGTCACTTGAATGTAAAAAAAGGTTTTATGACCTTAATGTTAAATTTAACTTTCACGAAATCCACCAGCGAAAAGGGAAAATCAATAGCTTATCCAATAATTAAGTCTCAATTCTGAAGGTTGCTCCTGAGTTTGTGTCCAGTGATCGTAATGCTCCACACACACAAAACATGTAATCAAGTGATTTATTAAAGGTACTCTAAGCGATGTCACCCGTTTTTTAGGCTACAACATGTTTTGTCACATACAGCAAACATCTCCTCACTATCTGCGAGCTGCCGGTCCCCTAAACACACTGTAAAAAAACACAGTCTCTGTAGACAGCCTAGGGTCCACATACGCCAACAAAAACAAAGTGGTCCAACCTGGACCATGCAAACATACACAAACCGTGTTCCAGTGTTCAGCCAATAACGGACAAGAAGGATTGGGGGGGGTTAGTGCGCTGAAGCACAGAAGGGAGGGAACGGGATGAGGAGGAGGGAGGAGCGAGCTAGTCTTCGTTTAGTTTGAAAATTCTTTGAACGTCAACAAGAAGTAACGTCACCCAACATCGCTTAGAGCACCTTTAACTACTATGAATACACACACCTACGCCTACTGCTATCTAAAAATAGGCCTATGAATGAATGTAATGGAAGCAAGACTGATAGCTTTGTAGTCACAAAGGAGACAACCAAAAGGAGATGAAATTTTGGCATTCACACATTAAACGAATGAATGCACTTCAGCTGCTGCGAGATTATTGGGAGGTAAAAGATTACTGATGGGAGATCTCCTGATGTAACATACCCTAATCACTCTTAAGCAAGAGCATCAACCACGATCACAGAAAAAGTAAAGATTCACCTACTCGGATGGATGGTCAGAGTGTAAACTGCGCTGTAGGGGAGAGGCAGGCGGATGTTGGGGCGTAAGCCCTTGCATGGATTAGCTTGGGAAGTCTCTGATTTCCTCGGCTTCGATTCGGTTTCGATTCAATTCGACTCGGTTGCAATTAATTCAATATAGCGGCGCTGCCATCTTTTAATCGACAGTGAGGAAATCTTCCGGTTCACAACCAAGTTGTGACTGTAAAGGTGATGGCAGTTGTCTGTTGTTTCTTCTCTCTGACCTTTAGCAGTGTCGGCACACAGGAATAGCACAGACTGGAATAGCTTCAAGCTGGAAGCAGCCACTTAGGGTTCAGATCTTCAGTGCTTTCTTTGGAGGTCAGGGGATCCACCTGAGTACCGGGCGCACAGGGCACTTTAGGCTGGCTTGGGGGGTTTCAGGAGAAGCAGGGGAAGTCTGAAAAGAGGTTGACAGGACTGTCAGCCGTAGAGATGAGCAGGATAAAGAAACGGAAAAGAAAAAGGGGGAGAGAGGATCCTGGCCAAACAAATGGCGCTAAACTGACCCCTCCCAGCTATAAATTCTCTCAGGGTGGATTATCTCCTGAATTACTTGTTTATTTCTAAAAGTAATATTATTTGTTTTAACTGTCTAACTCTCCCATATTTGAAACAACGTGATTCCACTTGAATAAAACCTGATACAGCATGACTTACAGCAAACTAATCATGACCATTTCAAAGTAAATTACAACTTTTCTGTTATCATCTCTTTCTTTTTAACAGCACACCTTATGCCAGGTAAGACATAGATACATATCTTTTTACCTTTTAACAGCGAGGGGTCGTTCTCAAGGTGTTGGTAGTGGTCTCTCCGGAGGTATGGTTACACATGTCCACTGGTCTGATATGATTACACTTGTGTATATATTGTACTGTATATAGAGATTTGTTCACATTTCTTGAGTGACATCCAACATTTATAGAAATATGACTAAGGCAATGTTTATTCAGATACCAAAATGGCGCTAAACTGACCCCTCCCAGCTATACATTTTCTCACTGTGGATTATCTCCTGAATTACTTGTTTCTTTCTAAAAGTAATATTATTATTATTATTGTTTTAACTGTCTAACTCTCCCATATTTGAAACGTGATAATATTTCACTTGAATAAAACCTGATTCAGCATGACTTACAGCAAACTAATCTACAACCATGACCATTTCCGAGTAAATCAACAACTTTTCTGTTATCATCTCTTTCTTTTTAACAGCACAACATATGCCAGGTAAGACATGGACACATAGGTACACATCTGCAGCATTCTGACATGACAGATTCATGACTATTCGTTAATTACTAATATAATGCATTTCATATAATGTATATAGCCCTACAGCATACATATCTCATGTGTACTGTACACATTTGCATTCTTTGCAGTACAATGCGTTGTTTTCATTTTGTAAAAAAAGAACTGAGCAGAAAAACTGAGTGTGGAGGACGGTGCAAGCTAATTAAGAAATCATGACTATTTCAAAGTTATTTAACAACTGTATCACAATGTCATGTTATCATCTTTTTTCCTTTTAACAGCGAGGCATCGTTCTCAAGGCGTTAGCGGTGGTTTCTCCGGACATACGGGTACACATGTCCACTGTTCTGATATGAATACACTGGTGTATATATTTTACTTTATATAGGGATTTGTTCACATTTCTTGAGTGACATCCAAAATTTGTAGAAATATGACTAAGGAAATGTTTATTGAGATACCAAAATGGCGCTAAACTGACCCCTCCCAGCTATAAATTCTCTCAGGGTGGATTATCTCCTGAATTACTTGTTTCTTTCTAAAAGTAATATTATTTGTTTTAACTGTCTAACTCTCCCATATGTGAAACAACGTTATATTATTCCACTTGAATAAAACTTGATACAGCATGACTTACAGCAAACTAATCATGACCATTTCAAAGTAAATTACAACTTTTCTGTTATCATCTCTTTCTTTTTAACAGCACAACTTATGCCAGGTAAGACATAGATACATATCTTTTTACCTTTTAACAGCGAGGGGTCGTTCTCAAGGTGTTGGTAGTGGTCTCTCCGGAGGTATGGTTACACATGTCCACTGGTCTGATATGATTACACTTGTGTATATATTGTACTGTATATAGAGATTTGTTCACATTTCTTGAGTGACATCCAACATTTGTAGAAATATGACTAAGGAAATGTTTATTGAGATACCAAAATGGCGCTAAACTGACCCCTCCCAGCTATAAATTCTCTCAGGGTGGATTATCTCCTGAATTACTTGTTTCTTTCTAAAAGTAATATTATTTGTTTTAACTGTCTAACTCTCCCATATGTGAAATAACGTTATATTATTCCACTTGAATAAAACTTGATACAGCATGACTTACAGCAAACTAATCTACAACCATGACCATTTCAAAGTAAATTAACAACTTTTCTGTTATCATCTCTTTCTTTTTAACAGCACAACATATACCAGGTAAGACATAAATACTTAAGTACACATCTGCAGCATTCTGACATGACAGATTCATGACTATTCATTAATTACTAATAACATGTATTTCATATGATGTATATAGCCCTACAGCATACATATATCATGTGTACTGTACACATTTGCATTCTTTGCAGTACAATGCGTTGTTTTCATTTTGTAAAAAAAAGAACTGAGCAGAAAAACTGAGTGTGGAGGACGGTGCAAGCTAATTTAGAAATCATGACTATTTCAAAGTTATTTAACAACTGTATCACAATGTCATGTTAACATATTTTTTCCTTTTAATAGATAGACGTCTATTTGCTGCAGGTATGGGTACACATGTGCACTGCTCTGATATGACTACTCTCGTGTACATATTTCACTGTATATCGAGATTTGTTCACATTTCTTGAGTGACATCCAAAATTTGTTGAAATTTGACTAAGGCAAGGTTTATTCCACATCTGCATTCATGACAAAGGTGTAACAGTGTAATTATCACCTCATGGGTAAATCTTTTGTTCTTCTTAGCTAAATGTATTTCACAAGACACTGCTTAGATCAGGGAAACTTTGGTCCCCTCCTGCAGACACACCTGGAGGGGACATTGCAGGCGACCTGTGGTGTCACAAATTCTAGTGGTTTGCCAGCAGGTGAAGGCAAGGGGCCTTGGCTCTGAGCTGTGAAATCTTTTGCAAGGATATTGAAGAGATCATGCAAGTTGTATGACAATAATGTGTTGCTCAGCATGTCTTGTGAGTGGTACTGCTTGAATAAGGGGTGCTCTGGACATTTCCATAAGCCATTCAGTCCTTGTACAACAGTGCAAGTTTATCAGTACTAGTTTATCAACATTAACCTTACTATAATGAACGGTGACACTTCAAAGACATATTCCTTCACAGTCCTTCATTCTACCCATAATTCTTTAGTTTGGTACCGATATATACATATAATATGCAATATAATCTTTCATAATTACAATGAAACTGTCAACTATATGGGATAGTTTAATCGCAATTACAAAATGTAGGTCTTGTAAATAGTTTTAGTTTTCTCATAATAACAACATTTTCATTTCTTTGATGAATACTATTTGTAATACTAGACTGCAGTAACTTAAAAATGTGTAACATTCATAGTTTTTAGAAGCTAACTCTTCTGTGCCTTTCTAAATATAGATATTGTTGTGTAACAAATGTGTATTTTTACAGAAATGTACATACTAACAGATGTTTAATTCTTAAATTTCACTGTTCATTTAGCAGAATTCCTTAAAGGCTCACCGACCAACAGTGATCAAGTTGTTTCCAAGGTAGCTTCACCAGGTAAACTTAATTTTGCAGTTCTGATCCAACAAAAGATGGTTTGCAAAAGATTTCCAACAGCTAGGACATTTGGTATTGGTTGAGGCAGAAATAGATGTGGTGAAATTACTTGTAGGTAAAATGTAGATTAAAAAACACATAGCATGTTTCATGGTATAGTTTCTATAAAATTGATCTATTTCTGTTCAAAATCATACAAAAAGTTTAGTAATTTATTATGAGGTAAAAATATTAGTTGCCCTCATGTCATTAGCTTGCAGAATTCTCGAAACAAAGACTGACAACAAAGGCCTCACATGTGTATACTGTAACACACATACATGTGCATATAATAAGCCCAAAGTAATTTGTTGTGGTGTTAAAGAAGGCCAGGTAAAGAAGGGTGTACTTTTACTAAGAGATTCTTGTCTGTGACCATAAATAGTAAAATAAGATAATTTGGGTTACACTGAACTGTTCTTTGAAATCTTGTGAGTCTGAGACCATAATGGTACCCGTCTTTCAGTCTTTATGTGCCACACAAGTACAGGTGTGCTTTTACCTTTTACTGTAAATGTAATTCTCAAATGTTTACTGATCACCACATGATAGTCAAGAATTTGGATAATCATTTTCAAACACTCTATAATTCATCTTAAAGGGGTGATAGAATGCAAACCTGAGTTTACCTTGTCATAGTTGAATAACGACAGTTCGGTGGGTAAAATGGGCATACAGAGAACCTCAAAGTCCCAGTGACACCTCTTTCCTATGCAAATCTCACAATTTGAAACTGCCGCGAATCCCAACGAAGCTAATAGCTGACGTCAACTCTGTGGCTGTACCTTATTTGGCTCTAGTCTGTACCTTTGTCACGCCCCAAAATTGACATACAGACCACTAGTCTGAGACCAGCTGGTGTTCTGAATGTAGGTTGCGTAGATCTCAGACACTAGTTGCGCGCTGCTCTGTGTACTTCCACGGGAATTACAAAGAAGAAAGTTTGGAAGTTTTTCAAGGATATTGAAAACGAACCACGGTCGTAAATGCAGTGTTCCAGACTGTACAGGGAATGCGGACACTTTTGATGACATTTCATCGTGAGCTGCCGGTCATGGTGCTCCAGGTAAGCGGAAGTTGGTGGTTCAATTACCCCAGAAAAGGTGACAGAGCAGCATGAGCTGCCGGTTGTGGAGCTCTGTCATGTCAGCGGTAGTTGGTGGTCTGGTTACCAGGTAACTGCGAGTGTGGCAAGCATGTTCCCTGATATTAATAAATTAAGTTATGTTTTAATTAATATTAACACTTACAATAGCCGCCATGCCCCCGCACAAATCTCCCGGATTTTGAAAACCAAATGTTGGCAGGTGTGAGTTACCCCAGAAAAGGTCACTGTGCGCTGGGTACAGAGCAGCGCGAGCTGCCGGTCCCAGTGAGTGCGGTTGGCCATTGCGTCTTTGCTCCTCAGCTTCGCTCGTTGTAAACCAACCAATCAGCGCGTGGCTCATCTAAATATTCATGAGCATACCATAAAAGGGAGAAAAACTCTTGTTTCATTCTAGGGCTATTTCACAGGGTTGCATTAGGGCGCATAGAATGTTACATACCCTATTCGGAGACCTTAAGGAACAGTGTGAAATACCCTATATAATCATTCTATCACCCCTTTAAGTTAGTTAAATTGGTGTTGAGAGCAACAATCATTTCCAGTGTTTCCTTCTGCTGTGTGACTCTGTGTTCCTCTCTAGTTCCTCTTTCCCACAGGTTTCTGCTAAAAACTGAGAATCTGTCTCTTCCACTCTGCTTTGATGTCACTGGAGATGTTCGCCTTAAACTACTTCACCATCCCAACAGGGGTCAGTAATGTTACTCTTTGTGCCATCACAGTTTTTCTTAAATTCCTTTAACAGCCCAGTCAATAGTCGGTTATATAATGTGTATCAACCCATAATTATCCCCTAGTTTGCAGTGGTGGAAAGTAACTAAGTGCATTAGATTAAGTGGCAGTATCTCAGTCCGTAGGGAGTTGGGTTGGGAACCGGAGGGGCGGTGGTTCAAGTCCCAGTACGGACCGAAGTACAGAGTGTGGATTGGTAGCTGGAGAGATGCCAGTTCACCTCCTGGGCACTGCCAGGTGCTCTTGAGCAAGGCACCGTACCCCCCCAACCGCTCAGGGTGCTGGTCCAGCACTAGCAGCCCACTCACTCTGACATCTCTCCATTAGTGCATGAATAGGTCCTGAGCATGTGTGTGTATTTCAGGCCTGTGTGTAGTGATTTCTAACAAACAGAGTGTAAATTGTAATTTCCCCATTGGGGATCAATAAACAGTATAAATTAAATAAAATAAAATTATTAAGTACTATACTTAAGTACAATTTTGAAGTACTTGTATGAGTATGTGTATGTGTAACAACTTTATCAGATGTGTATGTGTATGTGTTAACTTTATCAGATGATTTCATTGAAAATTTCATTGAAAATACTGTTTTTTGGTCTAAAGAGAATTATCTAATATTTCACAAAAAAGCAAAGATTAGAGAAAAGACCAAAAGATTAATTCAAATTTATGTTTACCAAATTAATCATTTCTTAACACCTTGTGGGCCTGACCCCTAGATTGAGTACCACTACTACACTGTTACAGTGCAGTACTTTTACTTTTGATACTTCAAGTACAATTTGCTAATTATACTTATGTACTTTTACTTAAGTGGGATTTTGAGTGGAGTATTTTTTTTTATGTTGTTGTACTGGTAATTCCACTTAAGTGAAGGATCTGTGTACTGAGTGTGGTGTTGAGTTGCATTTGTTCTCTTTTGTATTAGAGCTGTCTGTGAATGGTGAGCTTGATACAGTAATGAATGGAGGCTTTAGAAGGATTGTCATCCACTTCAAGACTGACCTTTATGTTGAGGTTGACACCAATGTCATCACTGTACGAGAGGGACAGACACTGACACGCCACACTGGACAGGATCTCATCACAGCTGGAAGGTGACTTTGCATTGTAATGGTCCCGACCAAGAAATAGTCAGGAACATCACCCCCCTTAAAACAGAGATTTGTTGTTTTTACTACACCTTTTTGTACGGATTAAACAAACAAGATACATCATGTTAATTAGTGAGCTTAAAGGCTCGGACACACAGAGCCGATAATCGGCCGTTGGACAGTCTGGCGAGGTCAGTGACTTGAGTCTGTTCGGTGTGTTCTGTGCCGTCGTCCGTCCGAGGGGCCGTTGGCCTTCATTTTGGCCGATTTGACATGTATAATCGGCGCGGCAGGCACTGCCGGCAGTCAGACTCAAACATATAACCAAGAGGGAATGAGTTCACTTGCAAATACCCAGTTCAAAAAACAAAAATGAAAAACATCTTCTTTACTTCTCTGCTCAAAACATGAGTAACTCTTGTCATCACACACAGAGAATAACTTCTCACCAAGGGGGTAAGCTTCTCCTCGGACCGCAAACCTCCTATGGCGCCATTTTGATGCTAATAAGCCATCACCTCCCGTTAGCATTCCATTGACTGCCATTCATTTTGGCGCCACTTTGACAGCGAATAACTTTACATCTGAAGCGTTTAAAGACTCTATTTGTCCATTGTTTATTTCTAAAGAAACACGACAATGTATAAAAGGCTCCATTACCTTGTACCTCACGATACGGCTCCGTAGCAGACGTTTTTGTAAAAATAGGCTAACGATTGTGTCATAACCACGCGACTTACTGTCGCATAGTAGAGGAATTACCGTATAGTACAGGAGAAGCGCGCAGGCAGTTTCGTCTCACATTAGCTGTTTAAGTGTAATTACTAATGTCTATGTTATCTCCTTACATATACCTACGCTCTCCGTCTCTGCAATATTCGGAATGATTGAGATTTCTCTTGGCACAGCTACTGTTGTAAGACTTCCAACTTTCAGACACGTTGCTCACGGCACATTTACGTCGTCTCTCTCAGTTGGAGGCTGCGCAGTAACGCTCAGCCATCACCGGAAAAGTGCTTCTAATGGCCTTCACTGGTCTCCGTCCAGAGCAATGGGATCTGTTGGTCCATTCTTATAAACAGTCTATGCTTCTCACTCCATGTGTGTTTCTCCTATTGCACCTCAAAAAGTGTCCGTGTGCAACGCAAAATGTACCTTAGTTCCTAATTAACATCGACAGTCAGTTTTCATGAATGATTAAATAAATGTAACAAAAAACATGTTACATAATAACAGAAATAATATGTATGGCAGTTACAGTCTGTCTTTGAATTTCCGGAGAAACAAGACCAACGTGACGCGTTCATCCAATCAGCTGCCGGTTTTCATTTTTTGGGGAACAATACAGATTAGCGCCGCCTGCTGTTATGGAGACGTATTACGTCTCATCGCTTTGGTGTGTTCCGAGGCAATGTTTTGACCAATTTGGGGAGACTGATCAGCCCAACTGCCTTTTCTGCCAACGTTTGGCCGTCGGCTCTGTGTGTCTGGGCCTTTAGAGGTGCTGGTGCAGATTGTTTTACCCTTGGACAGAGCCAGGCTAGCTGTTTCCTCTGTTTCCAGTCTTTATGCTAAGCTAGGATAACTGGCTGCTGACTGTAGCTTCATATTTCCTGTACAAACATGAGTGGTATCAAACTTATCATCTTACTCTCTACAAGAAAGCCAATCAGCATATTTCCTACAATGTCAAACTTTTCCTTTGAAACAAGTGCAAACAAGTCCAAAATTAAGACAAATTGCATATTTTTCTAGTTTGACAGTGATTAGGCGGGACAAGGAAATAGATGTTGGAGCTGGAGACACACGCATGGTCATCTATATTCATGAGAAGGATGGCGTAGAATTCCTCTGGCCGGTTTTGAGACAGCAGCCACTGGACAACAACGTTACAGGAATTATAGGTGGGTGAAAATGTTGGATTTGATTTGATATCAGGTCAAAAATAATTAGTGTCAGAAGACAAATATTTTTTGCTGCGTCTCTTGTAGTGGCAGCTTTTTATTGTCATTGCTTTATTGTTTGTCATCTTTGTGTCCAGCTCTAAAGCCAGCAGTTTATGAGGAGGTGCAACAAACTCCCTCAACAAAACTTAAGATCAAAGACCAAGAGATTGACGTTACCAGGTATATATAAGTTTGTTTGAAAAAAAAAAAGCTGTTAGAGAGTGCTTTAATTATTATTACTCATATTATACACAAAGATATATGACATTTTTTTTTATATTTTTGTCTTTCTTTTGTAGGGCCAATGCTGTTGACTACAGTATAGTCTCTCCCCCGACACTGGACTGCTGGCTCATGTCTGCGGAGTCTGTCCTGCAGAGACGCCTGGATGATTTCATCGTTACTCAACTTTAACTGGGAGCCATGTTGAATCACTTGCAAGATTTCATTTTAAAGAAAAAAAGGCAAACGGTGATTCATCTTGGAAAAAACTTTCCACCTGTTACTAACATAAACAAATAAATAATATCACCGATCTTTCGTTGTCTTGTATGAAGTTAACTAGATCATAATGGATTTTTCAGATGGCATCACTGTATTATTTGTTTGGAATAATTCTTCAATCTTAAGACTTTATTCTTAAAAGATTAGAAGAGAAAATAGTAAATCAAGAATTTAAACACCTCCATTGTCTGCAACACCATGTTAAAGTGCTAATTATATATGTAACAAAACATATAAAGCCAAATTGTCTCTTTTCAAACCAATGTTGTCTGTTTTTGCATGACAATTCCTGGCAAAGGTGGCAGGCTGGACCCAATATCAACAGTTAAGGTCACATAAGCTGTTCAATCAGGAGAGACCTCATTTTGAATGAACAATATTTACATATTTATTGATGTGTGCACAATAAAATCAATGGGAAAAGTCTTTTTGCGATTAGACCCCATTGTGACCTCATCAAATTCCCATCGTGACATTATATTTTAAAGGGGGTCGAGAAGCAAGTATGAGTATTGTAGGCTACCCCCGATGGAGTGTAGACACTAGTGGTGATGTGATGAATGAAGAGGATGCTGAGATCTGAATGAGAAGAGGAGCGAGCTCTGGTGAGCTCAGACCTGGGAACAGGAAATGATGAACAGGAGGTGAAGGGGGAGGAGAAGGGGCACGACGATTCACGCTGAAATGTGAGCTGACAGCAATGGAGAGGAAAACATTTAACCCTCCTGTTGTCCTCGGGTCAAATTTGACCCATTTTCAAAGTTTTGATATCAGACATTTGGGTTTCTTTCAACCAAACTACCCCAAAAAAGCATGCATAGTTCCATACAACGCTATTCAATAACTGATAAAATGTAAAAAAATTTTAATATTGTATTTGAAGACATTTTATTTCCACAACTTTTTAAAAAGTGCATTCATAAACGATTCTTTGCAACAGCAAATCATTTCTAACTTCATGCAGGCCTAATTGAGGCTACTTTTAAAATCACTGAACATCAGTGGGCCTATCCACAAGTCAACAAAACATGCTTAACATGTGTTATGATGGGGGGGGGTCAACCCCCTGAACATTTTGAGCATTAAACACTTCATTTCCTGCATTCTGGTGAATTTGTATGCACCTATTTCTACCTTTTTCTGAATCAATATGCTGGAAATATCTTTATGTAAAGGGAAACAGATTACAATCAAAATCTAAAAACATAATGGAATATTTAGCAGTAAGGCTCTGAGGCATTCTGTATTGCTTTCATCTATTTATTCTCCTGTAGATCAACTTTTCTAATTCTATCTGAGTCAGCACACATGTAGCCTAGAGGCATCATTTACTCTTACCTCCTCTTTTGCTTCTTTTGTTGGGGAAGTAACCTCCTTAAATGTGCATATGACAATTATTTACCTCAATGATACATTATTCATTTTAATTTATTAATAAACTCCTGGACTGTAATATTTCAGGTGTTTGAACAAGATTTCTGCTCATGTCCAAAACTTTGTGCACATTCACATTCAAATATATCTCATCCCATCTGTGTTCTCTGAGATTTGGAGGAGTCAATATTTCAGAAAATAATCTACCTGCATCATAGTCTGCTGTGCATTACGTGATATCTCTGCTGATACGGTAGATCTCAGACCTCCTGACAGACTCAGAGACCCGTTTGGGTCTCTGGTCTCTGAATGAGACAAAGTTTAGGGAAGTGGCTGTACGTTACTCTACATCGGAGGTGGAAAACCAAAACTACGGCAGAAATACACGGAGCTCAAACGGGACACATCTACCGCAGCATGTCGACAGCAGAGCGCATCCATAAACCTGAACCTGCACAGCTTTTTACAGCGAGAGTGGACACTAAGCGACGTCCGGTTTCATATTTGTCAGTCAACTTTTCAATATACATTCGGGGCTGAAGCCCCGGCAAAATCAGCTGATGCCGCGTCTGTCAGTGGAAACAATGAGGCCGCGCTTTTGATGCGCAGAGGTGTTGGATGCGGGGCTGCACTGCAGAGAGAAATAAACGCAAGTCGACCTCCACCTGCAGCCAAACCCGCACTCACACAAGTAGGTGGAGGTGAAAGGGATCAGGACTTTCATAGCCTTAGTGGAGATCTGGGGGAACTCGCTCTCCACAGACAACCGTAACGCGTGATCGGCATTTCTCCCGGTCTCTGTCACACTGCAGCAGAGGTGCAGCCTCGGACCCCGACCAGGTGAAACCTAACTTTAACTCAGGATCATATTTCCTTTCCTCATATTTTTTTGCTGGGTCCTGTCTCCTCCCTTAATGCTGACTTCTGTTGACTTGGGACAAGGAAACGATGCACTTTAAAGCTAATACACGCACGCACAATTACAGATATCAATAGAGCTGCATACAGTTATTTTTTCTTCACGTGTCGCGCCTCCCCTGTGGCTCTTTGGCGCCCCCCAGGGGAGGCGCGCCTCACCTATTGAGAACCCCTGCACTACGCCATCACCACCGCCCAAATTAAGGATCAGATCTCTACTTTCATTGAATTTTGGGTGTTTAATTTAAAGCAGCCATATTATGCTCATTTTCAGGTTCATAATTGTATTTTAAGGTTGTACCAGAATAAGTTTACATGGTTTAATTTTCAAAAAACACCATATTTGTGTTGTACTGCAGTGCTCTCTCTCACTGCTGCAGATCCTCTTTTCAGCTGGTCTCTGTTTTAGCTACAGAGTGAGACCTCTTTTCTTCTTCTTCTTCTTCTTCTGTACTATCTTTGATTGCACTGCACATGTGCAGTAGCTCAGATGTAGATCATGTCAGCTAGCTAGCTCCATAGACAGTAAAAGAAAGGCTGTTTCTACAACTTCGGTCAGTTACAAGGCAGGATTAGCTGGGAGACTTCTAAATGAGGGCGCACATGGAAGTAGTTCTTTTGTAGATTATGGTGAACTTGTGTGTGTTGTAGCAGTGCTTTGCTATTGAGAACGAGGTAGCATGCTAGCGTTAGCATGCTAGCGTTAGCCATAGCGTTAGCATGCTAACGCTACGAGCTAATGGTTGCGGTTAGCCTGCTCGTTTCGGCTTGTGACGTCACAAGCCGTGCCGATTTTGAACAGCTCACCCAGAGACTGAAGTCAGGACACATTCAGAAACCGTATCTCACTCTAAACAGCATGGATGGATTTTTTTCAAAGTTTGTATGTGTGTGGAAGCACCAGAGACACAAAATAACACCCCAAATCCCAGAAAAAGTGATTTTTTCATAATATGGGCACTTTAATAGCATTATCCTGACTAAACGTTGACATATTGTGATTAACCATTAACTTCATTCATCTGATCTTAACTATTAGTCAACATCATTTAGAATTTCTGCTTTTTTTCTAACACAAAAATTATAGATAATTTCATTTAAATGAGGTTTATTGACCAAGAATGTCAAAAATCAGTGTAAAACTATTGGTAATAAGTTGGTGTAAGTGGTGAATATACTGGTGGTAATGGAAAAAAAAAGTGCCAAAAATGTTGAAATAAGTGACAAAATATTGACAGCAAGAATGTGATTGGCTGGTAGAGAGTGTGGCTAAATCTGGTTGGTTTAACTAAAAGTGTAAATGCCCCTAACCAGCTGATGTGAAGCAGGAGGAGAGGGAGAATGAGGTGAATGAGAATGAGTGAGTAGGCTAACATAAGGAATGTCTTCCTGGCTGAACTTACACTAAGCTTAATTTGAAACTTCATCTGAAGCTGCTGCCATCATGGAGGCGTTATCGCTGCCTGAGAACAAACTCAGAGAACAGGAGGAGGAGCTTCTTTCCTCAGGCTGTCCGTCTGCTCAATGACACCTGGGGCTATCACCCCACCCACCACCTCATTTTCTATCCTCTTGCTCTATTGTGTTGTATATTATTATTTTTATGGATTTTATTGTTATTGTTTGTATTGAGCCAGAACAGGTACACAAAGAAGCACATTGTACTGTGTATGAGTGTGTATGTGACAAATACATTTGAATTTCTTTTTTTCATCCTGTCCTGACAGTTTCTGTTTTTTTATGTGTGTGATTGCCGGCAGTATGCAGAGGAGGTAAGTGGGCAGGAATGTGTTTTTGTGTGTGGGTGTGCAAGTGAGGGATTGTGAAAGTGGAGTTTGCCCTTTTAAAAAACAATGTATGTACACATTCATGTTGTCCTTGTCTGTTTAGACAGTTTGAGCTGCCTGAGCTGCACTCTGGTGGAAACATCATGGAGAGAGCTGTGGTGCAAGTCACCCTCTTTGGGCTGCTGCTGGTTTTGGCTAGCACACTACCAAACAAGGTGAGTTCACAAAACTTAAAGGACACACCACTACACTGCAAGGAAACTGAATCTATTGAAAATATTGTTGCTGTTGGGCAGAAAACTTGTATCTCCAAATGTCATCATCACCCTCTGTCTGTGGGTTTTACAAATATTTAAACTGTGACGAGGTAATTGTGTCTGACTTCTTCTGAGGTAAATAGATCAACAATATGTTTTCAAATGTTTTGGACATACAAGCACAACACAGCAACAACATTTAGTATATATCACTGCTGATTTAATACTTACTTATTATCTGATGTTTGTGCTTAATTATTTTTATATTTCAGCATCTTTTGGTCACATTGAAGGATGTGCTGGCTCTCACCCTCAGTGTTGTATCCGTGTGTGTGTGTGTGTGTGTGTGTGTGTGTGTGTGTGTGTGTATGTGTGTGTGTGTTTATTACTCATGTGTTTGGGCCGTAAATCTGTTTACACAGTGACAATGGGGGGGCACAAACGGCTGGTGCTCCTGACTTTAATCAATACATTTTAGAGTTAAGAGTATTGGGACACATTGCCATGTGAAAACATGGTTAAAACAATGAGAATGGGGTGGTTCTGCAGTTAGACCAACAAGATTTCACTGATGCCACCCACACAATTTTGTTTTCCACCATCATCTGATCTTTGGTCAGCTGGTCGTCAGCCAGCGACATGAACCAAGCCATTTATTTCATTGTGAAATGTGCCTCCTCCTGTATTTGCTCAGGACGACTGGAACATCTACAGCTTTCACATCAACTCCACAGTGACCAGTCGTTATGCAACCACGGTCATCACAAGCCGCGTGGCCAATCGCATGGACGACTCAAAGGAAATAGAGTTCCAGGTCCGGATACCCAAGAATGCCTTCATCAGTAAATTCAGAATGTGCGTGAAGCAAAAATTATTTTTACAGGATTTTGCACATAAGCACTTCTACAATAAAGCATCATGAAAGTAAATCATGGGCTACTCAGGAGTATGTATATAAACAAAAACGTTTGCTTGTTCTTCTTCAGGTTTATAGATGGCCAATGGTACAATGGTGTTGTGAAAGGTAAAGAGAAAGCTCAGCAGCAATACACTGAGGCTGTGTCCCGTGGCCAAAGCGCTGGGCTTGTCAGGTACATAGATCAGTGGATCAGTTTATTGCCAGGTCTAATGAAGCTTGTTTTTATTTCTTATTTTGTAGAAGAGCCTTGTGTGTCCTTCAGGAAAAAGGAGGAGAAAAATAATAAAATCTTTGTTTTGTCTGACTTTTCTCAAATGAATGGCTTTTTCTTTTTAAATATGGCTACTTTAGGAAGGAAATGTCACTCTTTAGTTGAATTACTCCCATCTCACATCCACACCATAACCTGTGATGCGAGGTCATAAGTGTCATTGTTCCATTGTAAAGGGGTCAGAAGGAGGACCACTGCTTTAATGTATCGTCTCTGTTGCAGTTCTGTAGGGAGGACCCTCGAGGAATTTAAGACCGCTGTGACTGTGGCTGCCCACAAAAAGGTCACCTTTGAACTCACATATGAGGAGCTGCTGAAACGCAAGCTTGGCAAGTACGAGCTGCAAATCCACGCTCGACCCATGCAGCCTGTCAAAGACTTCAAGGTATGTCTTTCCTTGTTGGTTTCTATAAATCTTAAAAAACATTTTACATAATCAGACCTTCAAAGTTTTTTATTCTTTTTTAATTTATTCTCAATGCCAGGTTGATGTGTACATTAATGAGAAAGCTGGCATCAATTTCATCGATATTAAAGGAGGACTAAGCACCAACGCCCTGGCTAATGCCATCACCAGAACACATGCAGACAAACAGGTACATGCAGTGAAGCATTGCTATCTTTGATCTATCTATCTGAACGATATGTTACTAATATTGGAAATAAATGAATATCTGTTTGACCGCAGTATACATAATGACCCTGGACATTCTGTCTTATTGGTCATCCTTGTGCACATGTCTTCGTATCATTTATTAATTTTAAATACTGTTACAATTTTCACTTATCTATCAAGAGTCTCTAAAACCTGTTTCATCCTGTTTCCAGGCATGGGTGTATTTCTACCCAACAGAGGACCAACAGAAAACATGTGATGGCTGTGGAGAGCAGGGTATGAATGGAGATCTGGTTATTGTTTATGACGTCAACAGGGACTCCTCACTTGGAGACATCAAGGTAAAGCAAGAGTTCATTTCCTGGATGACTTCAATGGTCTATTAACATTGTTAAAAATACCATACTTATTTAAATGGCTATCTTGCCCTGTTATCTTAACTTTCTTCTTCCTCCCCCGAAGTCATCAGCTGGATACTTTGTTCATCACTTTGCTCCATCTAGTCTTTCCCGCATACCAAAAAATGTTGTCTTCGTTATTGATCAAAGTGGCTCAATGAGTGGCAGAAAAATGCAACAGGTACAGCATTTGAAGAGTTAAGTTTGTGATGGATTGTGACTGTAGCACTGGATGTTTTAATGTCAGTTAATTATGTCTGTGATTCACTT
The DNA here is from genome assembly GCF_008315115.2 of Sander lucioperca. Classification (NCBI taxonomy): domain Eukaryota; kingdom Metazoa; phylum Chordata; class Actinopteri; order Perciformes; family Percidae; genus Sander; species Sander lucioperca. The sequence continues at coordinate 3,590,237 of NC_050178.1, forward strand.
TACAGAAAACTTTATTAAATACACAATTTAAGAACACGTTAAACAAATAATATAACATGGTTTCTTACTTGAATAAAAGTTCTAATGTGTGAATCATGTTTTTGCCCAGACCCGAATAGCATTAATCCACATCTTGAATGACCTGGCAGAGGATGACCACTTTGGTCTTATCACTTTTGATAGCAGCATTTTTCACTGGAAAAGAGAACTTGTTCAGGCCAACAAGGAAAACCTGGAGAGTGCTAAGACATTTGCACTGAATATTAATGAGAGAGGAGGTGAGGGTTTTAATAAATATTTTATGAAGGGATGCAACTATTTTAGTAATGGCAGTAATGAAACATAGTTTTGTTCCATTTCAGCCACAGACATTAACGCAGCAGTGTTGGAAGGAGCACGTATGCTGAATGCACATCCCAGAGAAGGTTCAGCGTCTATCGTCATACTTCTCACCGATGGAGACCCAACCTCAGGTTACAATAAAACACACATGCACACAAACGTGAGAACATACTTCAAGAGATTAATGTAAGACCACTACCACAAGACAGTCCATGTATCACTGTGTGAGGGAATTTTAGCTCAACTTCCCCTTTTAAATCCCATGCTTTGGTTCTTTGCAGGGGTGACAAATCTTGAACTAATACAATCAAATGTCAGAAGGGATATTGCAGACAAGTTCCCACTCTACTGTCTTGGTTTTGGTCATGATGTCAATTTTGAGTTCCTTGAGAAGATGTCGCTGCAGAACAATGGTGTGGCACGACGGATTTACGAAGACTCTGACGCTGATTCACAACTGAAGGTATTTTAATTCACTTGCTCACATTATAAATACTCTGTTTACCATGTGATTTGCTACATTTCCATAGATAAAATGTATCCTGATTGGCTGTGGAGAGATAAACATTCATACAGCGTCCATACTGTACCGTATGTCAACAGGGTTTCTATGATGAGGTAGCCACTCCTCTGTTGACAGATGTGACAATGATCTATAATGGAGGGACCAATCTAACCCAGACTAACTTCAGCCAGTATTATAATGGCTCTGAGATTGTGGTGGCCGGTCAGATCACTGACAACGACATTGAAACCTTCACTCCACAAGTTGTAGCCATTTCGGTAAGGATTGTTCCACACAGCACATCAGCTGTAATCTTCTGAAAGGTTGGTGAAAGCCCTTGTGTATACTGACATAATAATTAATTTGGACTATGACAGAGGGATAGAAGAGTGACGTTTTCTGAGACAAATGCCACCGTGGAGTACACTGGGACAGATTTTGACAGCCACATCCAGAGGGTTTGGGCCTACCTCACAGTCAAACAGCTTCTGGAGAAAGAGTGAGTGTGATATCGACAGCTGTGGCTCAGGTGGTAGAGCGATCGTGTACCAATTGGAAGATCGGTGGTTCAATCCCAGGCCCTGTAGTCCCATGTCAAAGTGTCCTTGGGCAAGACACTTAACCCTGAATTTCTCCCGATGCTGTGCCCTCGGTGTGTGATTTTTTTTATTTTTATCCAATGAGCAGGTGGCACCTTGTATGGCAGCCTCAGCCACCAGTGTATGAATGTGTGTGAATGGTTCCTGTACTATGTAAAAGCGCTTTGAGTAGCCTAGTCATTAAGACTGGAAAAGCGCTATAGAAATACAGTCCATACAGTCCATTTACCTTTTTAACGGAATATCATTTTTACTATTTACTGTACTATAGCTTTGTCTTTACAAGAGTCAAAAAAAGGAATCTAATACCGGTGAATTAACCGTGCTTTATACCCTAAAGCCTGGTTCACACGGCAGGATAATTAGGCCGATTTTAGCCCCGATTCACCCCTTCCAACAATCCTAAGGATGCTCCGATTATTGTAAAATAATCTGATCAGATATTCCTGCCGTGTGTGGTGTGTTAAGACTGCTCTCGTCTGCTCGGAAGGACGTCGGGACCGCTCCGATCTCAAATCGGGGATATCCAACATGTTGGATTTTTTTGGCCCGATTTCTCCTCGTGTGTGGTGTTCCCCGGGGACAAACGAGTATGCAGCCTGTGGACTGTGGCGTGTAGCCAATCAGAAAGCGAGGTGACGAGGCGGCAAGGAAAGCACTGGGAAACAAAATTAAAACAGCCGGCAGCATGGCGCACCAGAACGTCCAGTGGACGTCGGAGATGGAGGACCAACTCTACTATAGTCCATGCTCGCGTTGTCTCCACTTCTTTGACCATTGCCTTTTCTTTTGATAATGTTTTTTTTTCGGTTAAAAACTAACTACAAACTATCGCCACTGCATCTGTCGGTACACGATCCGTTCTGCCTGCACGATCCGTTCTGCACATGCGCAAGATAATACTGTTTTACGTATCCATACGACCTGCACGATCTGTTCCACGCTAGCCTATGGCTATGCGCGAACATTTTGCGCATGTGCAGAACGGATCGTGCAGGCAGAACGGATCGTGTACCGACAGCATCCTCTTCATCCGCCATGATTGTTTACTCTGAAGTCACGTTTGATCTCGAGGGATTTTGCGAGATTTCCCGTCTGACCTGGGAATGCTCGGGAGTCAAATCGGTTCGTGTGTGATGTGTTGATTTTGCCGTGTGCTGCGCACCACAGACTGTACGACCAAAACTGTTAGACCCGTGATTTTTTATCGCATGTGTGGGGTCTCTCAGGATTGGAAAATCAGCCGACAATTTTAAAATCGTCCCGTGTGAACCAGGCTTTACTCGCACACCCTTTTATCTCCGCTGTAAGAACTCACTGGGCACTGCTGGTTTTACAGGGCTTTTAACCATAATACATACATGGATGGTATAACCGTATTTACAAGTCACCAAATTAACATCAATGCTGTCAACACATCTGGGACCGTACTTCTATTCTTCACAATGAAATGACATGCTTCAACAACTTCAAATTATGCAGTAAAAGCTCTTTAATTTCCACTTTGAATGTAAAGTTATATCGCCACCTGAGCATTGCCCAAGCGTTCTTACTGCTTTCTCTCAATAAAGTCACTTTCACTTGGCATGCTTCTGTCATGAATGACAATGCGTGGCGCTTTTCACATATTATCACGTATTAGTTTTTGTTAGCTGAGCGAAGACAGACAGACAGTTTCTGTAGGTTCCTATCTTGGTCATATAGTGACTAACACAACAAACACAACACAATGTTATCAAAAATAGTGTTAGCTGTTAAATAACTTTATCATACTTTACTGTCATGTCAAATGTTTGAATTTGTGACACAATTTGTGACCCAGGCTGCTGTTTTCTGGACCTGAGAAGGAGAATGTGAAGAAAGAGGCCTTGGAGCTGTCGCTGAAGTACAGCTTTGTAACCCCACTTACATCCATGGTGGTCACTAAGCCTCTGGGGGAGAACACAGATGTTCTCCATAAACCTAAGGAAGGTGGAACAACACAGGCACTGCCATCTCCTGTAGGACATAGACCCTTGTCAAGAAAAGGGTTAAAAAAGAGGACACGTCTTCAGGGACACGTTGTTTCCTATAGTCGTAAGCAACACAAACGTTAACAAAACAAATTCATTAATTACTAATACAATGTATTTCATACAATGTATATAGCCCTACATTATACATTTCTCATGTGTACTGTACACATTTGCATTCTTTGCAGTACAATGCGTTGTTTTCATTTTGTAAAAAAAAGAACTGAGCAGAAAAACTGAGGGTGGACAACGGTGCAAGCTAATTAAGAAATCATGACTATTTCCAAGTTATTTAACAACTGTATCACAATTACATGTCATTATTATTACATGTCATTTAGCTGACGCTTTTAGCCAAAACCGACTTACAATTAAGTGTGTTCAACCTTGAAGGTGCAAACTCCAGACAAGTAGTAAGTGCAAGTACATTAGCTTTAAATAGGTAATACTACAAAGAGCCATATGAAAGTGCAGCATCAAGAAATATATATGTATGTATTGTAGGACAGCTGTCAGGATTTCGTTGATTGATTAGTCGTCCCTCGCTGTGAGGGGGCAGCAAGCAGGTTGGCTGATGCAGAGCGGAGTGGGCGGGTTGGGGTATAGGGTTCGACCTGGATGTATGCTGGGGCTGATCTGTTCGTACAATGTCATGTTATCATCTTTTTTCCTTTTAACAGTGACGCGTCGTTCTCAAGGCGTTAGCGGTGGTTTCTCCGGACGTACGGGTACACATGTCCACTGTTCTGATATGAATACACTTGTGTATATATTTTACTGTATATAGAGATTTGTTCACATTTCTTGAGTGACATCCAAAATTTGTAGAAATATGACTAAGGCAATATTTATTCAGATACCAAAATGGCGCTAAACTGACCCCTCCCAGCTATAAATTCTCTCAGGGTGGATTATCTCCTGAATTACTTGTTTCTTTCTAAAAGTAATATTATTTGTTTTAACTGTCTAACTCTCCCATATTTGAAACAACGTGATAATATTTCACTTGAATAAAACCTGATACAGTATGACTTACAGCAAACTAATCTACAACCATGACCATTTCAGAGTAAATTAACAACGTTTCTGTAATTTTGAAATGTACATACTAACAGATGTTTAATTCTTAAATTTCACTGTTCATTTTGCAGAAATCCTTAAAGCCTCACCGACCAACAGTGATCAAGTTGTTTCCAAGGTAGCTTCATCAGGTAAACTTTATTTTGCAGTTCTGATCCATCCTTCAAATTTAATATTTGCCAACAAAAGATGGTTTGTAAAAGATTTCCAACAGCTAGGACATTTGGTATTGGTTGAGGCAGAAATAGATGTGGTGAAATTACTTGTAGGTAAAATGTAGATTAAAAAACACATAGCATGTTTCATGGTATAGTTTCTATAAAATTGATCTATTTCTGTTCGAAATCATACAAAAAGTTTAGTAATTTATTATGAGGTAAAAATATTAGTTGCCCTCATGTCATTAGCTTGCAGAGTTCTCAAAACAAGACTGACAACAATGGCCTCACATGTGTATACTGTAACACACATACATGTGCATATAATAAGCCCAAAGTAATTTGTTGTGGTGTTAAAGAAGGGTGTACTTTTACTAAGAGATTCTTGTCTGTGACCATAAATAGTAAAATAAAATAATTTGGGTTACACTGAACTGTTCTTTGAAATCTTGTGAGTCTGAGATCATAATGGTACCCGTCTTTCATTCTTTATGTGCCACACAAGTACAGGTGTGCTTTTACCTTTTACTGTAAATGTAATTCTCAAATGATACATGTTTACTGATCACCACATGATAGTTAATATTTTGGATAATCATTATCAAACACTCTATAATTCATCTTAAGTTTTGTTAAGCGTATCTTAAGTATTGGTGTTGAGAGCAACAATCATTTCCAGTGTTTCCTTCTGCTGTGTGACTCTGTGTTCCTCTCTAGTTCCTCTTTCCCACAGGTTTCTGCTAAAAACTGAGAATCTGTCTCTTCCACTCTGCTTTGATGTCACTGGAGATGTTCGCCTCAAACTACTTCACCATCCCAACAGGGGTCAGTAATGTTACTCTTTGTGCCATCACAGTTTTTCTTAAATTCCTTTAACAGCCCAGTCAATAGTCAGTTATATAATGTGTATCAACCCATAATTATCCCCTAGTTTGCAGTGGTGGAAAGTAACTAAGTACATTAAATTAAGTACTATACTTAAGTACAATTTTGAAGTATTTGTATGAGTATGTAAGAGATGTTCCCCCTCTTAACTTTACCAGATGATTTCACTGAAATAACAGTTTTTTGGTCTAAAGAGGTAAAATGATCTAATATAATTACTTTTGATACTTCAAGTATAATTTGCTGATAATACTTTTGTACTTTTACAACTTTAGTTTTTATGTTGTACTGGTACTTTTACTCTAAGTAATAACACCCAAAATGTGTTATGTCCCCTAAAATGTCTGACTAGACTGGCTTGTATCTGTGCAAAGATACAGAATTTCTCAATGAAGGAGAAATAGTAGATGTGCTTCCAAGCCCTTTTCAGAGTTTTTTTTTTTTAAATACTTTAAAACGTGTCTGGAGGAGGACTTTAACTGACGGATCTGTGTACTGTACTTAAGTGTGGTGTTAAGTTGCATTTGTTCTCTTTTGTATTAGAGCTGTCTGTGAATGGTGAGCTTGATACAGTAATGAATGGAGGCTTCAGAAGGATTGTCATCCACTTCAAGACTGACCTTTATGTTGAGGTTGACACCAATGTCATCACTGTACGAGAGGGACAGACACTGACACGCCACACTGGACAGGATCTCATCACGGCTGGAAGGTGACTTTGCATTGTAATGGTCCCGACCAAGAAATAGTCAGGAACATCACCCCCCTTAAAACAGAGATTTGTTGTTTTTACTACACCTTTTTGTACGGATTAAACAAACGAGATACATCATGTTAATTAGTGAGCTTTAGAGGTGCTGGTGCAGATTGTTTTACCCTTGGACAGAGCCAGGCTAGCTGTTTCCTCCGTTTCCAGTCTTTATGCTAAGCTAGGATACCTGGCTGCTGACTGTAGCTTCATATTTCCTGTACAAACATGAGTGGTATCAAACTTATCATCTTACTCTCTACAAGAAAACCAATCAGCATATTTCCTACAACGTCAAACTTTCCCTTTGAAACAAGTGCAAACAAGTCCAAAATTAAGACAAAGTGCATATTTTTCTAGTTTGACAGTGATTAGGCGGGACAAGGAAATAGATGTTGGAGCTGGAGACACACGCATGGTCATCTATATTCATGAGAAGGATGGCGTAGAATTCCTCTGGCCGGTTTTGAGACAGCAGCCACTGGACAACAACATTACAGGAATTATAGGTGGGTGAAAATGTTGGATTTGATTTGATATCAGGTCAAAAATAATTAGTGTCAGAAGACAAATATTTTTTGCTGCGTCTCTTGTAGTGGCAGCTTTTTATTGTCATTGCTTTATTGTTTGTCATCTTTGTGTCCAGCTCTAAAGCCAGCAGTTTATGAGGAGGTGCAACAAACTCCCTCAACAAAACTTAAGATCAAAGACCAGGAGATTGACGTTACCAGGTATATATAAGTTTGTTTGAAAAAAAAAAAGCTGTTAGAGAGTGCTTTAATTATTATTACTCATATTATACACAAAGATATATGACATTTTTTTTTATATTTTTGTCTTTCTTTTGTAGGGCCAATGCTGTTGACTACAGTATAGTCTCTCCCCCGACACTGGACTGCTGGCTCATGTCTGCGGAGTCTGTCCTGCAGAGACGCCTGGATGATTTCATCGTTACTCAACTTTAACTGGGAGCCATGTTGAATCACTTGCAAGATTTCATTTTAAAGAAAAAAAGGCAAACGGTGATTCATCTTGGAAAAAACTTTCCACCTGTTACTAACATAAACAAATAAATAATATCACCGATCTTTCGTTGTCTTGTATGAAGTTAACTAGATCATAATGGATTTTTCAGATGGCATCACTGTATTATTTGTTTGGAATAATTCTTCAATCTTAAGACTTTATTCTTAAAAGATTAGAAGAGAAAATAGTAAATCAAGAATTTAAACACCTCCATTGTCTGCAACACCATGTTAAAGTGCTAATTATATATGTAACAAAACATATAAAGCCAAATTGTCTCTTTTCAAACCAATGTTGTCTGTTTTTGCATGACAATTCCTGGCAGAGGTGGCAGGCTGGACCCAATATCAACAGTTAAGGTCACATAAGCAGTTCAATCAGGAGAGACCTCATTTTGAATGAACAATATTTACATATTTATTGATGTGTGCACAATAAAATCAATGGGAAAAGTCTTTTTGCGGTTAGACCCCATTGTGACCTCATCAAATTCCCATCGTGACATCATATTTTAAAGGGGGTCGAGAAGCAAGTATGAGTATTGTAGGCTACCCCCGATGGAGTGTAGACACTAGTGGTGATGTGATGAATGAAGAGGATGCTGAGATCTGAATGAGAAGAGGAGCGAGCTCTGGTGAGCTCAGACCTGGGAACAGGAAATGATGAACAGGAGGTGAAGGGGGAGGAGAAGGGGCACGACGATTCACGCTGAAATGTGAGCTGACAGCAATGGAGAGGAAAACATTTAACCCTCCTGTTGTCCTCGGGTCAAATTTGACCCATTTTCAAAGTTTTGATATCAGACATTTGGGTTTCTTTCAACCAAACTACCCCAAAGTAGCACGCATAGTTCCATACAACGCTATTCACAAGTAAAATTAAGGATCAGATCTCTACTTTCATTGAATTTGGGGTGTTTAATTTAATAGCATTATCCTGACTAAACGTTGACATATTGTGATTAACCATTAACTTCATTCATCTGATCTTAACTATTAGTCAACATCATTTAGAATTTCTGCTTTTTTTCTAACACAAAAATTATAGATAATTTCATTTAAATGAGGTTTATTGACCAAGAATGTCAAAAATCAGTGTAAAACTATTGGTAATAAGTTGGTGTAAGTGGTGAATATACTGGTGGTAATTAGGCCTGCAGCGACGCGTCGATGACTTCGACGCATCGACGTCAAAATTACGTCGACGTCGTATTTTTGCGTCGACGCTTCGCCACACACATATAAAGGGTCACATTTCGTCACAATTCGCACGGCGTTTTGAACGACGTTTGTGGCGCCACCTGGCGTTTATTAAACGCCAATACACGTCTAATAAACGCCACCTGCCGTTTATTAAACGCCACCACGCGTGTGACGTCACCAGGCGTTTAATAAACGCCACCAGATGCTTATTAGACACCTGGTGGCGTTTTGATAATCAACTCCGCCCTGTGGCTTTCACAGCCAATAGATTTGAACTCTAATCACCCAATCAGTAAAGAAGGAGGTCAGGCAACACTAATCAAGCATAGATCTCCTTTGCAGCTTGTTTGAGTAGCCCAAAGAAATGCACAACTTTGTAGTATGTTAGTTTTGTATTGCCAGACATCAGTAGGCACTTGGTGCTCATACTGTATTTAATTAATCAATCCAAATCATCCTCCCAAAAATGTAATAAAAAGTGGTGAGGAGCTATTTTCATTATTACCTGCTTAAATTTAATAAGCGCTGTCACACTAAGAACCTAATGGCATCACATCTGCCTTTTATTGTACATTTTATCTGGGTCTACTGTTAAAAGGGTTTCAAATATGGTGATATTTAATTGCTGCAAATACAGGTCTATTACTACAAGACCAAGAGAGGGGTTAACATGAAGAGTAAGCAGATTTTCAAAAATACTGTACTCTTAATTCAACTACTAGGAACCAAAGGGTAGCTTACCAGAAAATCTGACAACTCTGAAAATCTTGACAAAAAGGATTAATAGTTTCTGTAAAGTGCATGCAACAAGCAAACCTAAATAAGTTTACTTATTTACTACAAAAGAATGCTAGTTTGGTACAATCTTAGACAGTCACAGCTGTCTTGCATACAGTCAGTTAAATAAGGATAAGTTATATCTCAATAAAAACTAAATTAAAATTATAATGGCAGAATAGGTCACTATCACCATTTATTTTAATTCCAGTAAGCGCAGTTGACCTGAAGATGGCTAGATATATTATTTCCTCTACTTTCATATCTTTATGCAAAAAACACCCACCAGCGCTCTATCTAAAGCAACTAAATTAAACATACGTGTCTCATACTTCATTTGACCTTTCAGGAGACTTACCTTGACACAGGAACAGTAGGTGTCAGATCCCTCAACACATTCAAATACTATGGTTTATGATCTTGACTCAATTGGACATTAAGTTATAATAATAAATCATTAAGCATTTTAATTTATTTTTATTCCATGCATTACTAAAAATATTAAGCTGAAAAATGTACTGACAAACACAAAAGCGTGACATAAAAATGAGATTTATTAAATAACATCAAAAATTCAGCAGCAGGTGAAGTAGTCCTTTGTGCATAGTTTCTGGTATATATTTATAAGGACCACGTGACATCACAGTGCTTTGCTGTCACCATTTTTGCGTCTGGTCAAAGCTAGAGGACCTACGTCATATCAACCACAACAGCTAGAGGAGACGGATACGCGATACACACAAGAGAATACGCGGAACAAATAGTTTTTGTCGTAATGTTAACCAGCTGTTAGCCCTTAACGAACAACTTGCTACACTGTTGATAATTGATGACTAGCATGTCCTGTTATCACATACTGGACATTAGTTTTTCTTCAAGTGCCATATGTTGGTGTCATTCACCTATTCTGCAACAGTGTATTGATGGGCATCTGTACTCATGACATACTCCAGTGTATGGGGATGAATTATGTACAAGTTAATGTTAAATGTGTCAGGAAAAGTAAGTTTGGGCTGACGTAGGACTGGGCGATTTATATATAAATTTTAGAGTATCGTTCAATATGTTTGATGTTGAGATGGAAAACAATATGCAAGGTCCAGTGGAGGTGAGTTAAGCAGGAATGGTTCAGGAGGTTCTTTTCTTGACTGCCATGCAGGGCTGCGATGGAGAGCTGACAATCAAGTGACACCTTTCAAAACAATGGATGACACCGCAGCCTCCTCGGGAAAAGTGGAACTGGATCAGCACTGTTTCGGAGAATGTGATCTCCCTTACAGGAAGTTGTAGATGGAGCGGATGAGGGGAGTCACTAGGGTACAGAGAGAGAAGATGACATTAGTGGAAGTGACAGACATTCAAAGTTCACTTCCGTACAAGCAACAGAAGATATCTGTCATTCCATCCACTCAAACTTAGAAAATAGAGAAATCCCTGTTCTCTTGTAAGTTTCTGTCTGTATGGAGTATATGGTGGAGGACAGATCCCTGTGCCCCAGAGTACCTGTGACTGGCTGATTTTGAAACAAAGATAAATGAGCATACATGAGGAAAAATGATCTGTGTTTGTTTTCTTTGATCCTGTCACTGCCGTGCAGTCGATACACTGTCTAACATTTGGCGCTGTGCGGGCAACTTTCCATTATATCGTTCATAATTCAAACAATGCTCGGCTAGAAGTTTTCATTCTTTGATTTTCTTTTACTGCTGATTCGTGTAAACAGCTGGTAGCGCATCTGCTGCTCGTGTTACAACCCAACGTGGAGACTGCAGTGCACACAAAGACTAGAGTGTCAAGCACACCTTTTTCTTAACTTAAGTCACACATTTTAGATAAGGGAATTTATTTAGTTAAAGTACAAAAATAATATGAAAACACATTTATGGTGTATTAGAAAAATAAACACAAGTGAGGCCAGTATAAATAACTCCCTCTTTTTTATGACACACTAAATATGTTGCCTCAATATAGCTTTCAGAGTATGCTATTGTTACCTCTGCTTAGGTTTCAATAAAATAAATGCATAAATCCTTTTGACATGTAAACCTGAATAGTTATCTGTGGGCCCACACTCACACATTCATACTCAGCAATCAAAATACAAACAAAAAATCCCTGTTGCGGCGAGGAGGCCTAAAACTGTGACGGCCGTTTCACTTGTTTACACAACCAATACAATAAAATGCACGTGCAATATAGTACTCACGAATCCTAGCCAAGGGGATATATGAAAAAGGCGAACTTGGCGATGGCAGCAGGCAGAGCACCGGAGAAACCACAGCAGGAAGATCACCGGAACAGAAAACAGCAGCGACAGTCTACATCACACCAGCAGGATGGAAAATCGCTCTGTGTGGTCCCAAGGAGCTTCCCCGATGCTCTCTCTTTCACAGTCACAAATGTCCGTCTCCTGAATCAAATACATTAACTGAGCAAGCAGGTCCATCCACTATTTCACGGCGAATTATCGGTAGTTTGTCTCAATTATTTCACATGCAAAGCTAACAGTAGGCTACAAAAGCAATGCTAATGGAAATTGTGCTAACTAACGCTAACGGCTATTCACAGTTAGTGACACAATAGATGGTTTCATACTACAACCAGGGTCCAAATTTAACTTTTTCGTCCACCAGCCAAATGGCTAGTCAATGTTCACATTTCACCAGCCACTTAATAGAGTACCATTGTTTTTTTGGCTGGTGAGTGTAGCAAATCTACCAGCCACTTGCATATTTTACCAGCATTTGGTTAGTAGATGGTGCTAATTTGGAACCCTGACTACCACACTTAATTAAGCATACATAATCACACACATGCACATGTATATTTACCTCTTGTAGATTTCAATACTCCAAAACAAAGTATAACTGGTTGTCAGCCTCAGTAATGGATAACAATAATGTCCTTCTACAACCTACTGAAACTCACGAAGCTCGTTCACTTAGCGTCTCTCTCTCTCTCCGACTGTATCTCTCCTCAAAACGGGAATCTCTGCATGTTGCAACTAAGCCCCGCCCCTCTACCTGGGATTGTAATTACATTGGCTGATAGGTCATGACCCTCCAACAAAATTAAAGAAAGACGATGATTGACATATTAGGCTGCTATCATGTTAAGCTGTGTGGCAGATTACCCTTACACGTGCTGAACATGGTGCTGAATCATGTACACTTCACTCAATCTACAGTCAACTGCATGAACTTCACACTTTGATCTTTTAAAAACTGTAAATATAACTCTTACCTTTTAAACGTTTTATTCATGTTAACCATTTCAACATATGGCATTAACTTATATTTTCTTCACCATATTTATATATTTGTATTGCATTAAAATTATTTCAATAAATATCTAAATGAAATTTAGCCAGGGCTACATATTATTTAGAACACTTCTTTACTTTGCAGTCTGTATGCACAAACACTTTGATGGTAATATACATATTGTGAACACAAAAACCACACTAGAGCAAGTCAGAACACCTCTACTCCTTACATATATGACTGAACAGGGACCAGTTAACTAACTTTGTAGAAAGTTCACACAGACTATGAGCAAATATCCAGAAGAGCTGCAAAACAAGTAGCCTTATAAAAACTGTAGTTACTCACTGACAGCAGCTGCTAGGCCCAGAGTCTAGGTTTGAAGGAGATCTATAACTAGGACTCAGGATGGGTTGGAATAACAGACCAAGGGGTGAATTTGAACTTCCAACTAATGCCAGTTGCTAGTTCCTAGGTTCTGGTAACAGGCTGGAGGTTGAAGGTTAAGGCAGCTTTATTTCTATAGCACCTTTCAGGAACAAGGCAATATAAGTGCTTCAGATAAAACATTATAGAGCAAATGGTAAAACCTTTCACAGTGTTCATTTTTGATTTTTGATTTCATCTTGTCACACTCCTAATGTCCTTTTGAAAGGTTAGGTCCTTAGACCATGGTGGCTCCACTGGTTCGTGAAGTCATTCAAGTCCCTGTTGATCCTTGGTAAATATACATAGTGCAGTGGCCAAGGATGCATTTCATTATCAGGGTTCACAATACCCTCTCTCTCAAGAAAACTGAGGAGGTCATGATAAACATTGATTACTCCTGCATCATGGAGTGTCCTGAACATCACTTCCTGCAACGGAAAGAGCTCCCAAAACAGGCCCAAAAATTCATGCAGAGAGTGGTTTGTCCCGCTTAACCTACAAACGGTGATGCCCTAACCTTTCAAAGGGATATTAGGAGTGTGACGAGATACTCAGCTCACAAGATGAGACAAAAGATTGGGGTTCATGAGAACGAGACCAACACTATTTTTAAAGAAAACTTGAATGATGAAATATGACTGCAAAAAAAAAATTTTATTCAATGGAAAGTCACCAAATGAAAAATGAGCACTGTGAAAAGTTTTACCACACACTCAAATGTCTTCTCTTCTGTCTATAACTAACCTCTAAAGATCCTAATAACTGCTGCTCCCCTCTCTCCTCCCAAACCTGTCCCTACGACCTATTAATCAAAAAAATAAATTTCTTACACGGCACTGTAAAATGTATTTGCATCTTATATTCTTTTTGGGCGGTTTTATTTTCATGACCATTTGCTCTATAATGTTTTAGCTGAAGCACTTATATTGCCTTGTTCCTGAAAGGTGCTATAGAAATAAAGCTGCCAGCCTGTCATGGTAAGTTCAAATTCACCCCTTGGTCTATTATTCCTGAGTTCTAGTTATAGATCTCCTTCAAACCTAGAATCTGGGCCTAGCTGTCAGTGAGTAACTACAGCGATACACTAACTTGTTTATTTTTTTTTTCATTAGGCTACTTGTTTTGCAGCTCTTCTGGATATTTGCTCATAGTCTGTGTGAACTTTCTACAAAGTTAGTTAACTGGTCCCTGTTCAGTCATATATGTAAGGAGTAGAGGTGTTCTGACTTGCTCTAGTGTGGTTTTTGTGTTCACAATATGTATATTACCATCAAAGTGTTTGTGCATACAGACTGCAAAGTAAAGAAGTGTTCTAAATAATATGTAGCCCTGGCTAAATTTCATTTAGATATTTATTGAAATAATTTTAATGCAATACAAATATATAAATATGGTGAAGAAAATATAAGTTAATGCCATATGTTGAAATGGTTAACATGAATAAAACGTTTAAAAGGTAAGAGTTATATTTACAGTTTTTAAAAGATCAAAGTGTGAAGTTCATGCAGTTGACTGTAGATTGAGTGAAGTGTACATGATTCAGCACCATGTTCAGCACGTGTAAGGGTAATCTGCCACACAGCTTAACATGATAGCAGCCTAATATGTCAATCATCGTCTTTCTTTAATTTTGTTGGAGGGTCATGACCTATCAGCCAATGTAATTACAATCCCAGGTAGAGGGGCGGGGCTTAGTTGCAACATGCAGAGATTCCCGTTTTGAGGAGAGATACAGTCGGAGAGAGAGAGAGACGCTAAGTGAACGAGCTTCGTGAGTTTCAGTAGGTTGTAGAAGGACATTATTGTTATCCATTACTGAGGCTGACAACCAGTTATACTTTGTTTTGGAGTATTGAAATCTACAAGAGGTAAATATACATGTGCATGTGTGTGATTATGTATGCTTAATTAAGTGTGGTAGTCAGGGTTCCAAATTAGCACCATCTACTAACCAAATGCTGGTAAAATATGCAAGTGGCTGGTAGATTTGCTACACTCACCAGCCAAAAAAACAATGGTACTCTATTAAGTGGCTGGTGAAATGTGAACATTGACTA
Source organism: Sander lucioperca (assembly GCF_008315115.2). Lineage (NCBI taxonomy): Eukaryota > Metazoa > Chordata > Actinopteri > Perciformes > Percidae > Sander > Sander lucioperca. The sequence goes on from NC_050178.1 coordinate 3,605,320, forward strand.
GCCATTTGGCTGGTGGACGAAAAAGTTAAATTTGGACCCTGGTTGTAGTATGAAACCATCTATTGTGTCACTAACTGTGAATAGCCGTTAGCGTTAGTTAGCACAATTTCCATTAGCATTGCTTTTGTAGCCTACTGTTAGCTTTGCATGTGAAATAATTGAGACAAACTACCGATAATTCGCCGTGAAATAGTGGATGGACCTGCTTGCTCAGTTAATGTATTTGATTCAGGAGACGGACATTTGTGACTGTGAAAGAGAGAGCATCGGGGAAGCTCCTTGGGACCACACAGAGCGATTTTCCATCCTGCTGGTGTGATGTAGACTGTCGCTGCTGTTTTCTGTTCCGGTGATCTTCCTGCTGTGGTTTCTCCGGTGCTCTGCCTGCTGCCATCGCCAAGTTCGCCTTTTTCATATATCCCCTTGGCTAGGATTCGTGAGTACTATATTGCACGTGCATTTTATTGTATTGGTTGTGTAAACAAGTGAAACGGCCGTCACAGTTTTAGGCCTCCTCGCTGCAACAGGGATTTTTTGTTTGTATTTTGATTGCTGAGTATGAATGTGTGAGTGTGGGCCCACAGATAACTATTCAGGTTTACATGTCAAAAGGATTTATGCATTTATTTTATTGAAACCTAAGCAGAGGTAACAATAGCATACTCTGAAAGCTATATTGAGGCAACATATTTAGTGTGTCATAAAAAAGAGGGAGTTATTTATACTGGCCTCACTTGTGTTTATTTTTCTAATACACCATAAATGTGTTTTCATATTATTTTTGTACTTTAACTAAATAAATTCCCTTATCTAAAATGTGTGACTTAAGTTAAGAAAAAGGTGTGCTTGACACTCTAGTCTTTGTGTGCACTGCAGTCTCCACGTTGGGTTGTAACACGAGCAGCAGATGCGCTACCAGCTGTTTACACGAATCAGCAGTAAAAGAAAATCAAAGAATGAAAACTTCTAGCCGAGCATTGTTTGAATTATGAACGATATAATGGAAAGTTGCCCGCACAGCGCCAAATGTTAGACAGTGTATCGACTGCACGGCAGTGACAGGATCAAAGAAAACAAACACAGATCATTTTTCCTCATGTATGCTCATTTATCTTTGTTTCAAAATCAGCCAGTCACAGGTACTCTGGGGCACAGGGATCTGTCCTCCACCATATACTCCATACAGACAGAAACTTACAAGAGAACAGGGATTTCTCTATTTTCTAAGTTTGAGTGGATGGAATGACAGATATCTTCTGTTGCTTGTACGGAAGTGAACTTTGAATGTCTGTCACTTCCACTAATGTCATCTTCTCTCTCTGTACCCTAGTGACTCCCCTCATCCGCTCCATCTACAACTTCCTGTAAGGGAGATCACATTCTCCGAAACAGTGCTGATCCAGTTCCACTTTTCCCGAGGAGGCTGCGGTGTCATCCATTGTTTTGAAAGGTGTCACTTGATTGTCAGCTCTCCATCGCAGCCCTGCATGGCAGTCAAGAAAAGAACCTCCTGAACCATTCCTGCTTAACTCACCTCCACTGGACCTTGCATATTGTTTTCCATCTCAACATCAAACATATTGAACGATACTCTAAAATTTATATATAAATCGCCCAGTCCTACGTCAGCCCAAACTTACTTTTCCTGACACATTTAACATTAACTTGTACATAATTCATCCCCATACACTGGAGTATGTCATGAGTACAGATGCCCATCAATACACTGTTGCAGAATAGGTGAATGACACCAACATATGGCACTTGAAGAAAAACTAATGTCCAGTATGTGATAACAGGACATGCTAGTCATCAATTATCAACAGTGTAGCAAGTTGTTCGTTAAGGGCTAACAGCTGGTTAACATTACGACAAAAACTATTTGTTCCGCGTATTCTCTTGTGTGTATCGCGTATCCGTCTCCTCTAGCTGTTGTGGTTGATATGACGTAGGTCCTCTAGCTTTGACCAGACGCAAAAATGGTGACAGCAAAGCACTGTGATGTCACGTGGTCCTTATAAATATATACCAGAAACTATGCACAAAGGACTACTTCACCTGCTGCTGAATTTTTGATGTTATTTAATAAATCTCATTTTTATGTCACGCTTTTGTGTTTGTCAGTACATTTTTCAGCTTAATATTTTAGTAATGCATGGAATAAAAATAAATTAAAATGCTTAATGATTTATTATTATAACTTAATGTCCAATTGAGTCAAGATCATAAACCATAGTATTTGAATGTGTTGAGGGATCTGACACCTACTGTTCCTGTGTCAAGGTAAGTCTCCTGAAAGGTCAAATGAAGTATGAGACACGTATGTTTAATTTAGTTGCTTTAGATAGAGCGCTGGTGGGTGTTTTTTGCATAAAGATATGAAAGTAGAGGAAATAATATATCTAGCCATCTTCAGGTCAACTGCGCTTACTGGAATTAAAATAAATGGTGATAGTGACCTATTCTGCCATTATAGTTTTAATTTAGTTTTTATTGAGATATAACTTATCCTTATTTAACTGACTGTATGCAAGACAGCTGTGACTGTCTAAGATTGTACCAAACTAGCATTCTTTTGTAGTAAATAAGTAAACTTATTTAGGTTTGCTTGTTGCATGCACTTTACAGAAACTATTAATCCTTTTTGTCAAGATTTTCAGAGTTGTCAGATTTTCTGGTAAGCTACCCTTTGGTTCCTAGTAGTTGAATTAAGAGTACAGTATTTTTGAAAATCTGCTTACTCTTCATGTTAACCCCTCTCTTGGTCTTGTAGTAATAGACCTGTATTTGCAGCAATTAAATATCACCATATTTGAAACCCTTTTAACAGTAGACCCAGATAAAATGTACAATAAAAGGCAGATGTGATGCCATTAGGTTCTTAGTGTGACAGCGCTTATTAAATTTAAGCAGGTAATAATGAAAATAGCTCCTCACCACTTTTTATTACATTTTTGGGAGGATGATTTGGATTGATTAATTAAATACAGTATGAGCACCAAGTGCCTACTGATGTCTGGCAATACAAAACTAACATACTACAAAGTTGTGCATTTCTTTGGGCTACTCAAACAAGCTGCAAAGGAGATCTATGCTTGATTAGTGTTGCCTGACCTCCTTCTTTACTGATTGGGTGATTAGAGTTCAAATCTATTGGCTGTGAAAGCCACAGGGCGGAGTTGATTATCAAAACGCCACCAGGTGTCTAATAAGCATCTGGTGGCGTTTATTAAACGCCTGGTGACGTCACACGCGTGGTGGCGTTTAATAAACGCCAGGTGGCGCCACAAACGTCGTTCAAAACGCCGTGCGAATTGTGACGAAATGTGACCCTTTTGGCGTTCCATAGGAAACAGCAACCTCCTCACAGAATTCCCAACAAAGCCCTGCAAAAAGCCCCATGAAAAGAAAAAGTCCTAAAAAAACAGCTCGCCCTTAATCATCGAGGGTATGGGAATACTTAAAATATAGTCCCAAGTACTAACGTTAGCTAAATTAATTTCATGTTTGTGTAGTGTGTTGTGTAGCCTGCGCACTTAGGTGGTGCTAGCTAACTATCTTAGCTCTCCGTGCAGTTTGTTAGTAGCTAACGTTAACGTTAGCTAGCTACTGGCGCCTAGGCAGCTGTGTTTAGCTAACGTTAGTTGTCATCTAATGTTGGCTTGAATTGTAGCTAGCTTACGGCTGCAGAACACAGCTATCTATAGTAGCTAACGTTAGCTAACGTGAACGTTAGCTACTAACCTAGCACGAACAAACTGCACAGAGAGCTAAGATGCGTTGGTTAGCCTAGCACCACCAAAGTGCACAGCTGCATTAGCATGTAAACCTACAGAATAGCAGTTAAGAGAGTCAGTTTGATTATGCATCAGGTTTTATGTTGGGACTGTTATGTTGTGTTAAACAATCCAAGGAATGTCTGTACTGTGCACTGCACAGTGTTTTTCTTTTTTGCACTACAACTTGATTTTTTTTGAACAAGAGAGTTATGTTGGTACTGTAAAAGAGTAAACAGGCTGGCCTTTCATTTTGTATAACAGTAAAATAATTATTTTATTTTGTGTAAAGCAGAAGATTTGTTGCTGTGCAAAATTGTTTAATAAAATATATTATTAAGAATTTTTTGGTATTAATTTGAGATACATTATGGTTTTAATTAATCGAGCAACAGAAAAATAATCGTTATATTAATCGTCCAATTAGTCGTTAGATTAGTCGAGATAAAATAATCGCCCGATTAATCGTTTAATAAATAATCGTTTACCCCCAGCTCTAGTGGTAATGGAAAAAAAGTGCCAAAAATTTTGAAATAAGTGACAAAATATTGACAGCAAGAATGTGATTGGCTGGTAAAGAGTGTGGCTAAATCTGGTTGGTTTAACTAAAAGTGTAAATGCCCCTAACCAGCTGATGTGAAGCAGGAGGAGAGGGAGAATGAGGTGAATGAGAATGAGTGAGTAGGCTAACATAAGGAATGTCTTCCTGGCTGAACTTACACTAAGCTTCATTTGAAACTTCATCTGAAGCTGCTGCCATCATGGAGGCGTTATCGCTGCCTGAGAACAAACTCAGAGAACAGGAGGAGGAGCTTCTTTCCTCAGGCTGTCCGTCTGCTCAATGACACCTGGGGCTAGCCCCCCACCCACCACCTCATTTTCTATCCTCTTGCTCTATTGTGTTGTATATTATTATTTTTATGGATTTTATTGTTATTGTTTGTATTGAGCCAGAACAGGTACACAAAGAAGCACATTGTACTGTGTATGAGTGTGTATGTGACAAATACATTTTAATTTCTTTTTTTTCATCCTGTCCTGACAGTTTCTGTTTTTTTATGTGTGTGATTGCCGGCAGTATGCAGAGGAGGTAAATTGGCGGGAATGTGTTTTTGTGTGTGGGTGTGCAAGTGAGGGATTGTGAAAGTGGAGTTTGCCCTTTTAAAAAACAATGTATGTACACATTCATGTTGTCCTTGTCTGTTTAGACAGTTTGAGCTGCCTGAGCTGCACTCTGGTGGAAACATCATGGAGAGAGCTGTGGTGCAAGTCACCCTCTTTGGGCTGCTGCTGGTTTTGGCTAGCACACTACCAAACAAGGTGAGGTCACAAAACTTAAAGGACACACCACTACACTGCAAGGAAACTGAATCTATTGAAAATATTGTTGCTGTTGGGCAGAAAACTTGTATCTCCAGATGTCATCATCACCCTCTGTCTGTGGGTTTTACAAATATTTAAACTGGGAGCAATTGTTTATGACTTCTTCTGAGGTAAATAGTTCAACTATGTTTTAATTTTCTTAAAGAAAAAAATGTTTTGGACTTACAAGCACAACATAGCAACAACATTTAGTATATCTCACTGCTGATTTATTACTTACTTATTTTCTGATGTTTGTGCTTAATTTTTATATTTCAGTGTCTTTCGGTCACATTGAAGGATGTGCTGGCTCTCACCCTCAATGTTGTATCCGTGTGTGTGTGTGTGTGTGTGTGTGTGTGTGTGTGTGTGTGTTTATTACTCGTGTTTGGGCCGTAAATCTGTTTACACAGTGACAATGGGGGGGCACAAACGGCTGGTGCTCCTGACTTTAATCAATACATTTTAGAGTTAAGACTTGGTAAAGGTTCAGGAGTATTGGGACACATTGCCATGTGAAAACATGGTTAAAACAATGAGAATGGGGTGGTTCTGCAGTTAGACCAACAAGATTTCACTGATGCCACCCACACATTTTTGTTTTTCACCATCATCTGATCTTTGGTCAGCTGGTCGTCAGCCAGCGACATTAACTAAGCCATTTATTTCATTGTGAAATGTGCCTCCTCCTGTATTTGCTCAGGACGACTGGAACATCTACAGCTTTCACATCAACTCCACAGTGACCAGTCGTTATGCAACCACGGTCATCACAAGCCGCGTGGCCAATCGCATGGACGACTCAAAGGAAATAGAGTTCCAGGTCCGGATACCCAAGAATGCCTTCATCAGTAAATTCAGAATGTGCGTGAAGCAAAAATATTTTTTACAGGATTTTGCACATAAACACTTCTACAATAAAGCATCATGAAAGTAAATCATGGGCTACTCAGGAGTATGTATATAAACAAAGACTTTTATTTGTTCTTCTTCAGGTTTATAGATGGCCAATGGTACGATGGTGTTGTGAAAGGTAAAGAGAAAGCTCAGCAGCAGTACACTGAGGCTGTGTCCCGTGGCCAAAGCGCTGGGCTTGTCAGGTACATAGATCAATAGATCAGTTTATTGCCATGTCTAATATAGCTTGTTTTTATGTATTATTTTTTAGAAGAGCCTTGTGTGTCCTTCAGGAAAAAGGAGGAGAAAAAGAATAAAATCTTTGTTTTGTCTGACTTTTCTCAAATTTTTGGCTTTCTTTTTAAATATGGCTACTTTAATGCCTTCAGGTCTTTGAAATTCTTCAAATGAAATAATCTGAGATGGAAATGTCACTCTTTAGTTGAATTACTCCCATCTCACATCCACACCATAACCTGTGATGCGAGGTCATAAGTGTCATTGTTCCATTGTAAAGGGGTCAGAAGGAGGACCACTTCTTTAATGTCTCTGTTGCAGTTCTGTAGGGAGGACCCTCGAGGAATTTAAGACCGCTGTGACTGTGGCTGCCCACAAAAAGGTCACCTTTGAACTCACATATGAGGAGCTGCTGAAACGCAAGCTTGGCAAGTACGAGCTGCAAATCCACGCTCGACCCATGCAGCCTGTCAAAGACTTCAAGGTATGTCTTTCCTTGTTGGTTTCTATAAATCTTAAAAAACATTTTACATAATCAGACCTTCAAAGTTTTTTATTCTTTTTTAATTTATTCTCAATGCCAGGTTGATGTGTACATTAATGAGAAAGCTGGCATCAATTTCATCGAGATTAAAGGAGGACTAAGCACCAACGCCCTGGCTAATGCCATCACCAGAACACATGCAGACAAACAGGTACATGCAGTGAAGCATTGCTATCTTTGTTCTGAATGAGATATCTGTTTGACCACAGTATACATAATGGCCCTGGACATTCTGTCTTATTGGTCATCCTTGTGCACGTCTTAATATAATTTATTAATTTTAAATACTGTATATCTTTATGCACTTTTGCAACAATTTTCACTTATCTATCAAGAGTCTCTAAAACCTGTTTCATCTTGTTTCCAGGCATGGGTGTATTTCTACCCAACAGAGGACCAACAGAAAACATGTGATGGCTGTGGAGAGCAGGGTATGAATGGAGATCTGGTTATTGTTTATGATGTTAACAGGGACTCCTCACTTGGAGACATCAAGGTAAAGCAATAGTTCATTTCCTGGATGACTTCAATGGTCTATTAGCATTGTTAAAAATACCGTACTTATTTAAATGGCTATCTTGCCCTGTTACCTTAACTTTCTTCTTCCTCCCCCGAAGACATCAGCTGGATACTTTGTTCATCACTTTGCTCCATCTAGTCTTTCCCGCATACCAAAAAATGTTGTCTTCGTTATTGATCAAAGTGGCTCAATGAGGGGCAGAAAAATGCAACAGGTACAGCATTTGAAGAGTTAAGTTTGTGATGGATTGTGACTGTAGCACTGGATGTTTTAATGTCAGTTAATTATGTCTGTGATTCACTTTACAGAAAGCTTTATTAAATACACAATTTAAGAACACGTTAAACAAATAATATCACATGGTTTCTTACTTAAATAAAAGTTCTAATGTGTGAATGATGTTTTCGCCCAGACCCGAATAGCATTAATCCACATCTTGAATGATCTGGCAGAGGATGACCACTTTGGTCTTATCACTTTTGATAGCAGCATTTTTCACTGGAAAAGAGAACTTGTTCAGGCCAACAAGGAAAACCTGGAGAGTGCTAAGATATTTGCACGGAATATTCAAGATAGAGGAGGTGAGGTTTTTAATAAATATTTTATGAAGGGATGCGACTATTTTAGTAATGGCAGTAATGAAACATAGTTTCATTCCATTTCAGCCACAGACATTAACGCAGCAGTGTTGGAAGGAGCACGTATGCTGAATGCACATCCCAGAGAAGGTTCAGCGTCTATCGTCATACTTCTCACCGATGGAGACCCAACCTCAGGTTACAATAAAACACACATGCACACAAACGTGAGAACATACTTCAAGAGATTAATGTAAGACCACTACCACAAGACAGTCCATGTATCACTGTGTGAGGGAATTTTAGCTCACCTTCCCCTTTTAAATCCCATGCTTTGGTTCTTTGCAGGGGTGACAAATCTTGAACTAATACAATCAAATGTCAGAAGGGATATTGCAGACAAGTTCCCACTCTACTGTCTTGGTTTTGGTCATGATGTCAATTTTGAGTTCCTTGAGAAGATGTCGCTGCAGAACAATGGTGTGGCACGACGGATTTACGAAGACTCTGACGCTGATTTACAGCTGAAGGTATTTTAATTCACTTGCTCACATTATAAATACTCTGTTTACCATGTGATTTGCTACATTTCCATAGATAAAATTGATCCTGATTGACTGTGGCGAGATAAACATTCATACAGCGTCCATACTGTACCGTATGTCAACAGGGTTTCTATGACGAGGTGGCCACTCCTCTGTTGACAGATGTGACAATGATCTATAATGGAGGGACCAATCTAACCCAGACTAACTTCAGCCAGTATTATAATGGCTCTGAGATTGTGGTGGCCGGTCAGATCACTGACAACGACATTGAAACCTTCACTCCACAAGTTGTAGCCATTTCGGTAAGGATTGCTCCACACAGCACATCAGCTGTAATCTTCTGAAAGGTTGGTGAAAGCCCTTGTGTATACTGACATAATAATTAATTTGTTATATGACAGAGGGATAGAAGAGTGACGTTTTCTGACACAAACGCCACCATGGAGTACCTTGGCACAGATTTTGACAGCCACATCCAGAGGGTTTGGGCCTACCTCACAGTCAAACAGCTTCTGGAGAAAGAGTGAGTTTGACGTCCTCCCTCCACCTTTTCTCTATGTTGTTGTTGTTGTTGAGTCTATCAAATGTAACGAAAATGAAATAAGAAAATATTGGGAAAAGGCCCCTCACAATTTCACATAGTTGTGTATTGATTTGTTGTCAAGCAACTGACTGTTTAAGGTTCCAGGTTCATCTTTATTGTCATAATACAATACAGGATTGCACAATGAAATACAGTTGTAGCCCACTCCACACTACACACACAGAAATGTATAACAAAATATTTAAACTAAAAAATAAATAAATAAATAGCATAGTAAATTAAGGCATTAAAGGGATACTTTGCCAATTTCAAGTCAGCTCTGTGTCATCTTTGTGTCCTCTTTGTGTGGGCAGTGTGTTTAGATAAACGGTGTGTGCGTTCCCTCCGTGGAGCAATTGCATGGAGCTAGGGGCAGCCGTGTTTTGCATCATCCAGCAGAATCCAGCAGTCCACAGCTACTCCGGCACACACCGTTCATTTAAACACACTGCCATTAGACAGAGCTGGATTGAAATCTGCAAAATATGTCTTTAAGGAAGGAAAACTAAATTTACATTTACAAGGAAGTTAAAGGTGCAATATGTAATACTCCCCAGACTCGAAGTTCACGTTGGTTGCCAGGCTGATACCGGAGCATCCACATCAATGTTGACGCTTGTCTCACATAGTCAGACATTACTCCACAGCACAGCGGAGTAGCTAACGTTAGATGCTGGCCATAAAAGCCCGTGCTCACGTGGAGCTCTGTACCCAACTGACAGACACACTTTTTCGGCTTAGAATTACCGTAGGAACCGCTAAAAACACCACAACCTCGCCATCCTCTCCACAAGCCAGACAGACACACTTCCTTGGCTTAGAATTACGATAGGAACCGCTAAAAATACCACTACCTTGCCGTCCTTTTCCACCCGACTGAGCACACTTTATTGACTTAGAATTACGGCAACAATCGCTAAACACACTGCAAACTCAAGGTCCTCTCTTTCCGATTTACAGCCCCCCTCTCTTGGCTTCAAATAACTCACCGTTGTCGGCTACAGCCGCTTACACGTTGTAAACAGCCGTGGCTGCTTGCCTGGTCCTGGTAACGTTAGCAGTTAGCAGGGTTAGCAGGGTTAGCATGGCGGCGTTAGCCAGGACAGGTCTGGATCACTTCACTGGCTGTGTCTCAATTGTTTTTGCAAGTAACCAACTCGGGTACTCTAGCTATATAATTCAATGTGAGTAGCTACACAAATGTTGAAATGACATAAAATGCCCGTCCCTAGTAGCTGTGATAAATTAGCCTGAAGCTAATGCTTACCTGTTCAGGAGGAAATTAGCCAACTCTGCGTCCTTTTGGGCTCTAAGCTGTCTCCATCTTTCAAATACATCTCCAATTTACCCAGACGGGTTTGTTACGTCTCTGGTCACGCAACTATTAGAAACATGCCGTTTTTTTTGTCGGGTAAAATCAATCTCCATTGATCCTGTTCGTTTGTTTGCTGCTTTTATGGCTGTACTAACTCACAGCTGTAGCGCGCTGGGTTTACGTGTTTACAGGTATATCTGGCAACCCGGCCTGGCTGACAAACTGGGCAGTTGATAACAACAAACAGGCCAACACAAACAGAAATTCCGTCACGGAATGGAAATTTCAAAAGGAGAAAATACTGGCATTAGCATTGTTGTCAGAAAAGATAGTATTTCAACTGAGCATGTTTCCTTAATATCTGATGACGCATTGGGGTAATTTTTGGATTTATTACAGTAAATATATTACATATTGGACCTTTAGAATTACATATGTAACAATAGGATTGTTTATTTAAGTACCATTGTACGGGGGACTGATTTAGAGGTTACACCGCGCACGCGGACCAGTTCAGATAACGTTACAAAGGCAGAGAGTTGAGAGATGATGACTGCACACTTGCAATAAAGTTCAAGTAAGCAAGACTGCTTTAATCGTCCATTATAGGGAGTGGAACGGCTTTCCGTAGACCGGCTTTGACCTTAGCATGCCAGACGCCGAAGAGACCACAAAAGTCAAGCTATTCAACTATCTCATTGGAGAAAAAGGCAGAGAACTTTGGGCAACTTTGTCGAGTGCTAGTCCTTCAGCGAGGACCACAGTGAGTTTAATGATCAAGCAATTTGACGAGTACTGCAACCCAAAGGTAAACAAGACTGTGGAAAGGTACCGATTCTTCATGAGGAACCAAGGATTGGATGAAAACGTGGACAGCTATGTAACAGACTTGAAAATTCTTGCTAGTAGTTGCAATTTTGGGGACATTAAAGATTCATTGATCAGAGATCGACTTGTGTGTGTTACAAATAGCTTAGCACTGAGGGAGAGATTACTCAGAGAAGAGAAGCTGACTCTTGATACATGCCTGCACATTTGTAGAGCCACAGAGCTGTCAAGGGAGAATAGCAGAACACTGCAAGGACAGACAGTGGAGGAGGTACATGCACTAAAACAGGCAGAAGAGAGACAAAAAGACAATGAGATACTGTGCAAGTTTTGTGGTAGAACACATGAGAGGAATAAGAAACAATGCCCAGCTTTTGGGAAAAGTGTAAGAAGTGTGGAAAGGAAAATCATTTTGCAGCTCAGTGCAGATCAAGACAAGAGAGGAGTAGGAAAACTAAGAAAGTGCATGCAGTTACAGAGCAGACTAGTGACAGTGACTCTTATGAGGATGTCAACTGTATAACTGAAGTAAATAGAGAGGATGAAACTGTAAACCAGGTTAAAGACAGCCACAGTCAGGGCCAGCAGCTCTTTGCAGGAATGAAGATAGGGGAAAAGTTAGTTAACTTCCAGATAGACTGTGGGGCCACCTGTAATATCATCCCCATCGATCTACTAAACTCAGACACACAGTTAGAACACACTGAGAAAGTGCTAGTGATGTATAACAAGACCAAGTTGACTCCTCTGGGTACATGTAAGGTTAGGGTCAGAAACCCCAGAAACAACAAGCTGTACAGATTAGAGTTTCAAGTGGTTGACCAGAGTAGCAGAATCCCTTTACTGGGCAGAAAAGCCAGCGAGGCAATGAAGTTGATAAAAGTACAGTATGAGAACATTCTGGCTATAGTGAAGAAAGAGCCGAGCCCAGTGACAAAGGGAGAAAGTGGCAAACACATGACCATGGACAAAATAAATGAAGAGTTTGAGGATGTGTTCACTGGAGATGGCTACATGGAGGGTGAATATAGAATAGAGATAGATGACTGCCAAAGCGCAGAGAGCCTGTAGCTATGATGACACCTCTACAAGAGGAACTCAAAGATCTAGAGAGAAGAGGGATAATCACACCAGTGGAACACAGCACTGACTGGATCAGTAGCATGGTCGCAGTGAGAAAACCTAATGGGAAGCTGAGGATCTGTATAGACCCAAAACCTCTGAATCGGGCACTAAAAAGAAGTCACTATCCGCTCCCAACTATAGATGACATCCTGCCGGAGATGTCAAAGGCAAAAGTATTCACAGTCTGTGACGTGAAGCAAGGCTTCTGGCACGTCAGACTAGAAGAAGAGTCGAGCTACCTCACCACATTTGCCACCCCATTCGGTCACTTCCGCTGGCTAAGGATGCCGATGGGAATAAGCCCAGCACCGGAAGTGTTCCAAAGAAAGCTCATGCAGGCCCTGGAGGGCCTCCAAGGAGTCTGTGTCATAGCAGATGATGTGTTAATCATGGGGGAAGGAGCAACACAAGAGGAGGCAGAAAAGGACCATGACAGGAAAGACAGACGCTTTCTAACCAGGTGCAGAGAGCGCAACATCAAGCTGAACCGGACAAATTCAAGCTTCATCTGCTCATGGCCGAGGGACTGAGGATTGACACGGAGAAAGTACTGGCAATCAGAGAGATGCCAAGGCCAACTGACGTGAAAGGGGTACAGAGACTAGTTGGGATGGTCAACTATCTTTCTAAGTTCTATGACCACCTTTCAGATGACTGTGAGATTCTGAGACAACTCACGCGCAAGGAGAACATGTGGGAATGGGCAGACATCCAAAAAGGGGCGTTTCGAAGACTGAAAGACAAAATCGCTAAAGCACCAGTCCTACAGTACTACAACAAGGAAGAGGAGTTGACACTTCAGTGTGATGCATCAGACACAGGACTGGGGGCCGCCCTGACACAGAAAGGGAAACCGGTAGCATTTGGTAGTAGGGCACTCACACCAACTGAAAAGGGCTATGCCCAAATAGAGAAAGAATGCTTAGCCATAGTGTTTGGGATGGAAAAGTTCCATCAGTATACTTATGGTAGGGAGGTCACAGTACAAAGCGACCACAAGCCTCTAGAGAATATACACGGCAAGCCATTACTTAGTGCACCTAAGAGACTGCAGAGAATGCTACTCAGGCTGCAGCAGTATGATATTAGTGTGACCTATGTTCCAGGCAGGGATATGCTACTTGCAGACACACTGAGTAGAGCATACTTACCAGAGAGCACTAAGGGAGAGAGTGAGACAGATATAGAGACTGTGAACATGGTCAGCTACCTACCCATTTCAGCAGAGAGGCTGAGTGCCATCAGGGCTGCAACAAAAGATGACACAAAGTTACAGATTGTGGCAAACAGGATACTGTCAGAGTGGCCCAAGAGAAAAAAGGACTTACCAAGACATCAGGCACTACCACGCTTTCCAAGATGAACTGAGTTTCCAGGACGGCATAGTGTTCCGAGGAGACAGAGCCGTGATACCTGACGCACTCAGGGTGGACATCACTCACAGGATCCACTCCTCTCACCTGGGAGTAGAAGGATGTCTGAGGCGAGCGAGGGAGTGTGTATACTGGCTGGGAATGAACGAGGAGATCAAGACCTTCATCTCCAAATGTGACATATGTAGATCAGTGGACCCAAAGCAACAAAGAGAGACACTACATCCACATGACATGGCCAGCAGACCCTGGGCCAAGGTAGGAACAGACCTTTTCTCCTGTCACAATAAAGACTCTCTGATAACAGTAGATTATTATTCAAACTTTTGGGAGGTCGATTATCTACCTGACACTAAGAGCAACACAGTGATCAAAAAACTCAAGGCCCACTTTGCCCGACAGGGGATTCCTGACATAATTATCTCGGATAACGGACCCCAGTATGCATCACAAGAGTTTCAGCACTTAAAGAGAGTCAGCGGTAAAGACAGCCAAGCGCCTGATGCTGAAGGCTGCAGCAGCGAGACAGGATCCGTACTTGGCCATGCTGGATCATTGCAACACTCCGAGCCAGGGCCTCAACACAAGCCCGGCACAGAGACTCCTAAGTAGGAGGACCAGGACCCTGCTTCCCACAAAGGACACTCTGCTGAAGCCAGAGGTAACACACAACGAACAGGGACTGAAATACAGCAGACAAAGACAGGAAAAGTACTACAACCGCACAGCCAAAGACATGGACACTCTGGAAAGAGGGGACAGAGTGAGAGTACAGCCCTGTGACACACACAAGGGCTGGAGACCAGCGAAAGTGGTCCAACAGGTGAGCCATAGATCATATAAGGTGGAGTTAGAGTCAGGAGGTGTTCTGAGATGGAATCGTCGCCACCTCAGACACAATCCCACCGAGCTCACACCAACACAAAACACACCCACACCAACAGTGACTGAGGCGGCCATACCGCCAGATGGCCCAGCAGAGAACCAAGACACGGTCACCAGGTCAGGTCAACAAGTTGTCAGACCCCACTACCTGACGGACTATACTCGGTGATTAGAGTATGGACTATGGAAAAAAATGAAAAAAGAAAAAAAAAAAGAAGAAGAAATGAAGCTGTTGTTTATGCACTTGTTGAAAAACTGATGTTTTGAACTGTTGATTTATTATTGCTTATGTTGTTAGATCTGTTGTAAATGAGCAGAGCATATGGTACAAGTTTGTTGCACTAGAATACCTAAGTTCAAGGAAAGAGACTAACTTGAAAAAAGAAAAAGAAAGATGTAACAATAGGATTGTTTATTTAAGTACCGTTGTACAGGGGACTGATTTAGCGGTTACACCACGCACGCGGACCAGTTCAGATAACGTTACAAAGGCAGAGTTGAGAGATGATGACTGCACACTTGCAATAAAGTTCAAGTAAGCAAGACTGCTTTAATCGTCCATTATGTACAGTCCAGATAGAGACCGAACATAATGAAACAACGTAGACACAGAAAATAAATAAAATATGTGCAATGTCCGTGTAAATATAAGTGCAAATATAAAACTTTGGTTATAGTAGGATTGACTGCAAAAGGAACCTCATCTCACCGATATCACTGATGCTCAGTAGGGTACAATAATGTTCTGTCTCACCCGCTTGAATCACCCGCTGCAGAGCCCTGCTCATGATGCTTTCTATTGCTCCTCTGTAAAAGTTAAGGACTTGGCATGGGAAATTTGCTTTTTGCCTTTCCTTAAGATGTACAGTAGTTTACAAAAAGAAAGTTGACAAGAGCAAGTATTTTGATATGTATGTGCGTACAATAATTTTAGGAGAAGCCTACAGACACAACAAAAATAGAATGTAAGGAATAATGTAACGTTAAAGAACATGGTCATTATACAAACTAGATCTACGACTGGGGTATGTGTCAAGGGTCTTGCATCAGCCTGAAAGGGTTCAATTCACAATAATGCCAGGCTTACTCTACATTATCCCACTTATTACACAGCTTATTACACGGCTTATTACACAATTACTCATACAGATGATACCCGTTGATGACGCCTGCGTCCAGGTCGGGACGGTTAACTTTACAGCTGATGAGCACAGCTCTACAGCGGAAGCTAGGTGGCCCTGGTGAGTGAGCTAACCATGGAGCTAACTCTGTTTGCACTGTTACCATTAGCGCTGTTAGCGCTCCCAGTTTCCTCTACCCTCTCTCTCCCTTTGGTTGATCAGCGGTATGAACTCAGTATGAGCACAAATATTAATTTGAAAAAGTAATTTATTGATTTAAAAATGTTTCCCAGAGTCTATGATGAGAACTCCGTCCACGGCATCGGCCTGGTTTTCCTGTTATTTCTAAACAGCAGAAAGCCATGATTGACCAATCAGAATCAAGTATTCAACAATGCTGTGTAATAACAAAACATGGAGTTGTAGCTGTTAAATACCTTTATCATACTTTACTGTCATGTCAACTGTTTAAAACATATGGTTTGATTTGTGACACAATTTGTGACCCAGGCTGCTGTTTTCTGGACCTGAGAAGGAGAACGTGAAGAAAGAGGCCTTGGAGCTGTCGCTGAAGTACAGCTTTGTAACCCCACTTACATCCATGGTGGTCACCAAGCCTCTGGGGGAGAACACAGATGTTCTCCATAAACCTAAGGAAGGTGAAACAACACAAGGACACAGCCCTGTATTAAGTTGTAAGTTGTAAGCAACACAAAACAAACACAATGCAAAATCAATAATGTCTATCATCATTTTTTCAACATGTCTCTCTACAGAACAATTTGTGAATCCAGTTTAGACAGTGTTCTGTCATGACAGATCAGTCTGTAAACTATTGATTAATTAATAATATAGGCCCAATGTATTTTGTACACTGTGGCACTGCAAATATGCTTCAGAAAAAATTGAATTACAACGATGATGAGAAACATACGGAAGAGGATTAGGGCCACACGTGAAAAAAATTATTTGAGTTCTGAGTTTAAAGTCAGAATTCTGAGAATAAAGTCGTAATTCTGAGATTAATGTCTTTAATAAATGCAAAATTCTTTAGATTAAAGTCTTTAATCTCAGAATTCTGACTTTAAACTAGGACTCAAATAACATTTTCACATGTGGCCCTACTCCTCTTCCGTAAAAACAGATGCATCAAATTTTAATGTGTTTAACCAAATACCTTACCTGGGGGTCTCCCACTAAAACACATTTTGGAGGGTGCAAACTATAATTTACAAATCATGACTGTTTCAAAGTAAATAGAGGTATAACATAGACACACTACACCTGTGTTGATATGACTCCACTTACGTATATATTTTACTGTATATAGAGATTTGTTCACATTTCCTGAGTAACCTGTCTGAAACTTGAAGAAATATGACTAAGGCATGTCCCCTTTCCACTCCCAGTCGGACACCCCTGCATGTAATGATCACCTCATGAGTAAATATTTTGTTCTTCTTAGCAGTAGCATTAATAAGGCGGGTCTTATCTAATATGAGTCTTTCCAAGGGTATTGACTCCACAGTGGAGAAAAGAGAAGGAAGGATGGCGACCAAAACACAAGAAAGTTGGCGCACTGCAGAGTAGTGTGGAACTCTATTGTTAAGACCAAACAAAATTGTATCTCGCAAGAAAGAGAGACACTGCTCAGATCAGGGAAACTGGAGTCCCCTCCTGCTGATTCATCTGGAGGGGACTTTGCAGGCGAGTCCCTGGTGTCACAGATTCTGGTGTAACAGATTCTGTTCAAAGATCCCTGCTGTGGCAATTATGTGAAATGACGTGTTTTGTGAAATGTAGTTGTGCTTTGTCCTTCAGGGGCACCACTCCATGACTTCCATGATATGTATGACTTGGACGTGGGAGCAGGTAAACTTCATTTTTGCAGTTCTGATCCATCCTTCTAATTTTGCTATTATGGTTGGACAATCCTCTTAATATGTCATCCTAATGATGGAAAATTGAATAGAAGTTTTTTGTATTTGCATCATAACACACATAGTGAAAGACAATGAATTTCAGGTGCATATTTTCAATAGCAAAATGGGGCAGATCCACAAAAATGTAGGCATGAAATGTCAAAAACTAATGAGTACATTTCTGTGTGTCCTCAAAATATATTTTAAATATTTACCAACAAAAGATGTTTTGCAAAAGATTTACAACAGCTAGAAAATATGTTGAGGCAAAAATGGACGTGGCCACTGACTATCGTGTATTTAATGGTTTGCTTTAAAGCGGTCTGAATATGAACATCAATAAATGCAATATTCTCTTGAATTAATACAATATCATCTAAAGCCTTGAAATAGAAATGTATATAACTGGCTTTGTGTAAATGTATTCACAGCCAGTTTTTCTGATTATGGATACTATGTTTCCTAGCATTGTGCCATATAAAGAATCTAATGGTAAAGTATCTATCTCATAGTTATTCATGGTAGCCTATAGTTTAAATCAAATCAATCTATCTCTGTTAGAAATTGTAAAAAAAAAGATAATTCATAACAATGTAAAACATAAGCTGCCCTCGGGCTTGCAGAATTTTAAAAACTAAGACTGACAACAAAGTTTTCATAAACAGTATACTGTAACACGTGCGTATACAGTAAGCTTAAAGTAATTTGTTGTGGTGTAAAAAAGGGTGTACTTTACCTAAGAAAAACGCTGAAATGAATGTGGCCACTGACAGATTTTTCTAATAATATTGAAGAGAAAAAAATAATTTGCTTCCATTTCATGTTTTGTAAGTCATAATAAGTCAAACATTTTCACATGTGGCCCTACTCCTCTAGCCTGGCTCCACCCTCCTACGTACTTCCGCTCAATTTTCATTTTACTTCAGTACACTGTCTGGGTTTGCGGTATATTCAAAGAATTTCTAATAAGGGAAGAAGTTCCACTCTCTCGATACTTCCAGCTTCTGAACTGGTTGCAGTTCCACTCTGGTTTCATATAGGGGGCGCTCACAGGCGAGTGCAGAATGAATGGTTATCTATGGAGCTATACCCCTCAAAATCCACTTTTCTCAGAATATAATTTTTTGTCTAGTAATTTGAATGTTGCATTCGAAAGGGGAGGCTAAGAAAATACACACTGCTGGGTGTTAGATTTTTTTTGAAGTGGCTTTTTTGTTCTAAAAAGCCTTTTAAAATGTCAATGACATAATACACATCGTACGGCCAGAGATACTGCTTTACAGCAAGCTCTGAGTCACTTCCTTTTTTCTCTCGAGGCATCGACAACACAGCTGACAGGTTAGGCTCTCCCTGTCAATACACATGCTAGAAAAAGGTTTGCTAATGTTTTAAAGACCTCGCCGAAATATTCACTCTGGCATTCTGGTTCCGCTTCGGATGCCATCAAGTGGGATCTCTGGTCGTAATCAGTCCTTCACTGACCGATCAGCATTCATTAGCAGAATGCTAGCGTGTTATGGGCAACAACGACTTAACCTGTAAGAAATCAAAAGGACATAATTACTCGTCCATTCAACTTTTGACCTATAATCCATGTTGAACTTCCAAAAACTACAATCAAATCTGAGATTTGTCAACGGCAATCAGGCTAAAGAGACAAATTTAGCCGTCTAGCTCCATAGAGTCCCATTCATTTTGCACTCGCCTGCAACATAGACTGTACAGTCTATGGCCTGCGATCACCCCCAGTGGAACTCTAGTGGAACTGCAACCAAATTCGGTACAATGGGGCTAAATAGGGAGTGAAATGGCTCTCCGTAGACCGGCTCTGGTATATTCTTGGGTTTTCTCCAGCCAAATATTTGGCGGTCCAATCAGCCAACAGAGGGCGTGGCTGAGAATGATGACGTTGAGGTTGTGCGCTAGTTTGAGTTGTAGGCGGAGAAAGATGCGAGCGAAGCCATTCGGTCCGTTGTGGCAACGCTGCCGAATATCCAGATGTTAAAGCCAGAGCAAGAACAATCTTTGCTGAGTTTTGTTGGTGGCCATGATGTTCTGGCCCTCCTTCCCACGGGGTTCGGGAAAAGTTTGATTTTCCAGCTCACTCCGTTAGTGGTGAAGGAGTTGGCTAAGGCGAACGCTAGCGATGCTAAGCAGACTTCACGACCAAACATTAGCGATTGGTTATGGCAGATCCAGAGTGGCTCTGGGCAGATCCAATAGTTTTAACTTCAACAGAGTACCCGTCTTCAAGGAAGTTAACACTTGTCAATGGAGAGTGGCCAGACTCTCTGTACAAATGAAATGTATGAGTCTGGTAGGACCAGGCTACTACTCCTCTTCCGTATAAACAGATGCTGCATCAAATTTTAATGTGTTTAACCAAAAACCTTTGTGGATCACAAAAAAAAAAGTTACCTGGGGTTCGCCCACTGAAACACATTTTGCCGGGTGCAAACTATAATTTACACATCATGACAGTTTAAAAGTAAATAGAGGTATGACATAGGCACACTACACATGTAGTATATGACTCCACTTACGTATATATATTACTGTATATAGAGATTTGTTCACATTTCCTGAGTAACCTGTAACCTGAAAATATGACTAAGGCATGTCCCCTTTCCACCCCCAGTCCAACACCCCTGCGTGTAATGATCATCTCATGAGTAAATATTTTGTTCTTCTTAGCAGTAGCGTTAATAAGGTGGGTCTTATCTAATTTGAGTCTTTCCGAGGATTTGACGCAACAGTGGAGAAAAAGAGAAGGAAGGAAGGCGACTGAAACACAAAGTTGGCGCACTGCAGAGTAGTGTGGAGCTCTATTGTTAAGACCAAACAAAATTGTATCTCGCAAGAAAGAGAGACACTGCTCAGATCAGGGAAACTGGGGTCCCCTCCTGCTGATACATCTGGAGGGGACGTTGCAGGCGAGTGTCACAGATTATGTTCAAAGATCCCTGCTGGGAAATTATGTATTATGTTATGTTATTATGTATTATGTTCTTCATCTGACTCTTCTTGGTCCCATTGGGTTAGGAGCTTGTTGGTAACCCAGCTGTATCTCAGGTTATTGTTTACTTGTGAGAAAAACATGGACAGTGAAAGTGAAGTGATGCAGTGTTGGACTGAGCCTGTAGGCCTTCCAATCTCACCTGTTGTCATGATGTAAGATTTATAATATGACTATATACTATATACTTATATACTTGATATAAGCGGACAATAAAAGCTCCCCATGAGGGTCAAGGTAAGGAGCTCAACATCTGGAAGGAGACTAGATAAAATCCTGTTGTGTTTTGTGAAATGATGTGTTTTGTGAAATGTAGTTGTGCTTTGTCCTTCAGGGGTACTACTCAGTCCAGACCTCCATGTTATGTATGACGTTGAGGTGGAAGCAGGTAAACTTCATTTTTGCAGTTCTGATCCATCCTTCTAATTTTGCTATTATGGTTGGACAATCCATTTAATATGTCATTCTTATTCTCTCTTCGACCGTTAGAAAATGTGTTGAGGCAAAAATGGACGTGGCCACTGACAGATTATTCTAATAATCTTGTATGGTGTATTTAATGGTTTGTTTTAAAGCTGTCCAAATATGAACATCATTAAATGCAATTTTCTCTTAAATTAATACAATATCATCTAAAGCCTTGAAATATAAATGTATATAACTGGCTTTGTGTAAATGTATTCAAAGCAATTTCTTCTGATTATGGGTACTATGTTTCCTAGCATTGTGCCATATAAAGAATCTAATGGTAAAGTATCTATCTCATAGTTATTCATGGTAGCCTATAGTTTAAATCAAATCGATCTATTTCTATTAGAAATTGTACAAAAAGATTATTCATACCGATGTAAAACATAAGTTGCCCTCGGGCTTGCAGAATTTTAAAAACTAACAACAAGTGTATACTGTAACACGTGTGTATACAGTAAGCCTAAAGTAATTTGTTGTGGTGTAAAAAAGGGTGTACTTTACCTAAGAAAAACGCTGAAATGAATGTGGCCACTGACAGATTATTCTAATAATATTGAAGAGAAAAAAATAATGTGCTTCCATTTCATGTTTTGTAAGTCATAATGTAAACTATTTTATGCCGCTGTTGGATCTAAATACACAGCCCTGTATTAAGTTGAAAGTTGAAAGCAACACACAAAACAAACACAATGCAAAATCAATATGTTTATTGTGTTTTTTCCAACATGTCTCTCATCAGAACAATTTGTTAGTTCAGTTGTCAGTCCAGTTTAGACAGCATTCTGACATGACAGATCAGTCTGTAAACTATTGATTAATTAATAATATAGGCCTAATGTAGTTCATACATTTTGGCACTGCAAATATGCTTCAGAAAAAAATTAATCACAACCAAAAAGTTATGAGAAACATACAACATACAAAAAAATGTATTTGAGTACTGAGTTTAAAATCCGAATTCTGAGATTAAAGGCTTTAATAAATGCAAAATTCTAACCCCAAAACCCGCCGGCGTGTTTGAAAAAGCATGTTTTGTTCAAAAGAAAAAAACCCTTAACCTAGAAAGAAGCTGAAGCTGTTCGTCGGATTCTCTGTCCCTGAATGCATCTCGAATAAATCGCTGTAAAAAAGCTCCAAAGTTGGGTCAAAAAACCTCACATAGAACGTAGCCAACTTCAAAAAATTTACAAAATCAACCATTAGAATATCTTAGGGCTACAATTAAAAATGTCAATCACATGATTTGATATGAATAAGAACATTTTTAAATGCAGGTACCAAAAAGTACCACACAGATTTTCAATTTGTAGGTCTTGTGGTGAAATCTATATGAAATTAATTTGCAGTGTTGGTTAATGCAATATCCTCAAAAGCTTTAAAGAAAATAAATGTATATAACTGGCTTTGTGTAAATGCATTCACAGATGATTATGAAGTCTTAGCCGAAACGATTGTGCCTGCCAAAACAACTAATGGTAAGGTATTTATCTCATATATGTAAATCATCATAATCATGGTATAGTTTATATAAAATCAGAAGTTTGTGGTAATTCATTATGACTGATGATGGGAGAAAAGGCAGGGAAGGTAATAAAAATAAAGATAGTTTTTGTTATAACTACATTTAGTGTCGCCTTTTTTGTCAACGATATTACATGTTGATATCACTACAGCCAGCGTTTAAAGCAACACCATGTAACTTTTAGCTGCAGCTGTAGTTCCAATGAGACAACTTGTAGGGGGACCGAAGCGGGAAAAGTTACATAGTGTTGCTTAATAATGGCAGTTGTCTCATCATTATTATCGTTAACGAATTTAACCTCAACAGAGGTGTTCATTTCTAAACAGGCTTAGCGGCTTGACGCTATAAAGTAATGTTAAAGTTTGGAAGTAATAAGCGGAGGTATTTTGCCAGCGGTAATGTTATTTGTTTTTTAAAAGTTAGCACACTTACACAACCTAGACTGAGAAAGACAGCTCTCTTTTCCCGGTCAGGCTCTGAGATGACGTTATCTTCTGCGTCTGCTTAGATGTGGTGAATTTACAGCTCACAACAACTTAACACGATTTAGTGTCTGGCTTTTGTTTGACATCTAATGTCGGTAAAAATGCCTTTTTTGCCTAGCTTTATTCACAGTTTATTAATATCCAATATCCGACACTGTCCAAACTGCTCCAAATTCTAGACCCCAAGTTCATTAGGTACCCAAGAAGCCAAGTGTGAAGTAGATCGGACAGGGGCGGATTGGCCTTCTGGCAACTCTGGCAAATGCCAGAGGGGCCGGACCATTTTTTTTAATGTGGGCCGGTCAGATTTCTTTTTTTTAATATACAAATAAATTGTCTTTACAGGCCGACAGCGCAGAGGACGGGTTTTTATCGCTTGCACGATTTCACTATGGTTATAATAATAATATTAATAATAATAAATATTAAGCATTTGGCCAGTCGGCAACGGCCGGGCTGGTCCCGAGATAGGCCGACCGACCCAATCAGAAGTTAGCCTACTCAAATTGGGACATTCAGTCAAAATCAAGCACTTGCTCTGGGGGACCGGCTGCAGCAGTGAGAAGCCGCTGCTGACGGCCAGAGAGCTCCGCCGTCTGACGGCATCAGTAGCCTATTAAGTTTCATTACCGGTTAAAAACCATAGAGTGTATATAAGAATGGACCGACAGATCCCGTTGCTCTGGGCGGAGACCAGTGAAGGCCAATAGACCTCAACAGTCCCGCCCCTCGTCCGAGAGACCTTGGGTTCCGGAAGTAAAATTCCCATTAATTTTTCCCATAGACGTCTGGAAAAATCCGTATATAAAAAGTTTTAGACCATGCCTTAGGCTAACCAGATGGGACGTGACTCATAAACATACAACGTATCATTTCGAGTGAAAAAACAAACAGAAAATTCAAAAAAAGTCAAAGGTACAACACTGTGTACATATCGTCATCTCAGAGCGAAGGAACTACTCATCCCATAAACCACCGCGCACCACTTAACAAAGGAAGCTAACGTTAGTTTAGCTAACAGCTAATTCGGCTAACCGCTAGCTGAGACAGCATGTAATAACTTGTAATGGGAATTTTATTTTAACATTATAGTTTGATATCTTACAAGATTCTCTTATATACTTTACAGGAGTTTCCTAATAATCTTAATTTTGTTATAGACCTAGAGACTCCAAGAGAAGAAGCAACTGGCATCATAAACTCTGGCCTAGTTGAGAATATCCTTCTCTTTTTGGAACTCAGCGTTCCTACTGTTTACCTTTAGCAGATAAGGAGGAAAAGGGCCATAACATTTGCTCTGTATCTCCTTCTGTCTCTTGCTTTAACAGGTGTTTAGGCTAAGTAGAGAGCAGGATGAGAGGGGAAAGGTTGTAAAGTCATTGTGACTGTTTGTGGTGTTTTTTCATCTGCGTAGCTGCTAAACTTATCCTAATTAATCCGCGGTTCACATGTATGCATGAACTGTGGTGGTCCATTACACTGTAGGCCTAGTCTCAACATCACTGATCATTTTTTATCAATAGAATATAGAAAACATTACACTTCATAACGTTTTGTATCCATAACACGATTGTGAAATTGTACAATTTAGCAGTAAAAGCAGTAGCCTATAAGTCAGTCCTACATTTTTCAACTTGCGAGCAAAATGTGCTCCTTGGGGAAAAGTTACCATAAAGCCCCGTTCATGCTAATTAAACAACTGGACTTTGTCATATCCGGCCCATGTCCTGGATGTGAAAGCCCCCTTACTGGACTACTGAATATAATAATATTCCATTATATTTAGTATTTTAAATTGTTATCTGCCACCAGAATTTTCTGATTTCCTTGCCATAAATATAGACATTGTTGAAGTCTTTTACCCTCAAAATTTCCTGGGGGAGACCAGATCCCCCCCTGCTTTATGTGTTCCCCAAAGGCCAATTCTGAGCACAAACAGCATCAACAGACAGACAGTATGTGTACATTTGTTGTGTGCTCTTTAAAAAGTAGTAAGCTTTGTTTGCCAGTTACATTGCATAACATTACATGTTTAAAAATCTGTTACATAAAGTACTGCTTATATTATTTCACCATCTGTACACAAATATAATTAGTGAATGCACGTGTCCGTGGGTGGGGCTGCATGGTAATGTGGGCTGGTGTGACTACAGTGCCAGGGCTGAATTTTGGTCCCAGTCCGCCCCTGAGATCGGATGAACAGTTCTCGAGATATTTGAATGACACACACACACAGACTGTTCGATATTTAATTAAGGGATCACCGGAGGAGTTTTGTGGCCTCTAACCTAAAAAGACATGACCCTGCCCTCATCAGTAATAATTTTTCTATGACCCTCCAAAACTATTTGAAAATGAGGCATGACCCTCCCCTTGCGTGCAAATTTGCACTTTGCAAAAAAGTAAAGATACCGTTTGATTTCTACAGCCATGATGTACAGGAGTTAACCTCTGCATTCTCATCTTACACATCACTCTCCTCTGTTATGGTGTGGTGGCCATTTCAGTAGATTTACTCATTAACATTGTTGTGCAAACACAATAAGCATGGGAACTAAATGCACACTTCATGCATTACTGCATTACTTCAAATACGAAGTTACTCCTCTAGTAAACTAGTATTCATATTAAATAAAACAATAAAACATTGAGACCATTCAGCAAAGGACGCTGGGATATAACCAATTCAACACTGGTTGCTATGGACTTGTCACTAGGCTTCGTCATTGTATATTTTAGCACATAGGTACAGCTGCCGAAGCTGAACATTATATTCCAAAACACATGTTTATTTTTAAAGTTTTTAAGTTACATTGTAACAATTTAACAATTTGCCCTTATGAAATCCAATCGCGGCACGGCTGTTTTGGAACGCAATAGACAGACGCTTAAATTGAACAAAAATGTAACAGTGAAACACTCACCATAAAACGTTAAGACGCGTTGGAAAAAAAAAATCCATATTTTGCCGTAATCCAATGACACGAAAAAAAAGTAATCCACAGCGATCAGTAGATCCACAAAAAGGTAAATGATACGGTGTATCCAGCAAGGCCGATATGAGCGTCACATACGAGGCCTCTCGTACCCGCAATCAATTAGTAAGCTGACATCACATTTCTATACATGGCATTTGGGAAACCTTTATTGCAAGGTTGCCACGGCAAGATGTCTAGACTAGTGCAACAGTAACTTTCGTTTTTTGCGTCCTGCTGCTCCCATCGTCAGCCAGGTAATAATTTTTTACCAAAGCAGTATATGAAATCAGATGTATTACCTATCACCATTTAGTTGTTTTGTGTTATTTAAGATATTTATTTAATATCTGGTCATGCCAGATGTAATTATTCCACTAATTTTTTAAACAATGCAATTACCCGTTTGAGCCACCAGGGGGCAATGCTCCTCCTGCCCCCCCCCCCCCCCCAGCAAACTCTGCGTATGGGGTCAGACCGATCTGCTAGGGGGCCGAGACTGAGAGCTACATGGATAAATATGCACCAAACAAGCCACTTTGAAATTTTGCTCTTTTCATGAATAAAAAAGTTGGGTGACCCCCCCACCCAGATTAAAAAATGTTGGATGACCCTCCCCTCAGCAGAAAATAAAAAGACATGACCCTCCCCTATTTTCCTCCGGTGGTCCATTCCATAAATACCGAACGGTCCCTTAGATGTAAAAATATTAGTTGCCCTTGTGTCACTATAAGCTTGCAGAATTCTCAAAACAAAGACTATAATAGAATAAGCCTAAAGTTATTTGTTGTGGTATAAAAAAGGGTGTACTTTTACTAAAAGGTTCTGTGACCATAAATAGTAAACTAACATAATTTGGCTTAACTGTTCTTTGAAATCTTGTGAGTCTGAGAACATAATGGTACCCCGTCTTTCATTCCTTATGTGCCACACAAGTACAGGTGTGCTTTTACCTTTTAAAAGTAATTGTCAAATGATACATGTTTACTGATATGAAAGTCGAGATTTTGGATAATCATTATCAAACATGTTATAATTCATCTTAAGTTAGTTCAGTTGGTGTTGAGAGCAACAATCGTTTTCAGTGTTTCCTTCTGCTGTGTGACTCTGTGTTCCTCTCTAGTTCCTCTTTCCCACAGGTTTCTGCTAAAAACTGAGAATCTGTCTCTTCCACTCTGCTTTGATGTCACTGGAGATGTTCGCCTTAAACTACTTCACCATCCCAACAGGGGTCAGTAATGTTACTCTTTGTGCCATCACAGTTTTTCTTAAAGGGGTGATAGAATGATTATATAGGGTATTTGACATAGGGTATGTAACATTGGTTGGGCTGAAAATGGCCCGGTTGCTATTTCATGGGCCCTTAACTACCCTGTGAATATGACCCTATTTGTAACAAGAGCTTTTCTTCCAAATATGGTATGCTCATGAATATTTAGATGAGCTGTGTGCTGACTGGTTGGGCGAACCACATACACATACATTGGAGACGAGACAGTGCAATGTTATACATTGTTTGTCTGCTATTTCGTTATTAAATTCACTTCTGAGACTTTTTTATACGATAAATCAACAATATAAAACTCAAATAAGGGCCGTTTTACAAAAATTGATGGTTAATTGCAAATTTGGTAAGACGTGTCAGTCTTCAGGAGCTCCACACAGTCTGACGAGAAAGCCTGGGCTCCATACCCAGGGCAAAGTCACCGTTTCTGGGTTACTGGACTACCGGGGCTCGGGGCTCCGCTATATTATATTTACAGTTTGAATTTCGTCACGCCACTTATATTACAGTTACCCCAAGGTCTTACAAAGCTAACGCTTGTGTCCAATTTCAATTTAATGCATTTTTGTGAATATGAGGGGTTTCGTTAGCACATGCACAAAAAAGATATATAACACAATAACGGAAAGGGAAAAAAGCCCAAAAGCATAATATCTGCACTTTAACAACTTCCTTTGATGAATAGAGAAGCTTCTTTCAGTAATTATAAAAGTTTTTCATGTGCGCAGTAATTTCACTGCAGCTGTGCTCTGCTCTCCTGCAAGGTTGACATTTTGGAGAATGTAATTAATATTTTCCTCATTAATGATGTATTATGTCACCCATCAGCTATTAATCAGAATGTTAATTTTTATGACCCAACCCACCCGATCAACGGATCAACCACAGGGCTGCGGATATAATTGCAATCTGTGCTTCACATACAGAGAGCCAGTACAGCGCACCCGTTGCAGTCTCTGACTGGAGTAATGTTGCACTGTCAAGCCATTATTAGGCTTCTCAGATTTGCAGGTTACATTTTGTGCCACCATGCATCAGACTGTTGTAAAATAACAACAGAAGCCCCATGCTTATGTGCACATTAAACGTGGTTTGATAAAAAATTAAGTTAAAATTATCGCTCCGCTTAACTCCCTCAGGACCGTCCGTTCCTGCCAGTATCTTACCCAGAGTCTCCATCCTAAACCAGGGTTACATTTTCAAACGAGGCTGCCCATAATCTGGAGTTCCACATTTTTTATTTTAATAGCCTATTTTAATAGGTAGATGTGGGGCTGAGATGAGCAACATGATGTGATAGAGATTGTTCTGAGTTAAACACAATAACTTTACTCTGAAGACAACGCTCTACAGGATTCCCAAACTGTCGGTGCGTAGTACTGCAGGACTAACCTATAAAATCAAGCTGACATAAACTCTCACCAAAATGACCCTACTGTTGAACACACAGGCTATCAACACACAGGCTATCAACACACAATCTGCCCACAATGCCAAACAAGAAAACTTGAGTCCATTTTCTGAAGACTTGCCAAAACGTAGGAATGTTTTAATTAAAATAAGGCCTCAAATTACATCTTGTACACACAAATTTGTAAATTGTGGCCTTAATACATATTTTGTTTCACAAATGTCACCAGGGGGGATCCGTATACTTCCCTACATTTCAGATGAAAATATTGGACATTTTACTCCACTACACTTATTTGACAGATATAGTCACAGGGTAAACATGTATTACACACAACGTTAACTATGTTAACTAAGTACTAAACAAAATAATGAACCAGTAGCCACTGGCCTTTATTTACTTACAAAAAGCAGTGCCCCTTGTCACTTTTTTTTACATTTAGCAGTTCAATCAAATAGATATTTCCCCTCTAAACTTCTTAGATAATTTCACTAAAATAGCAGCTTAAAGCATATAGAGGTAAATGATCTAATGTTTCACAAAAAGGCAAAGATTAGAAATAGTCCCAAAATGTATAGGAATTCATGTAGCAGGACTGTTACTGTTTTTTCTTCTTTACCTCAATAATTATCTCGTAACATTGTGTTTGTTACGTGGAAGGACAGAACGGACCCAAACGCAAAGTTCAACAACAAAAATAGGTTTATTAAGAAAAAGGGAAAGAAAGTGAGGGGAGGCGGACGCCAGGAACAGGAACGGGGCACGTCGTCGGGGTGTAGGATGGTGAGGGAGTCTACTGGGAAAGGATGGCGAGGGAGCTAGCTGGGGATAGGATGGCGAGGGAGCTATAGGATGGCAAGGGAGCTAGCTGGGGATAGGATGGCGAAGGAGCTGGCTGGGGATAGGATGGCGAGGGAGCTGGCTGGGGATAGGATGACGAGGGAGCAGGCTGGGGATAGGATGGCGAGGGAGCTATAGGATGGCGAGGGAGCTAGCTGTGGTGAGGATGGCGACGGAGCTGGCTGGGGATAGGATGGCGAGGGAGCTGGCTGGGGATAGGATGGCGAGGGAGCTGGCTGGGGATAGGATGGCGTGGGAGTTGGCTGGGGATAGGATAGCGAGGGAGCTGGCTGGGGATAGGATGGCGAGGGAGCTATAGGATGGCGAGGGAGCTGGCTGGGGATAGGATGGCGAGGGAGCTGGCTGGGGATAGGATGGCGAGGGAGCTATAGGATGGCAAGGGAGCTAGCTGGGGATAGGATGGCGAGGGAGCTGGCTGGGGATAGGATGTCGAGGGAGCTGGCTGGGGATAGGATGGCGAGGGAGCTGGCTGGGGATAGGATGGCAAGGGAGCTGGCTGGGGATAGGATGGCGAGGGAGCTATAGGATGGCGAGGGAGCTGGCTGTGGATAGGATGGCGAGGGAGCTGGCTGTGGATAGGATGGCGAGGGAGCTGGCTGGGGATAAGATGGCGAGGGAGCTGGCTGGGGATAGGATGGCGAGGGAGCTGGATGGGGATAGGATGGCGAGGGAGCAGGCTGGGGATAGGATGGCGAGGGAGCTGGATGGGGATAGGATGGCGAGGGAGCTATAGGATGGCGAGGGAGCTAGGGTGGGGATAGGATGGCAAGGGAGCTGGCTGGGGATAGGATGGCGAGGGAGTTGGCTGGGGATAGGATGGCGAGTGAGCTGGCTGAGGATAGGATGGCGAGGGAGCTATAGGATGGCGAGGGAGCTGGCTGGGGATAGGATGGCGAGGGAGCTGGCTGGGGATAGGATGGCGAGGGAGCTGGCTGGGGATACGATGGCGAGGGAGCTGGCTGTGGTTAGGATGGCGAGGGAGCTATAGGATGGCAAGGGAGCTAGCTGGGGATAGGATGGCGAGGGAGCTGGCTGGGGATAGGATGGCGAGGGAGGTGGCTGGGGATAGGATGGCGAGGGAGCTGTCTTGTGATAGGATGGCGAGGGAGCTGGCTGGGGATTGGATGGCGAGGGAGTTGGCTGGGGATAGGATGGCGAGGGAGCTGGCTGGGGATAGGATGGCAAGGGAGCTGGCTGGGGCTAGGATGGCGAGGGAGCTATAGGATGGCGAGGAAGCTAGCTGTGGATAGGATGGCAAGGGAGCTGGCTGGGGATAGGATTGCGAGGGAGTTGGCTGGGGATAGGATGGCGAGGGAGCTGGCTGGGCATAGGATGGCGAGGGAGCTGGCTGGGGATACGATGGCGAGGGAGCTGGCTGGGGTTAGGATGGCGAGGGAGCTATAGGATGGCAAGGGAGCTAGCTGGGGATAGGATGGCGAGGGAGCTGGCTGGGGATAGGATGGCGAGGGAGGTGGCTGGGGATAGGATGGCGAGGGAGCTGGCTGGTGATAGGATGGCGAGGGAGCTGGCTGGGGATTGGATGGCGAGGGAGTTGGCTGGGGATAGGATGGCGAGGGAGCTGGATGGGGATAGGATGGCGAGGGAGCTATAGGATGGCGAGGGAGCTAGGGTGGGGATAGGATGGCAAGGGAGCTGGCTGGGGATAGGATTGCGAGGGAGTTGGCTGGGGATAGGATGGCGAGTGAGCTGGCTTAGGATAGGATGGTGAGGGAGCTGGCTCGGGATAGGATGGCGAGGGAGCTGGCTGGGGATAGGATGGCGAGGGAGTTGGCTGGGGATAGGATTGCGAGGGAGTTGCCTGGGGATAGGATGGCGAGGGAGCTATAGGATGGCAAGGGAGCTAGCTGGGGATAGGATGGCGAGGGAGCTGGCTGGGGATAGGATGGCGAGGGAGGTGGCTGGGGATAGGATGGCGAGGGAGCTGGCTGGTGATAGGATGGCGAGGGAGCTGGCTGGGGATTGGATGGCGAGGGAGTTGGCTGGGGATAGGATGGCGAGGGAGCTGGCTGGGGATAGGATGGCGAGGGAGCTGGCTGGGGATAGGATGGCGAGGGAGCTGGCTGGGGATAGGACGGCGAGGGAGCTGGCTGGGGATAGGATGGCATGGGAGTTGGCTGGGGATAGGATGGCGAGGGAGCTGGCTGGGGATAGGATGGCGAGGGAGCTGGATGGGGATAGGATGGCGAGGGAGCTATAGGATGGCGAGGGAGCTAGGGTGGGGATAAGATGGCAAGGGAGCTGGCTGGGGATAGGATTGCGAGGGAGTTGGCTGGGGATAGGATGGCGAGTGAGCTGGCTTAGGATAGGATGGTGAGGGAGCTGGCTCGGGATAGGATGGCGAGGG
This sequence comes from Sander lucioperca, assembly GCF_008315115.2. Classification (NCBI taxonomy): domain Eukaryota; kingdom Metazoa; phylum Chordata; class Actinopteri; order Perciformes; family Percidae; genus Sander; species Sander lucioperca. Next base: position 3,637,325 of record NC_050178.1, read on the forward strand.
AGCTGGCTGGGGATAGGATGGCGAGGGAGTTGGCTGGGGATAGGATTGCGAGGGAGTTGCCTGGGGATAGGATGGCGAGGGAGCTGGCTGGGGATAGGATGGCAAGGGAGCTGGCTGGGGATAGGATGGCGAGGGAGCTGGCTGGGGATACGATGGCGAGGGAGCTGGCTGGGGATAGGATGGCGAGGGAGTTATAGGATGGCGAGGGAGCTAGGGTGGGGATAGGATGGCAAGGGAGCTGGCTGGGGATAGGATGGCGAGGGAGTTGGCTGGGGATAGGATGGCGAGTGAGCTGGCTTAGGATAGGATGGCGAGGGAGCTGGCTCGGGATAGGATGGCGAGGGAGTTGGCTGGGGATAGGATTGCGAGGGAGTTGCCTGGGGATGGGATGGCGAGGGAGCTGGCTGGGGATAGGATGGCGAGGGAGCTGGCTGGGGATAGGATGGCGAGGGAGCTATAGGATGGCGAGGGAGCTATAGGATGGCGAGGGAGCTAGGCTGGGGATAGGATGGCGAGGGAGCTATAGGATGGCGAGGGAGCTAGGCTGGGGATAGGATGGCGAGGGAGTTGGCTGGGGATAGGATGGCGAGGGAGCTGGCTGGGGATAGGATGGCGAGGGAGCTGGCTGGGGATAGGATGGCGAGGGAGCTATAGGATGGCGAGGGAGCTAGGCTGGGGATAGGATGGCGTGGGAGCTGGCTGGGGATAGGATGGCGAGGGAGTTGGCTGGGGATAGGATGGCGAGGGAGTTGGCTAGGGATAGGATGGCGAGGGAGCTGGCTGGGGATAGGATGGCGAGGGAGTTGGCTAGGGATAGGATGGCGAGGGAGCTGGCTGGGGATAGGATGGCGAGGGAGCTATAGGATGGCGAGGGAGCTGGCTGGGGATAGGAAGGCGAAGGAGTTGGCTGGGGACAGGATGGCGAGGGAGCTGGCTGGGGATAGGATGGCGAGGGAGCTGGCTGGGGATAGGATTGCGAGGGAGTTGCCTGGGGATAGGATGGCGAGGGAGCTATAGGATGGCAAGGGAGCTAGCTGGGGATAGGATGGCGAGGGAGCTGGCTGGGGATAGGATGGCGAGGGAGGTGGCTGGGGATAGGATGGCGAGGGAGCTGGCTGGTGATAGGATGGCGAGGGAGCTGGCTGGGGATTGGATGGCGAGGGAGTTGGCTGGGGATAGGATGGCGAGGGAGCTGGCTGGGGATAGGATGGCGAGGGAGCTGGCTGGGGATAGGATGGCGAGGGAGCTGGCTGGGGATAGGACGGCGAGGGAGCTGGCTGGGGATAGGATGGCATGGGAGTTGGCTGGGGATAGGATGGCGAGGGAGCTGGCTGGGGATAGGATGGCGAGGGAGCTGGATGGGGATAGGATGGCGAGGGAGCTATAGGATGGCGAGGGAGCTAGGGTGGGGATAAGATGGCAAGGGAGCTGGCTGGGGATAGGATTGCGAGGGAGTTGGCTGGGGATAGGATGGCGAGTGAGCTGGCTTAGGATAGGATGGCGAGGGAGCTGGCTGGGGATAGGATGGGGAGGGAGCTGGCTGCGGATAGGATGGCGAGGGAGCTGGCTGGGGATAGGATGGCGAGGGAGCTGGCTGGGGATAGGATGGCGATGGAGCTATAGGATGGCGAGGGCCTACAGAGAAACACACAAAAAAGAACTAGAAAGCTGGAAACAAAAACCCCAACCACGACAGTGTTGGTCTGACCCCTGAATTGACCCCTGAGTACCGCTTGGCTACAGTGCAGTACTTTTACTTTTGATACTTTATGTATAATTTGCTGATAATACTTCTGTACTTTTCCTTAAGTGGTATTTTGAGTGGAGTATTTTTTTATGTTGTACTGGTAATTCCACTTAAGTGAAGGATCTGTGTACTGAGTGTTGTGTTGAGTTGCATTTGTTCTCTTTTGTATTAGAGCTGTCTGTGAATGGTGAGCTTGATACAGTAACGAATGGAGGCTTCAGAAGGATTGTCATCCACTTTAAGACTGACCTTTATGTTGAGGTTGACACCAATGTCATCACTGTACGAGAGGGACAGACACTGACACGCCACACTGGACAGGATCTCATCACAGCTGGAAGGTGACTTTGCATTGTAATGGTCCCGACCAAGAAATAGTCAGGCACATCACCCCCCTTAAAACAGAGATTTGTTGTTTTTACACCTAGATTTTTGTACGGATAAAACAAACGAGATATATCATGTTAATTAGTGAGCTTTAGAGGTGCTGGTGCAGATTCTGTTACCCTTAGACAGAGCCAGGCTAGCTGTTTCTTCTGTTTCCAGTCTTTATGCCAAGCTAAGGTATCCGGGTGCTGACTAGAGCTTCATATTTCCTGTACAAACATGAGAGTGGTATCAAATTTATCATCTTACTCTCAGCATATTTCCTAAAATGTCAAACTTTTCCTTTAAAACAAGTGCTATAATTGTATATTTGACAGAGATCAGCAAAAAGTGCAGGCCATCCCCAAACACCCCACTTCACTGATGATGTACATTCTGTTGAATTTGTTATTAATTTACGGCAGACATGTTGACATGTCATAGTAGGAAAAGCACAGATGTATTCAAAAACCATTAATGATGGCTGCATTCCACTTAGGAGAGACCCTGGTATTGTGCATGCTGACTCACTGAAATAGCTTACTGGGACACTTGATGGAATTCAGCTGTGCTTTTCCTACTATGACAAGTCAAAATGTCTGCTGTGAAAAAGGTCCATTATAAACAAATGAAAACCGTTGCTTACAACTGACACACATTAAAGGCTCTTGCCACACAGGTGATTTTAATTATCCTGGATGATAAGAGCTCTTCTCAGGAGTGTGCAGACTATGTTTGTTTGACATTTTCCTGTCAGCTTTCATGCACCTTCCAGGGTGGGACACATTACACTTTCATCATTCTTATTGGTACATTGATGACCTCATGCAATGCTCAACATTGTTTTGCACCTCTTCAGCCTGAGCGGGTGTGTAATCAGCCAAGACAAGTGAAATGACCTGTGCAGCCGTGCAGGGCTATTAAAAAAAGTGCATATTTCTCTAGTTTGACAGTGATTAGGCGGGACAAGGAAATAGATGTTGCAGCTGGAGACACACGCATGGTCATCTATATTCATGAGAAGGATGGCGTAGAATTCCTCTGGCCGGTTTTGAGACAGCAGCCACTGGACAACAATGTTACAGGAATTATAGGTGGGTGAAAATGTTGGATTTGATTGTATGATTCATACCATCAACAATATATTGAATCAGTGTTTGCACCCAACTGTGAATGGAGAAATAATTCATCAAAGGGGCGAAATGTTTTGCTGCGTCTATTGTAGTGGCATCTTTCATTGTCATTGCTTTATTGTTTGTCATCTTTGTGTCCAGCTCTAAAGCCAGCAGTTTATGAGGAGGTGCAACAAACTCCCTCAACAAAACTTAAGATCAAAGACCAAGAGATTGACGTTGTCAGGTACGTTTTGTTCTGTATTATTAGTGGTATAAAAAAGAAAGCTGTTTGAGGTTATTATATAATGATTATGTAAGATATTATGACTATTTATGTCTTTCTTTTGTAGGGCCAATGCTGTTGACTACAGTATAGTCTCTCCCCCGACACTGGACTGCTGGCTCATGTCTGCGGAGTCTGTCCTGCAGAGACGCCTGGATGATTTCATCGTTACTCAACTTTAACTGGGAATTATGTTAAATCACTTGCAAAGATTTCATTTGCAAGAAAAACAAGGCAGACACTGATTCATCTTGGAAAACAAAATTTCACTTGTAACTGACTAATAAATAGTATCCCAGATTTTCCGTTGTCTTGTATGAGCTTAATTAAATCACATTTACCTAAAGAAATGGCCAATGTTTCATTTGTTTGGAATCATTTTAAAATATAAGAATATAATTCTTAAAAGATTAAAAGAAGAAATGTATAGTTGCATTTTTCCTCAACTCATGTACCAATACCTATTTTTGAGAAAATGTAAATGATAGGTATGCATTATACAGTACGTCTTTATCAATCATATAAGATCAAAAGGGTATATCATGTAATTAAAACCACCATATAGAATACCATAACTCATGATCAAACACTGTCATGAGTCATATTCATTTCTGTAAACTACTAACTACAGTGATAAGTTAAATGTCTTGTACATTTTTTTAATCTTTATAAAATGGAAATGTTCAGTGGCAGTGCCTTACAGTCCCCCAGCTAAAGCAAATATACTGTCCACCTTTGCTGTAACAAAGTAACTCCAATATTTATTTACAAAGTACACAATAGGTGGTTGTTATTTTTACTCTAGTTTGAACACCTTTCCTAAGAGTAATAAGCCAACAAGGGTTTTGTATTTACAATAGTTCAACATTATGTGGTCAAACCAGTTGAGCTGCTGTGGAGCTGTGTGCCATTGTGTTGCATGGGATTGTCCTTTCCCAATGAACTGCAGTTCAAAGGTACAGTATGTGGATTTTTATGAGCGTAGGTGGTAAACTTGTTTATCAAGGCACAGTTTACTGAGAACTGCAAAAGAAAAAAAATGGATCTTTGCCAAATCCACATAGCAAGACAAAGAACATTTGTTGCTAACAAACCGATAAGTAGTGTTAACTCCGTTTAAAATGCAGCTCTGTGTAAAAAGCTGCTTTAACCTAGTGTTCAAAGTGGAAGTCTTGTCTTTATAAGAAAAGGAAAAAAGTTGGACCCGTCTACAGTAAATCATGGTGGTTACATTGTAACAAGGAATTCAGAGCAGGAAGTTATGTGCATTTTGACCTGGTTAGGGACTCTGCTGGGACTAAATCAGAGACAGACAAAACAGAGAGAGAGAGAGAGAGAGAGGGAGAAAGGGAGGGACTACTCCTGAGACAGGACGGTGACGTGCTGTATGGTTCAATTTTCACATGACTCAAACACTTCCAGGCAACTCTGACAAGGTGTACTCTTGGTCTGAGGAGTGGAACTATACTTACAGTGGATTACTAAACACAGTAAGTAAGATGATTTTTTTTATGAGGCTACTAGTATAATTTGATATCATTTCTGATGTTACCTTATGTCCTGGCACTGTTTGCTGTTTTACTGTAATGCTTCAAACTGTTTTAAGAAGAGACCATCCATTTCTCAGTTATTATGTCTAGATTTGTGAACTTGACAAACTAAGTTAATCAGTAGACCAGAAAACAGTTGGAACCTGTTTATATTAAAAGAAAAAATGGGTTGTTATTGTTGCTACTGCATATACCTACCTGCCCTCATGTATGTCTCTTCTTCCCTAGGCCATAACCAAAGGCCAAACCCATCAACCAGCTATTCTCTAACAGTTTGTCTCGATTCACTGCCTCCCATGCCAGTGTGCAGTTTCAGCCAGGATATCATCAATCAAGTTGATTTTCCAGCCTTAAGTCATGATGAGGACAAAGACGCTGGGCTTGTTTAACAAGGCTGTCATGTTGCTTCTGCAGAAAGATGTTTGGAGAAAAATGCTGTAGGACTTAAATCTTTCGGTGTGTCCCCAGGCAAAATGTTTCTTCCTGGACAGTCCATTTGGTGCATTTTACTGACTCTACGCATGTCAGTCTGTGGTTTGGAGATTTCTGGATATGAAGTCATTTGCTCACAGGTACTGGACCTACAATACATTTCCTGTGCTGCAGTAGTGTACATATAGTTTTTATTGACAGATTACACCTTTAATTTCCTTTTACTACTGTAGCCTGCTCTGACATTTTAATTTCCCTTTTTACTGATAAAGTGTTTTATTCGCAAACATTTAATTAGACACAGGGGTATGACGATCTGCCAGCTTGTCACAACATAGGGCTGGTGTATGTACATAATATAGCCCTCTGAACAGCAAATATTTACCATCCAGATAACATTCAGTACAAATGTGATGCCACACATTAAACGTGTCAAATTCTGTCTCCTTATAGGGTCTCTCTTATTGCACCATGAGCAAGGGGAATATTCTTGTAGTAGAGGACAACAATGCTGTGTATGTTCAAAACCTGACTCCATCTATCGAGCTCTGCTGCAGAGACAGTGCGCTGTGTACATTATGTCTGGTGATAGACATAGAGATAAACATCCATCAGGATGAAGTCATTGAGGATGAAGGCCACTCTGGGTATGAGGAAGAGGATTATAGCAGGGAGACTGAGAGGAATTCAAATGGTAAAAACTAAGGCTACGTGTAGTCTACTGTCACGTTATCACTTGTTATTAAATGACCATACCAGTTGTTTCGTACGCTTAAATCCATCAATGAGCCTTCATGTCATCGTCTCCCAAAGTACACCACGTTAAGATAAGATAAGATAAGATAAGATAGACTTTTTTAATCCCACACTGGGGTTAATGGGGGTTAATATAACTATAATATAACTGGGGGTTAATATACCAAGCTTTAAAATAATGTTCTACCATCAATGCCGCTTATATTGTAATAGGCAACCCATCACAGTGAACACATTCTTTTTATTAATGTTCTGTCAAATTTACATTACCGTCACATGGAGTGGAAACTATTTTGAGCAAGGTCCAAGATTTAACAGTCAGCTGCTGAGGAGCGTGTTGTAGGATATTGGGAATTCATTACTTCATTCATTCATACATGAGCAAACATGGAGGTTGTGAAAAGGTTATCGTGAAATTAAGAGTAGTTTGTTGCATTTGTGTAAATGATTGATGTATTTCTGCCTTGAACATTTCCTTGAAAACACTATAATAATGTAACTTTAACACCACAGAGAATTTTCATCATTGATTGATCAACTTGGACAAATTATAAACTGGCTAAAATGTTTACTGTAATCAACTTGAATCTAGTGGAGTAAATAAGTCACAGTAAAACTCTATGGTCATTTTTGAAAAAAAATATACGTAAGCCTTCAATATGTTATGTATACTCAGTTCATAGTTAATGGGTTGAAACATGACCAAACACTGGTATTGCGTGGGTGTTGGAAGTGAGTTTTGAGTAGTGTTCTACAGGTGTGTTCTGAGCCCCACCTTGTTTCTGTTGCAACAGCGTCTGTGACAGTGTGTTACAATGCAGTGGAACAGATCATGTCTACGTGCAAGAAGGTGGAGTTTACGGTTAATCATACAGCTCTTACTCAGCAAAACCAGGCAAAGGTACTGTAGACTCCCTGTACTGGAATATAAAATCTGTACTGTCAATAGGGATGTACTATATGCTCACTTCTGGTCATCTTGTCTTATATGTGTGTGTGTGTGTGTGTGTGTGTGTGTGTGTGTGTGTGTGTGTGTGTGTGTGTGTGTTTGTGTGTGTGTGTGTGTGTGTGTGTGACTTCTATAGATTTCCATGAGCATTACTAAGCCAGCTGGGGTTTCCTTTGGCAGCCATGTGGTTGTTTTTTCTTCTGCACCACCAACGCCATCACGACAAGTTGTGCTACAAGCTCCTTCTCTAGATAAAGGTATGACGTTTGGTCTTCTAACTACAAAGCACCTGTTGAACTCATAACTGGCTGCAAGTAGTGACACATATTATCTGTCTTCAGTTTGCTCCCAGGAGTGGAAGGAACATGTAGAAGATTGTCATGGTGAGTAATCCCCTACATAATACGTGTAATGTGTGTTGGTTTTACTTGTGCCGTTTAGTTTCTGTATTTGGGGAAATTAACCATTTTTTTCTTTCATTTCTTTCAGTGCCCGGTCTCAGCTGTGTAATTAACCAAAAGATGAATTGGGTGGAGCTGCAGTTTGGCAGGAATAAAAGCCTCCCTTCTGTGTGTGTCCAGTATGAGAAGAATGGTATATGTCAGGTCAGTGTTGAATATCAGTGCCTAATTTTGGGGGCAGTCACAGTTATTCATTTGTGTTTTTTGCTTCTTTTTGTTTGTTTCTTTGTTTTTGCAGAGGTAAAGAAAGTATTCAGATAGCACAACAATGTAAAAAAGAGTAATGCATTCAAAATAACACTTAAGTGAAAGTTTGAAGCATATATAGCGTATAAGCACAAAAGTACTCTAAAGTAGAGTAGAATGGGGCCTTAGATGTTTATAAAAAACCCTGATTATTATTACTCATGCATTTGGTACAGCAATGCATCATATTTTACAAGCTGATCACGTTTTGTATTTTAAATGTTTGCAGAGAAGTATCCTGCAACAATATGTATTAGACAATAAGTATTGTCATTATTGATCAATCTCAATCTCAATTAATCCTTTTGTTAATAGAAATGTCAAACATTTGTACAAAATGTAAATCACAATTTCCGAAAGCCCAACTTGGCATATTCTAATTGTTTGTTTTGACCAATCAGCATTCCAAACCCCAAATATATTAATTGTATTATCATATACAACAGAAAAAGCATGAAATAGAACCAGTGAATCAGAAAAGAGAAGGAGTTATGACCATAAAAGTCATAAAAACCATATTCAGGCACTCAAGGTTGGTTACAAAAAATAAAAGGCCTTTAATTGATTTGGCAACAAAAATACACCATCACGTGTCAGCTTGAGCCTTCTCTGTCTGCAATTCAGTAGTAGTATGAAGTAACAAAATGGAAGTCGAGTAAAGTACAGGTTAACAACAGTACTTGAGTAAATGTTCCTATAGCCACACTCTACCACTGGCTTCTCACTCTCATAAAGCCATGATGTGTTAAATGTTACTTTATAGATATGGAATAAGATGACCATCCCTCTGCCTTCTGTGACCCCCTGCATGTGTCTTCAGGTACCATCACTTAAACATTATGGCTACCACATCAACAGTATTGTGTCTACACAGAATACTTTATGACTGGTGTGTTTGTGTGTGTGTGTGTGTGTGTGTGTGTGTGTGTGTGTGTGTGTGTGTTTTTAGGTATGGGATGAGGACGATCAGAGGTCTGTGCGCACTCAAAGCTGCCCCTTCATTAATAACACAGGTGAGATGTCACTTTCTTTCTGGTCTCGGTCCACAGGGTGAATAGTGGGTTGTTTAACATTGGTCGGCTGATGTTTCCTGTGTGTCTATTTTAGATTTTCTCCAAAGGAGCGTATGGCAGAATGTGTCAGTGTTTGTAAGCCAGGGTCAAATGAACAACTACCACACAATGCTGTCATGGAATCTGTCTGCCCCCTGCAGGCTGGAGGGTGAAGTGTGGCCCTGCCAGAAAGAGAACAGCAGCTGCTGCAGAGAAATTAAGGGCTTTAGACAACAGCTGGAAAATGGCACATGGAGACAAAACAGCAAGGGGCAGTGGGTAAGAAACTTTAATACTGAGGTGTATCCCTCATTTTATGCCTGCCATGTTTGTTTTTGTTAACTTCAAAAATATTTTTTTTTCCACACTTTTAAAAAAATCCTATGTGCTTTGACAGCGCCACACACACACACACACACACACATATATATATATATATATATATATATTCTGTATCAGCTTATCTCAACTTTTAATTGCAGCTGTATAATGTTTACACTGAGTGAACTATCTTTGTTGAACTATAATATTCAAGATGTCTTGTGCAAAACGTTATACACATTTACCCAATTTTGACATATTTGGTATCACTGGTAACTTTGGGAACGCCTGGCTACACAGCATGAGTTGTTAATGACTGACCCAAGATAAGTATAATTGTGTCCTCTTCAGGAGACAATAAGGGTGTTTGAAGACATCCACGTTCAGCTCTCAACATGTGTGATGGTAAAGTATTCGCAACCGTCCTGTGAGTCATACAGTATATTTACTTAGTTACTGATGTTCAATAACTCATTTATGTTTATTCATTTATGCAGGTGGAAGTAAAGGGAATGGGACATGAGCTGGGTCCATTCTGTTTAAAAAATAGTGAGTCTGAAAGTTTATCCTTAACACAAACTGGGGCTGGTTGGGACTATTTTGCATATATACAGCACCTGTTCCTTGAACTTTTTATGAACAGGGTTTTGTTTTGTACTAGGCCTACTTCCAGCCGACAGGTCGCGCTGGATTCTCTTGGTTGCTGGTGTAATGCTGCTGGTTTGCTTGACTGTGCTCATATTTTATCTCCTTCATGACTTTGTCAAGAGTGAGTTTTCTTTTTTTTCTTTTTGCATTAAGTGTCTTAAATATGTAAGAATACCGTACACGAAGACAAAGCAGTGTCTAATTTCTCTGGTCTTGAATTTGTAACCAACCCATGATAAAATGCTTTATCCAACTTTAACTGTTTTTCCTCAGGCACTTACCACAAAGGCTCCTTTCATTTGCCTCACAGACCAAATGTTGTTTACTAGATCTGGGAATTGTTCATAAAGTGTGCATATATTTTACCCAGATACAGTTTAAGGAATCAATTATTTGTGCACTGAAATGATACATATCCCTGTAATGTATTTCTGCTCAGCCCATATATTTACTTTTCATTTTCTAAATTTTATAGAATGGGCGTGGAGCTGGCATCATGGCGGATTTGTAAAGAGTGAGTATTTTCTTTTAATACTACTATTTGTAATAATAAAAAAAAAGAATCATCAAGTCATGATTGAACAACTCTCTGACATCCCCCCATGTTTTTCCTCTCTAAAGTTGGCAGAAAGGGTCATATGGTGGTGTTGCTGAGCCCCCCAGATGTGGATGATGGTGTTTCGGAGTCAGTATGTCAGCTTGGCTCCCAGCTCTTTAACCAGGGCTTCAGTGTGTCTGTGGATCAGTGGAGCAGGAAGGAGCAGTGCACTATGGGGCCTCTGCCATGGCTGCACTCCCAGCTGCTGGAGCTGAAAAGCCTGGGCGGCCGAGTTGTGCTCGTCTTGACCCGCAAAGCCTTGGAGAGAGCAGAGGAATGGACCCATAGGAACGAAGAAGTTATCAAGATGAAGGGAGACAAGGGTCTCCCTCAGATATGTTCCCCTTACTCTGATGTGTTCACAGCCTCCCTATTCCTCATTTATGCGGACAAGCAGCTGGGCAGAGATGGAGAACGTTTTCTTCTGGTGAAATTTGACTCCCATCCAAGCATTGACAGGAGACTACCGGAGCTTCTTCAGGGGCTGCCCCTGTTCCAGCTTCCCTCTCAGATCCAGGCTCTGTTGTCTGAGCTCACTATGGGATGGACAGGGAAGCGATCAAGTAGAAGGACATGGACAAGGTGGAAATGGAGTGCAAAGACCAAAGAGGGACAAGACCAGCAGAAGACATCACACTGCAAATATGTTGACACTAAGAAAAACTTGGAGACATACCTTTGAAGTTCCCATAAATTATTTGTTCTGCTCTGTGCATATGAAAGACATGTTCATCCAAATTGTGGATGAGATAAACATAGGTCACTAAAGGCTGGCTGGCAATGATCTATATTGTTGTTATGGTCAAGAAATGCCATGAAATAACCAACAACAATACGTCCATTCCTCACTACTTTTTTCGACTACACTTCTCTGTCTGGAGTTGCCAGAACCCAAACCTGTTTATTTTTACTTAATTTCCTAACAAACGGCTGGACACTGCAGTTTTTAGCAAACGTTACTCAAATAGGAGTAATTTGTAAGGGACTATTTTCAGCTGCAGATTTGATGTGTTAGTGAACAGCTTGGCAGCAGGAGGAGTTTGTCGGACTGGCTCAAATGTTCATTGTTATGAAGGAAAATGTCACAAAGTGCAACAGTGGCTTTAAATGGCTTTAGTGGTTTTTGGACAATAACGGTGGTCTATGGCACAGAGGAATAAGTTATATAAGGCTTTGGCTACACAGACTACTTTTTTCAAGATTAAATCATTGTTTGTCATTGTCTTCTCATGGAATTTGTTGAGTGTAAGAAAAATATAGAATATGACCAGACTTATCTTTTAAGCTTTAAAATGTTTAACCTAAAATCTTACAGACTAATTATATCCATGTACCGTAAGTCTGTCAACACTTGTCTATAAATAAATGTGCTTATTTTTGTGCGTGGCGGATTTCGGATAGTGATTGGCCATCTCTGAGTGAAGGGCGGTGGATCTTATTGGTGCAATCTAGTGTCATTTTAAGGACACACAGAAGTGCTTGTTAAAACATTCCATTACATCCCGGAGGGGCGGTGCTTTGAGGGTGCTGCATGCTCCGTCCGCTCGGGATGTTTGGTTTATTTTCTGTAATCAGACACAAAAGAGTGTTGAAGTGTGACAAGCGCGTCTCGGCTGTATTCGCAGCATTTAAACTTGACAGAGTTCAAACTCGACGCACATAGAAGAGGTACAGTAAAACCCTTAACTTATGGCTAGAGTTTGTATTCAGGTCCACTTAAATGACTGGTGCGTTATTTGTAAAAGTACAGAAGTATGCTACGTAGAAGTAGTAATAAGTTATAGCTGTCAGGTTATTGTAGTGGAGTAAAAAGTACAATCTAATGTCTCTTGCATGTAGTGAAGCAGAAGTATAAAGTTGCATGCAGTACAATTATAATACAAAAGTAAAGTAAGTGAATAAATGTACTTAGTTACTTTCCACCACTAGTGCCACAAACAGACTCCCAAACTCATTTTTCTACCTGGTGGAGCTTCTTTTTTTTTTTCAGGTGGAGCTTTTTTATTTTAATCCCTATTATAGCCTACTTTATTCTGTCAGCCATCTGTTCTTAACTTGCAAGCATCATTAAACAAACCTGCGTGTGATATTTAGGAGAGAAACAAATGTATCTTGTGGACCTGATGGGACAGATGGGAGTAAGGATGCTTCACAGGAACCCGCTGCAGGCTGCCTGGCTTTGTTGTCTGTTGGCTGTTCAGGTGCACAGCTGTCCAGATACCTGCGGCAAGTGTTCAGGCCCAGAAAATGACCAGTGTGAGGAATGCAGAGCAGGATGGACACTTCATAATAACGCCTGTGTAGGTACTGTATACATAGCCTATCATCACATACATGTATGGCATAAATCATGCACACTAGTGTTCTAAATGTATTTATGTTTTGATCTGTTTTAGACGTTGATGAGTGTGGCACGGAGCTGGGTATCTGTCCTACAAACAGCTACTGCTTCAATACAGATGGTTCCTTTGAGTGCAGAGGTCAGTGGTTTAGAATTGGAGTAAAAACACAACATCAAGGCTTTTTTCTAAAGAAGTAGAAATTAAATTACAATGTCAGACGTGTCCTCAAGTTGTTTTGCTCAACCAGCAGTCCAAAATATAAAGATATTCAATTTAAAGTGATATAAAAGAGAAAGAAGCAGCAAATTCTTAACTTTTGGGAAGCTGGAACCAGTGAAAGATTGGCGTATTTGACTAATAAATGGCTTGAACAATTAATTAATCTGTTTTTAAAAATTGTTGTATTTTCCTTTCTATTGAACTTCTCATTGACTGACTAATTGTTTCAGCACTAATCCAGGCGAACATAGCCCCAAAACTGAAAAAAGCTGGTAAAAAGTTATCAGACAAAATAAAAATATATAACAAATAAATTATATTGTTAGTTAGATAATTATAATGGAATGTAAACTGAAAACACAAAGCTGTATGTCTTTCTTTTTTATCTCCAATCAGCAGGTAAAAAAAAAGCAAAAAGATTAAACTAGAATATTTTATTTTTTCAACTCTTGAGTTTTTCGTATTTTTATTATTATTATTATATTTTTGGGTTGTCCGCCATCTCATTCTCATAAACGTGATAGCTCAGGGACGCCTGGAGGGAATTTCTTCAAATTTGGCACAAACATCCACTTGGACTCAATGATGAACTGATTAGATTCTGCAAAAACGCTTTTCTGGCCATTTTCAACACCATAACTCAGGAAAAGAAGGGGATACATTTGGCTGTAAACTGCAACTTGATTGGTTGGCAGTGGCATACAACCACAAGGTGCTAACTCTAGTTTGGTCTTGACACACATTTGATTAATTATCAATGCCCTGTTTTCCACGCACAACATTTCCAATATTCCTCACAATGTTTTGTTTTTCTAATATTTATATGATAACAAGATGGGTGTGTCCATGTATGTACAGTGCAGGGTGTGTGTGTGTGTGTGTGTGTGTGTGTGTGTGTGTGTGTGTGTGTGTGTGTGTTCTAGCTACATAGCAGAGGCTTACTTTCTTCATAAAACGACACCCATTATAGATTTGACATTATGAAACAGGAGACATTAAATCACACAAAATGTCAAGCATAACACAATAAAATCCAAAACGTACTCCATTGTGTCCCCTGATGACCACTGTCAGTAACTACAGTTGTATACTTGTTCCCTTTTAATAGCTGCACTGGAGAGCCTAAATATTAAATAACGCTAAGGCACATTTCACTCATATACATTGTTTTGTAAATAAAGAAATTAAATGGCCACTCTTTCCTCAGACTGTGACCCGGCCTGTGTGGGCTGTATGGGTAGCGGACCAGCACGCTGCAGGAAATGTGCCTCTGGGTACACACTGACAGGGTCCAAGTGTTTGGGTAATTGCTTAAAAAGAGACTATGTTTTAAGTATTATTTCATCAGCATGCATTCATTATGTGCTCCTGGGGAGCTGCAGTGATCTACAAGTCTCTGACGAGATGATATCTTTGTTTTTCTTAGATATAGATGAATGTAGTGACAGGGTACTTGCCTGTCATGGTCTGGATGAGATCTGTACCAACACAGAAGGCTCCTTCCGCTGCGACTGTGCTGAAGGATTCATTCATAGGGACGGCGTCTGTGTGAAGAAGCAGCAGCCTGGTGAGTCTCATCATACACACAATCATGTGAACACCTTACCACACTGCAACCTCTCACATGTTTATCTCCCTTTGCAGGTGTTCAGGAAAAAGGTCTATTTGAGGATATTCAGGATGACGAGGTGGAGGTGCTGCAGCAGATGATCTTCGGGGTGGTGCTTTGTGCTCTGGCCACGCTGGCTGCTAAGGGGGATTTGGTTTACACATCTGTATTCATGGGAGCAGTGGCAGCCATGGCAGGGTACTGGCTTTCTGACAGGGGAGACCGTTTGTTAGACAGCTTCTTAAAGGGACGTTAAAGCTCAAAAAGACTTTAAAGGAGAAATCCGGCGCAAAATGAACCTAGGGGTTAATAACACATGATTACAGAGTCGACCGTTCTCTGGGATATGTTTTCATGCTAACTGAATGTGACCAGTTTTAGCCCAAACCGCTAATTAGCTTATAACGCTAGTCGTCGGGGCAGAGGGTAAAGTAAAAAGAAATCGCTATTTCTATACCACTAGCAAGGCTCAAAATAGCACCACACTTCCACGGTAGCATAATGACGGTCCCTACATGTAAACCTAAGCATTGAGAACTTTGTAAGTGTACAGACAGTTTATTAAAAAGATAGTTTATAAAGACAATACCGTTCACGTATACATCTTGGGAAAGCAGTCACGACCAGTCGAACGACGGACGCCGTGCTTGAGCTATGTTACTGGTTGCACGGTGTTCAAGTCTTGTTAGTGGTATAGAAATAGCGATTTCTTTTTACTTTCCTCGTGCCTCGACGACTAGCGTTATAAGCTAATTAGCGGTTTGGGCTAAAACTGGTCACATTCGATTAGCATGAAAACATATCCCAGAGAACGGTCGACTCGGTAATCATGCGTATTAACCCCTAGGTTCATTTTGCGCCGGATTTCTCCTTTAACATTTCATGTGCCACTGCTCAGCAAGGCCTGAAACAATCCCTGTCCAGATGGACAATGTCACACTTTTCTATCTGTAAGATCATTTATGGCAACATTTTAACAACCACTGAGCCACCATGAAAATAATATAAAACCAAGTTAAGTGTACAGAGAGTAAATCTACCCACCATAGAAAAAGAACATCCCTTCTTTCATATTTGAAGCCTTTTACTGAAATTCAGGTTTTAGATGCAGATACCCAGAAGAAGTGACAAATCAGGTGACCGCTTCTTCTGTTGTCTGACTGACTATGGAAAATATTTTTTTAATTTTCACCGGCTAGGATTGATCATGATTCTTCGTCACTACACAGTTTTTAGATATCATCCTGTAATATCACAGAGATGGGCAACATGAGTGTGGAAGTTTATTCTTGACCTTGTAAATAGTAGTATGACAATTCAATTCAAGGTCCACTTACCAGCTTTGTCTGTAGCCTTTCAGCTGTATTTTACTGTCTTCATCAATGAATGGTGTTTGCTTTGTTATCGTCACAAACTCCAGTAACTGATGAGGACCGCAAGATGCAGTTGAAGACTTTTAAATGACTGTCCAGCTGTACCACTTTTCTGTAATGAGCTGGAAATTGCTTTTTATTGTTTTCAAGCAGCTACCTTGTTCTGGCATTTGGAGCCACCAACAAACAATGGTGTCAATTGTAGCTTGAATAAAGAAGAATTTACAGCTTGCTTGAATTTGTTTGCAGAAACCATGTACTGTATTAGATTTGCTTCTTATACTGTAACAATGGCACTTCATTTGTAACATGTACATTATACTATATAGTAATATTTCTAATGCCCCTTTCCTCCATGTGCACACTGTAAACCCATATTTAGTTGTATTTAAACTTTTTAGTGGTCATTACTTATTCTTTCATGTTTTGTTAAAAAACAAAATTATTACTAAATCACATCTGTAATGATCAGCTTCAGCATGCAGTACACAGATCTTATTAAGCAGAGATAACTAAGGATCTTAAGCTTCTGTATGGGAGGGGCGGGGTCATTTGAACTGTTCTGTGCTGAAGCGATGCAAAGGCTCAGGGGAAAAAAATATGTTAAGGGTTAGGGTTAGTTTCTGTCCTAGTTAAAGTGTGTTTTTATAATGTTCTGTTAATGTTGGGTGAGCATTTATGTTTATATCTGGGTTTTAGTTTTGTATGGTTGATTTAGGATTCATGTTAGCTACATTTATTGTTGTACCATGACCGAGACCCGGGTAGGGACTGATGGGGTCTGGGCAGTTAAAACCTGTTCAGTGTTTACTACAGAGTTTGGAAATCAGTAACTGTGTCTCTAGAGAGAATTGTTCTACACAGCACAGGGCATTGGAAAGCTTCAGTGTTTTATATGCAATCATTTTTTTCTGTTTCTATGGACTGAGTACATTGAATACATCACAAAGTAAAAAAACATATTTATATAAACAAAGTATGTCTCTAGTATTGATAAGTAGCCTAATGTTTCTTTGTATTTTTAACTTAACAAGCTTATTTTAGACAGCGTGACTCCAGAAACAAACGATTTATAGTAATGACTACTAATGTAAACTATTTTTAAACTGATTTGTCTACTGCATCAACTTACCGCTCTATGTTAATACAACTTAACCTGTTAAGTTTCACCTTGTGTAAAAACTAAGACGGTTTAAGGCAACGGGTTTCTACTCAAATTAACTTCCTAAAAAGTAAACTAATTCGGGATAACAGTGCACATGTTGTCTTAAGTATATAAAACACTGAAATAAAAGTTCTGTGTCAACATGCTGTATACCCAGGATTCCTCTTTTTTTTATCATTTTGCAGGACGCTGCTGTTGTTGCCATCTGTTGAGTAATATATAATTATTGAATATTAAAACCCAGGACTTTTGATATTGTAACGATGGTGGTAGAAATAGTTATTAGAGTAAGTTTACTGAATTTTGCTATTCTAACCACATAGTATTACAGTATTCCTACCATTTGGTTTTTGCAGTAATAATTACAGGACTAGATTATTCTAATAATGTATATTAAAATTTAAACTGATATGAAATTAGTGCACAATTCTACTTACTAGTGTGCTTGTTTACAACTTTACAAACGTTTCACACCATGCATTCAAGTTGCATACTTGTATTTGTACTAGAAAATAATTAACTAATATGATTTAACTGATTTTAAGTTTACTTTGAGTAGAAATTTGCAAACAGAGACAGAAAGAAAGTCACCTTTATTTGATGGATATAAACAAGCTGGCCAACACTCAATAGTAATATTCTGATACAGCACATACAATAGAGCAAACTGGGGCACTGTGGACAGCCTCCTATGTTTAAAAAACAGAAAACATCACAGAGTATCCATGCTTCATTCAAAACTTCAACTGACTCAATGTCGCTTTTTTTTCCTCTAGGGACTTCCTCTGATAGTTTTTTTAAATAGATATTTCTCGTTTGCATTCATAACACGCATAGACACACATACGCACACCCATTAAAGCGCACACACACACACACACACACACACACACACACACACACACACACACACACACACACACACACACACACATCTCTCTTTTATGAATAGATTTACACAAGCATGCTGCACTCTCACAAAACTGCACAGGCTGTCTACTAGGGGTACACAGTAAGTGAGACATACATCACTCTCAAACACGACATCACACCGTCACAATGCATGATGCAGATGCAAGTAATGAAGAGGAATGATGCTTCATGGGAGATTAGCTCACGTTCACACAAGTAATCATTCAGCATGCTGGACACTCACATTGAACTTGTTCCTAGGTCTTTACTGTACAGCTCAAAACATTTACTTATACAAATAGTACAGTCTCAAACTGGCATATTCAATAAGCTGAAACAATAGAAAAAAATAAAGCTAACTTAAATACAAAAATGAAGAATAAAAAAGTAAACAATATTTGTTCTGTCAAAACAAAAATGTTTCTGGTATTGGTCACAGTGATTTGTTTAATCCAAAGTTTTCAGCAACATACAGCAAAAGAAAAACAACCCGTATACAACAATAAAGTGAAAATGTATGTTAGGCTTTTCAGACCCTTTTCTCAAAGGCCTTTGAGAATTATTGGTGAACCTACAGACCCTTCAACTCAAGCCTCTCTAGACAGCTGCTTCTATTCACAGATGCAGACTTGACTTCTTCACAACCAGGATTAGTCTTTCGTCTAAGCCCAGGAAACCAGCCCCAGCTTCTAAGCCTTTGTGTCTCCTAAACCTTATTTTTTGACACAACAGTTAAGAAATCGCTCTGCATAGAGAACAGGAGATTATCCTTATATCATCGCTTTCAGTTGGCACATTATGTAAAAATCAGCATGCATGGGCACAATTGAAATGTTTCATGTTTTCTACCATGTATATCATATATGGTATTTCATGGTAGGAGAACCCCCTACTTCAAGTATTCAGTAGATAAGGACCTGAAAATTGAGGATTCGTACTCCGCCCCCCTGATGGTGAAGTGAGAGGATTTTTGCTCCTCTGTCTGTTTGCATTGTCTTCCCTTTTTTATTCTAAAATCCAAATCAGGACCTTTCTCGTAACATTTGTAAACACAAACACAAAAGCTTCACACAATCTGTTGGTTCTTGGTCAGTGACAGGAGCTGTAGAGGTTCATATGTGAAGCGGACACATAAAAGGCGATGCATGGATCACCTTGGTTTGTGGAGAGATGGGTAGATGGAAATTTATATACAACGATCAACAATTGGCCATATAAGGGAGACACACAAGCACCATGAGGGGAGGGAGAGGAAGTAGGGGATTGTAACAGTCTAATTCAATTGTCCACTATACTGCACCAGTGTGTTGGTTTTTCTACTTGATCAGCTGTCACAGTCACGTATGTTACCACATCTGTTTACAAACGACAACGACGACAAACACGCGAAAGAAATGCATCCCGACAGAGTCACTTAAACCTCCACTTGGATGTTAAACGTGATAGTCCTCACTCACAAGTGCAAGTTTCTGACTGCTGAGTGCAGCAGACATAATCTCATTGCTACTTAGGTGAGCTGCAAAATTCAGTCTTTTTTGTTCGAAGTTGTAACCACAAGCCAAGTGGTGTTCAACTAAATGTTTTCACATTGAAGAAAGGAATGTAATAATGTCATCTTTTCTAGACTTCTAGATAGATTTGGATACACTTCTCTATTTCCCATAAATTGCTAAAGCTCTTTCAGACAGGGAATGTTACTTTCTGCTGAGGGGTTTTCTCACAATGTACAAATCAGAGGAAAATCACACCACTCAACACTCTAAATAAGACATCTCTCTGACCTCCAGCCAGTTAGAAAAATAACCATGAAGAAAAAAATCATTTATTATCTTGTCAGTTTTAAACGATTTTCTGACCACGTATAGACACACTATAGATTTCTCTCTATATGTATAATATAATATATGCATATCTATAATATATGTGTACAGTTTTTACGAGGCACAAGCCACCTTGTTGAGAAGGAGAAAACAAGTCACTATGATTGAGGAGGTCACACAGACTACTGCTGGAAGAGGAGAATTACAAGGGAGAGGGGAGCAGGAGCATACTGTAGGTCAGAGACTGGGGTTTCAATGGTACAAATAGACCTGCAGGGAAAACATCTATTGAACATCCTCCACTTCATAGTCTATAATGTATTTATAGTAGCAGTATTCATAGAGGTGTTGAAGTGATCGTTGATCACAAAGCCCCCAAGGTCAAATCGTATGTACAAAGCAGTCTTTTACAGTTTGTTTTTGAAGCCCATTGTGGGATCAAGCTCTTTGACTGTAAAAGGACTAAAAGATGCTCTTGACCAGGTCTTTCTGACACCATTTAGTTTGAGCACCAGCAGAAGCACCATTAGTAAAAATTCCTGCAACACGGAGGAGGTGCATAGGTGCATAGTCTCAGAAACTCAAAATAATCTGACTGATTAATAGTTTCTGACCGCTCTCTTGGCCACTCTGATTGGATGGTTAATTACACTTTGACGGATAAATCTGAGTGAGGATGGGTAAATAAAAATGCATTCACTCTGAATTGACATCTGCATAGATTGATTTTTTTTTGACTACTTCTGATTAAAATGAGGTAACATGAAGAGAAACATCGATGGCACCCACAGCCTTGGGGCTAAAACAAGCGCAAGAGCTGGAGGGCCCTGCTCGTGTAGCCAAGGAAACCCCTGAGGCTGCAGGCAAGGCTAAAGGCGTACTATCAGTCAGCTCTAAGCTCTTCCTTTTACCAACAAGAAATGACAACAACAAAAAAAACACTCAAATCTGGTGTGTGGAAAAAGCAAGTCTAGCAACACTACATCACTTTTAGAAATGCTGAGCATAAGCCTCTCTAGAAATAGATGGTTTTTGGGACATGTATAAAGGTAAAAAAGAGGTTCATGTGTGCCACAAAGGATAAAATAGCTCATCAACACGATCAGATGATTAAAACTACAGAAGAGTCATGGGTCATGATAGCCAGGTAGAGGGGTCAGATGTCACCAGGTTGGTCAGTAGGGCAGTGAGGATCAAGAAACCATGACAGAGTCAAGTGGGGGGGGGGGGAGCCAACCACAGCCAGAGGAGTCAGTCAGGCAGATGAGACATACAGCAAGACAACCATGATCTTGAATCAATTACAGAAACAAGGATGAGGAACAAATACTGGGCTGGCAGACTGTCGGGAGATCTCTGCTGGGAGGATCAAGAGGGCATTGTTGGTCTGAAGAGGTGCAGTGTTGAGCTGGTGACAGACAGGTGAAGTGACCTGTGTGAGAGCTCTGATGCAGGGCTGCCTTGTTGATCGCATGCCCTGTCCAATCAAGAATCTGATACATCTGTCTCTCCATCGGCATCAACATCTGTCCCTTTCCTTCCAATTCAGTCCCGTATCTGTGATCCTGTCGGAGGAAGTAGATGATGCAGAAAATGAAGAACATCGTTGCCATTTGGAAATTTGTTTTTAATAACTGAAAACATTCATTTAGTGTGTTATTATACATTATGTGTGCTAAGATGAAATGTTTGAAATCACCTGCTCAGCTGTCAGTCTCCCCGCATGACCTGGACACCTGAGTGCCCCCTCCTTTCCCCCGGAAAATAAACAAAAGGTCCCATTGCTGAGTGTTGACTGAGTGGAGGTAATATATGTTTGTCCGGGTACTGTAGTGTTTCAACATCATGGCATGGCTGTGCTCCTCCTGTAGTGACTGAATCATCTGAATTTGAGAGATAACAAAATACAAAAACCCAGACGTCACACAGCCGTTTCTTTTGTTATGAAATATAGCAGACACTGCAGGCAGAGAGAAAACTGAGAATCATAAAGTGGAAAAGTCTTAAACATATCTCACCCCTCAAAACAATATTAGAGCTTTGGTTGTCACAGCAAAGATTATGCCCAAATGCCCTCGTCGTCATCCTGTTAATGGCAGTGTTACAAGCCAACAGCAGTGATATGCATGGAGGAAAGAAAGTAGACAGAAACTGGAGTAACTGCTGATCAAAAGACATCACTGGAACAGCAGGCAGTGTGATAGAAAAATAAGCGTTACACGTTTACACGTAAAAGAAAGCATCAGAGAATGTATTAATGTGATAAGTAGTTGCAGTACTGCTTTTGTCAATGATTTCCCAGGGTTATACTTTTATCGGTGAATTGGTGGGATTTAAAAAAATGACCTAAAAATGATCTAACCTGGTCCTGGGCAGGGCGGTGACCAGCATGTGGGGGTCCTCGGGCCGGCCCTCCACGATGGTGGGGCGATGGGTGACGTGGATGCTGGCCATGGTGCGGGTGCTGTGGGTGCTGAGGGTGTTGAGGGTGTTGAGGGTGTTGAGGGTGTTGAGGGTGCTGGGGATGTGGATGTTGGGGGTGGGGTCCTTGTTGGGGAGCGCCGTGTGGGTGTTGAGGTTGAGGGTGTTGCGGAGGGGGATGTGCGTGTGGGTGCTGTGGAGGATGCTGCGGGTGCTGTTGGTGAGGGTGTTGGGGCTGTGGGGGCCGTGGGTGCTGTTGGTGCTGGGGAGGTGGTTGGGGGTGCTGAGCGTGCTGCTGGGGGTGCTGTGGGTGAGGAGGGTGAGGGTACTGGGGTTGTGGCTGCTGTGGGTGTGGGTGCTGTTGGGGGGCCTGTGGGTGCTGTGGGTGCTGCGGATGCATGGCGTGTGGATATGGAGTCTGCTGGGCATGGGGGGCATGGGGAGCGTGGGGGTACTGCGGTTGGGGCTGGGGCTGGGGCTGGGGCTGAGGTTGAGGCTGAGCATGCGGAGGCTGAGGCTGGGGGTGGTGAGGACCGTGTGGATGATATTGCTCATCTTCGTAGTTGTCGGCTATCAGCTTCATTCTGCTTTGTGTCTGTAGAAAGAGGAAACTGGTTAGTACATGATGATTTGCAGCTGTTAAAAAGAACATCAATCCCTCAAAATGAACATCAAATGAGTTTATGACGGGACAAAGCACACATTTTCAGTATATGTTGGTTGACGTTTAAACAGTAACACCTTACGATGTAATCCGATCCAGTGCAACAACCATCCAACCAACACTGAGGCTTATACTTTTTTTTTCCTCAGACTTCAGCTGTGATTTCATCTCTGTAGCCACTTTTAAGGTAATTGTGATTTTGTTTAGAAAATACACAATTTAAGGAAAAGTTCAACACTTTGGGAAATAAGCTCATTCACTGTTGATACCACTCTTACATCTGTACACTAAATACGAAGGTACAGTCAGCAGCCGATAAACTCGTATGTAGTAGGGCATTTGCGGGATAGGGCTCCACAATTGTATAATAATCTTTCATTGGGAATCAGACAAGCTACCTCAGTATTCTCTTTTTAAAACTCTTTTAAAAACTCTTTGGTAACACTTTGTATAACACCCATGTCTATAATGCATTATAAATATACTTATATATTATAGGGCACCTTACGGAGACACAAGGAGACCATTTTGTCACTGCCTGAATTTCTAGTGTATAACTCTAGAAATATAGAGTGGAGACTTTGATTTCGAGTGGAACTTAAGTTAAAGACTTAAGACTTGACCTGACATGACTTGAGGCTTGAAAGCAAAAACATTTAAGACTCAAATTTGGACCTGGTACACCTTGAATATTACATTTTTAGGCCTCTGCACTGAATGGATTTGACCTCAGCTATGCACATGAACACTGCTTTGATAGGAAACTATCAAAGTTCAAAATAAGTGTCATGTTAATGGCCAGAAAAGAGAGTCAAATGACTTGGCAATTTGCAAATGAGACCATGTAACTTGACGTGGACCTGTGTGGAATGAGTTAGACTTGACTTGCCCGTAAAACAGCTTTGACTCATACAGCAGAATGAGACACATTTGGGGAAAAACTGAACTAGCAAAGTTAAACTACATTTTTCTTTTTGATTAACGTTGCCTTGGCAACCAGCTACAGTGCAGACAGAATTTTTCTTGACATTGTGCTGCAGTACTAACGTGTTGTTTGAGCTGGTGCATCAGTTTGTCCCGCTCCCTCTTGAGGGCCAGCACCTCCTCCTGGGTCTTCTTTTTATTGGAGGCCGACAGTTCCAGCAGTGCAATATTAGCATCTTTCTCACTGATGGCTGCCAGCAGAGCTTGTTGCCTGAAGAAGAAAAACCTTATCGCATCAGCATTTATATTCTATAAAATAGGAAGAACATTAACGAAATGGTATATAGTTAAGCCATCCCATTACTAAAACACTTCAATTTAAAGTAACTTTCAGTTTGTGGTGATTCTAGTGGCTGCTATGGACAAAAGCGGTAGTGTTTGTACCACACCTGCTGTCATAAAGATCTTTTCTTTACAATGCTGTATTACTCACTGTATTACTGAGTTAGCGTTACCGGGAGGTCATATAGTTGCGATGAATGTTTTGCTCAGACAGAAAATCATTTATTTACATTAAGAGAATACGTTACAGATGCATCGTTGCATTATAAGTGTTGCATACAGTAACTTGGTCTCCTTTGGATGGATCGTGAGCTAAACCAGGTATCACTGTCACTGTGTCAGGAGCCAAAGCATTAAGAGATTGTTGTAGCAATAAACATAATAATAACTTTATATAGCGCATTTCATGAAACCCAAGGACGCTTCACACAATTACAGGGGGACTAAAAAAAAATAGTAGGCCAACACAAACACGGACTGAAAAGAAATAAAACCAGGCGCTAAATGGAAGGGGGGCATAATTTACTGTAGGCTACTGACTACAACCACGTTGCACATTGTAAAGTTATTTTATGAATGAAATAGATATAGTACATACCTGAGGGCCAATTCTGGGTCGGTTTTGAACCATTTACAATCCTGTAATTGTCTCCACTTGTTAAAAATCCGACCAAGGTTGACAGGTTTTATGTTACTTTCCCTTTTAGCTTTTAGTTGTTCTTTGTTTAATTTCCTTTTTTTCTGTGATGGCCCTGCCCCAGTATTAGCCATAACTACAACAGATAACTTCTAAAATAAAATTTAAATACAATTAGGTCTATATAAAGATATATCCTGCTACCCTTTACCTGGCTGGTTTACACAGGCTTTTTCGGTGTTACGCCGAAATCTGTGACCCATCAGAATGTGTGACTGTAGAGCCGGTTTGCCCGCCGTAAATCTTTTTGTGACTTTGCAGGAAAAATCGGACCCGGGCAGAGGCACTAATAAAAACTATATAAAAATATCATTCTTTTCACTGTAAGTCCCCTTGATGTTACAGGTCATTTATGATCATCAGATGAAAAATTACACAGTTGCAGAAACATTTAAAAGTAACATGTAGTTACTTTAACTACATCAATGTCAAATGCTGTTTAAGTGCAAGTAAAACTATGTATGGCCAGGGCTGATGTGACTTTAAATTGGTATAAAATTAGTCATGAACTGCATGCCCTATTTCTCCCCTCAAATAAATTTAGAACATTCTTTGGTTGATAGTTTAGAGAGAATTTTCCAAACAATAAATTAATCCATGCCATAATCAGAAACACACCAAGATAAGTGAAATGATGGGCTGTTTTTGTGAGGCTGACATCAATTGTCAGGATGGCACTAACTTCATCTCCAGTATCTCTTCCAGCTGTTTCCTGCGCTCCTGTCTCATGTTGGTGAGGTGGCCGTCCCTCTCCTGCAGCGACTGCTGTGTGGAGGAGAGACGCTGCTTGGTGGAATCCAGCTCCTGCCTCGTCCTTTCCAGTGTGTTCATCAGCTCTTCCAACTGCATTATATGTGAACACACACCAAATGTATAAATAAGACACACAGACATACAAAATGTAGACATGTAATGTTTCATTAATAAATACTCTCAGCCAAACCGAATGTAGTCCAACATAAATCCCACCTTCATGAAGGTTAAAATAAACTGGCAACTAAGTGTATTTCTCAAGAGTAAATTTGCACCTTTACGTGGTGGCCACTGTCCATGGAGCTGTCTTTACGAGGGTCTTGTCCTAAGCCCTTCTTGTCCCCTTGTGGTCCCAATTTGATATTTGGACCCTTCTTAGTCAGGTCTTTGCCTCCTTGTCTGTAAAAAACATAACAATTTAAGAGCATTTCCATGCCAATCATTTTTCTGAATTCCATTCCGTAGTTGCTGTACCATTTATCTATTGGGGTAATAGTGTTAGGAAGTAATTAGATGTGTGAGTATGGTACAATATATTCCCATATATCACAACAAAAAACATGAAACACAAACAAGGAGAACAAGTACAGCGTCTTGTTTCAAAATGGTACCAATCATAAGATCACCAGGAAAGCAACAAAACATGAGCACAACAGATGAATTGATAGCTTCATGTTACGTAACATGACACTGCTGAAATGACTCACAGGTTTAAGTACCAGAGTTAGGATGGATATAGGTAGAGATGGGTGCGCAATGGGGGAGAGGGGCATAACTTACCTGGGAGCTAGACTGCAGATGGGGAGAGGAAGAGATAGAAGAGAAGGGGGTGACAGGACAAGTGAAGGAGACATTGGAAGCAGCAGACGAGAGCACACAAAGGAAAAAGTAAAACAAAAAAGAGACATTAGAACCAGAACATAAAGAAACAACCACACAAAACAAAATAATACAGAAGACTCAGAAGAGATCACAGTGTGTTCATTGTCAAACAACATGGGAGATTATAGAGGCGCCTGTGACAGCCGCTGTTCTGCAGCCTGACACAGCTAATGCAGGATGCACCTTCTCTGAAAACATGGAACCATGTGCATCTGCTGCCAAGCCTGGGAGTGGCAGACATGCAGTCAAACAGGCAAAAGTCAGCAGGGCAAAAGGGAGGAAGACAGGTCTGACTGCCGAGCAAAAGGAGAGGAAAGCCAAAAGTGGTTTGACCGAGAGAAGGAGAATTAGTTATGGATGCAGGGTTTTTCAGACAGAAGAGACCCAACTGGACTGAAAACACTTCAAGATGGAGGGTTCAGTCCTGACCCTACCTACTACAGCACCTCACTCACAGAGCGCGTGTAGACCTGGAGCACAGCAGCCCTTTTCATGCAGGCCACTAAGTTGATCATTTCCCTTTAGTATCTGGTAGAGCAAGCTAGGCAGGGCGTGGTGGGGCAGGAAGGTGGGCACCGTAAAGACCACTAGAAGAGAGAGGGGCTGTCAGGTGATGTTACTGGGATGATTAGAAGGTGAAAGTTACAGAGGGTGGGTGAGGGTGATGTAGGGTGAGGTGGGCAGATGGGTGGATGGAATGAGCAGGGGAAGCGTGCTCATGGCAGGAGGAAGCCACAGCTTTAAGGACAGAAACTTTCAACAAACAGCCAACACCACAAAAAGTCACACAAAAGTGTATATGTGTGTGTCTGTAACTGTGTTAGTGTGCATAGGTGCTCTAAGATATTTCAACAAAGGACACTGAGTGACAAAAAGTACAATACAGTCAACTAAAATGGATGAAAAAAGCGTGAGCAGTTGGGAAAATCACACCAAGAAAACTGCTTAATGCAGTATATAGTGTAGTATTTACAATATTACTTAGTAATAAATATATATATACAGGTGCAAATGTTGGGCAAATTTTAAAGTGTAACTAAAATTTGGTTGCTAGTTTGTTGAATCCTTGGTGCGATTGGTTTTATTGTGTGACTTTACCATGCATCATTACAGAAACAGGCCACAACAGGAACCCCAGCATGAAGTTACGTCTACTGTTCAGGAAATCAAAGGAACACCACAGAATATATGAGCATCTGCACATATATTGTAAAAATTATGACCTGAAGTTTTGTACTTGTGAGCTGGCTGAGCATATCACTGAGCACACACATGCTGCAGAAATAAAAGCAAACCAGGAATCCAGGGATCTTTGTATCATGTGTACGGGTGCAGCAATATCACCACAGACTAAAAACAGAGCCTGCCACTCTGATACAAAGATATGTGACTCCTTCAGACAGCAGGCAGGCCCAGGCACACAGGTGAAACCAGATGCAGTTGCAGCAGTTGCAGTCGGAGACTTTAACCACGCAGCCGAGCTGAAG
This sequence comes from Sander lucioperca, assembly GCF_008315115.2. Taxonomy (NCBI): domain Eukaryota; kingdom Metazoa; phylum Chordata; class Actinopteri; order Perciformes; family Percidae; genus Sander; species Sander lucioperca. The sequence continues at coordinate 3,665,459 of NC_050178.1, forward strand.
TGCCAGGGCAGAGCACTCACTTTCCCAGGAAATCCCACACCATGCCCCCTATCTGCTGGGGGGCAGCGGACACAGAAGGGAGCGGGTCAGGGGGGGCTCTGCCACCGGGACGAGGGGTGGGGCGAGGGGCAGAAGGAGGGGGGCTGGTATCAAGGGGGCACAACATGAAAGAAGTTGCGTGGGAGATGGAGAAGAGATTTTAAAAACAGAATCGGATTGGAGAAAGGGGAAAAAAAATGAGGTTCGAGACCGAAGTTGAAAATGATCAATGGCAAAGGGTGAAGAAAGGAATAGGTGGGCATGAAACAGAAGATAGAAAGAGGAAAGGGACAGAAAAAAAGTGGGTAAAGATGGCAAAAAAGGACAAGAACACTTAATTAATTAAACACCACTAACAAATAAGAATGACACAGAAACGAAAGGGCCCCTTTATAATTAGCTGGGAAGGAACAATAGAACTGGTTTTAAGTGGTGGGTCTGGGACTCTTTAAGTGGCAGGGCAAGGGCGAAGGGCTGTCATTGGCAGACAGTGCTCATGTGTCTTTCTCACGCAGTCCATCCAGTCTTTGTCTCATCAGTTTAAATTCATTCCAGTTGAATGCCGTTGGTCTCCTCCATTATCGAACCAAAGCTGCGGAGACTCTGAACCACATACTGCACTGAGAGGTGAGCCAAGAGCTAATGAGGCCACCAGCTTTATTTATGTGGTCCATTAACTGAAATCAGTTTGACCTCTTCCATTAAGGGGGTGACTGAGTGGCACTTGTGTTCTAATATCACATCTAACATAGGGTCACAACTTTAACACAGCCCTCTAGGTGTATCGCAACATGTAGCTGCAACTATTGTCCATCGAAAGGTGTATTTCTGAGTGTATTACACAAAACCAAGACTGGATCCAGTGCAAGACAGTGTGTTGACACAAAGTCATGATGTCACACTTGTACATAACAATGGAAAAATTACAGCACGTGTATACAAAGAAACATGGAAGTTCACTTAAAAATGGAGAACATAGAACAGGGCACTTTAAAGTTGACAAAGGACTATTTACTACTTGAACTTTTGTCAGGGGCTCATAGCCTCAATGGACAAACAGTAACATAATGTATTGTTTAGGATAGTAACATTAAAAGGTGGTTCACCCAAATTACAAAATAACATATTTTGTCAGCTCACAAACAGGCAGAAATCTCAGAGACCAAATTTAAAACCTTCTGTCTGGCAACTGGACACAGTAGGAGTAAGTGAAAGAGTTTACATTGATAAACCAGCTCTTAAAAAACGTCCCATTTTTGACGACATCTACTGTAGTTTTTCTTTCTATCATATCTGGATATATGACTATAGAAAAAAGAGGATATATAAATATACAATGGAAATGTTTCTGTTTTTTCTTCTCATGTGTGGGTTTCTCTCTTTGCTGTATCTTGTTTTGTTATATATTGTATGTTTGTATGTATCTCTTGGTCCAGAGCTGAGAGTGGTGGGTTTTGGAATGTTTTCTTTTTTACTCACAGCAGTTTGAATTAACTTATTGTGAGTAGCTTTAGACAAAATTGTCTGCCAAATTAACGTAATGTAATAATGCAACAATTTTGCCAAAATAGCAAACACATATATTCATTATTTCTATGTAATAATAGTACTAGACAATATATACTGTATGATGAAAGGGAGTAATCACATCAGGGTAAACCAAAGGTTAAGATGTCTTTGAATACTTTAACTAACTTGTCAAGACAATCAGATTAAATTACCTTTCCAACTCAGCGATCTTCTTGTCCTTGTCATTCTTTTCAGTTTCCACTTCTCGCAGGATGTCCAGGAGTCTCTCCACCTCCGTCTGAGCCTTGTTGGCCTCGTCCTTGTAGTAGCTCACCTCCTTCTCCAGCAGCTTCACTCGGTCCACGTACTCCGGGTTCCCTCTGGGGCCGGACTGCAGCTCCACCTCATGGGCCTTCTGAATCCACATGCCAGGGAAAGACACAAACAAACAAACAAACATGCACACACCCGAAGATACACTCCATTAACATTATAACATCAACACAACCATGCACTACAGCACAGAATGTTTTACTGCCCATGGAAGAGAGATACACACAGTACATTGCAGTCCATCAATGTCTTATATTAACCACTCCCCTTGCTCTCTCTCTCTCTCTCTCTCTCTCTCTCTCTCTCTCTCTCTCTCTCTCTCTCTCTCTCTCTCTCTTTCTGAATAAATAAAGCAGAGTAAAATGTGGACAAGCCAAGGGCATCATTATTGGTGCTGGCTCATTAGCTTCAACAGAGCTATTATTTAGCTCCATTTAACAGCCCTCTGAGACTCCCAGTCACTTGGCACACTTGGTGAGTATGCCGAATACAGGACTGTGTATGTGTGTGATTGTGCAGCAATCAAACAAATCAGTGGCAGTGAAATGCTAAATCATGATCCTGCCTCTTTGCTTATCTGTCACAAACTAATCAGAGCTTTACTGCTTGGTCAATATGGACTAATCTCGCCATTGTTGCAACAGTTTGTAACTCTCCATTAAGTACATTACAGTGGTACACATCACCCTCTAGACAATATGCAGCCACACAACACAGGTCGCAAAAGTGCAAGAGTTGTACAGAGCCAGAGAGCATCCACCAAAACACTGCAGTGATCTCAGACCAGGGCTGATACCTCAGCTAACCGCACCACACTGAGACGAAAGAAAAGCGTGGCAACACTGACAGTGACAACATGCAACAAAGGTCGACCATGTCATGCAAACCCAACGAAGCTGCACAGTCTTTGTGATTGTCAGTCAACAGAATGGCGAAACAGAAGCAACAGGGACCAAGGAAATCTGTCGGCTAAAGTAAGTTTCATATTTTAAGCATGAGGAGCGATGTTAGGATTTAACTTGCGGGAGATTTTTCTCAATGATTCAAATTGTATTTGTATTAGTTATTTTAGATCCACGCAACAATGTGGAATTATATCAAAAATACGTCATTGGACAGATACATTTGACTCCATTCAGCCTGTGGGTTTAAATGTGGATTTTGACGTGAGCATTATGCTAAAGATGGGGTTTAAATGATGCGTTTGAGGGTTGTAGGAACTCCACTGCATAATGGCTTTTGTATTTTCGTTATTTTATTTTCCTGATTTCTTTCTGTACTGATTTATCCTCTCTTTCTGTGATATATTGTATTTATTCATAAAAGTATCATGGAAAATAAATTACCTCAGGATAATTAAAGCTTATCCTGTTTTGCACCTGTGATTTCATTAAGCTCCACAAAAAGCATCAGTGATACAAGTGAGAAAAATGAGAAAAAAAATCAAATGTCGCTATCAGCTTTCAAAATCTATAACAGTGCGTCCTTCGAACTATTTAAAGCTTGAATTAGACGTTTACTGCGATCCGAAAAAACACAGAATTTGATTCTGTTAATGACAAACAAAATTGTACTAATGCAAATAATTTCTCTGTCATCTTCAAACTTAATTCAGTAACAAGAGGAAAAGATGGAAAAGGTTTGGCTTCATAGTTCATTCCAGGGTTGTAGCTGTCAAAAGATATGAGAAACTGGAAGTCAACCCCAGGACATGTCCTTTGACTTTCATTACATACTGTACAGTATCTGAGTAGCCTTTGTGAAATGATTGATGCTTGATATGGATTTGGGCCTTTAGAACTAAAATTGTGAGCTGCATTTCCCATGTGTACTTGCATGACAAAACACAGGTGTTAGCTCTGGGAGATCAAACATCTAATGAAGGTCTATTGATGGAAGACTTAGCCTCATCTTTAAATTCTTGTATTGGAAGTAAGTGTGCAGAGCCTTTTTTCTCTAATGTGCAAGGGTTAGGATAAGGGAAAATCATGTTGTAGTTTAAGTAATCACAGATAAACCAACTGCAGAGCCACAATTACAAAGAGAACAGAATAAAAAGATATACTGTCTAATTCCAACTGACCAAATAAAGTGAACTTTAAATACTGTATATGTAGCACCAGTTTCACCACGTTTCACAAACAGTTGCAGAATGAGTACGTTACACAGGGCTCTGAGTGCAGTATAAAAATCATTATATTAGTACAGTGCGATGATCAACATGCATCTGGGTGGCTTGGTGGGTGAAATCAGAACCTGTGCTGGGGGCTGGCATGATCACCATCTAGCATGTTTCAAATAAGTTATCAGTGGTCCTCATGCTTTCAATATGTGCCTCAGAAAGCTCAAGAGAGGGACTTACAGGATTGTTCATGTGACTGAATAGCTGCTCAGCTTGCTACATTGCAAACGGAGGGGTTGAGGAAGGGAGTGGGGCAGGAGAGTAAGTGTTAGGATTTAGTTAAATAGACAGAGGAGAGAACAGCAGCATCACATGTTACAATACATGTTTGACAGAGCAGTAACATAGTCTGAGTACAGCACATGTTGTTACATGTTAAGGGCAACACATAACGGACAAATGTAGAGGAACAGACACGGGGATAGTCTGGGGGTTATGGAGTAGAAGGAGGCAGAGGAGGGTATTTAATGGACTGTCTGCCCCCTGCAGCACCCTAACAAAGCAGTGCAGTGCAGCCTGTTACAGGAGAGAAAGCATCATGGTAGCCATTATCCTAATTCACTGTGTTTTATATAAGGCAGGTTCACGTTTTGGGTTCAGTCCGGATTACAGTGATATTTACAGATAAGGAATTAGCTTAATGAAGGACTACGGGTTTTCACAGTTTTTCACCTTGTTATATATATATACATAATGGCAAAAAGTGTGTTCTGTTGAGTAATTTGAGATTAGTCATTCTGAATTATCCTCCATGAAAATAACACACAATGCAAGAGTTGCAAAATATATCAAAAAACACCAAACTCTTTCTCTCTCTAAGAATAAAAGGAATAGTTCACAATTTGTGAAGTCTATAACTACTTAATAGTCTCCATCCAAGTGTGCGCTGGACTCGCAGTGAGCCAATTATTTTCTTCACAGTGGACACACAAGCTTTGGTTTTTATCTATAGTTCAGTGCAATTACAATGAGGGACATCTGTACAGTCTTCATTCTGGGCAGACAAGCTCTCCACAGTTCAGCCAGAGTTGAAACATTTATCATGAAAAATGTAAGTGTATTGGTGACTAAAATAGGCCATTTCTATCCTGGACCTCTTTCTTATTTCATAACAACAATAAAGTATATATTTGTTTATGTTTGAAACACATGATAATAATTTCCTAATGCTTTCAGTTGAGTGGTTTTCTTAACTATTTTATTTATGTAGTCTTTCTTTCTGCAGCCAATGAGAATAGTTATAGGGTATGTAATTGCAAAATAATTTTGATTAGATGTATGCGGGACTGTTCCTTGTATGAGTGCATTGAGTCTTCTTTGTGTTATGTTCATGTTCCCTCACCAAATCAAATGGGAAAATGAAATCAAAAATAAATGTGAGACAAAGTAAATTATTGACCTTAGAAACAGTAGTTAACAAAACAAACTAACCACAATGGCCTATTGCACGATATTCCTAAGGAGGTGGAGATCAGTTGTCATGGAATTGTACTTTTAGATGTCGTTTTCGATGTAGATCATGGGATACAATCAAAAGCTCCAGAACAGCTACTGCATGCTACTACACTACAGCTATAAATTAGTATGAACATGTATTTGCTATGACAGAGTGCTGTGGTATCATGTTAGCTTTACTGAACCGTGGAGGTTTTTTTTGTTTGCCCTGAATAAGTACTCTGTAATATGTGAATTATTTTAATAACTAAATACTGAATATGGATCTAGGTTCAAAATTAATAAATACCTGTTACTCAAAATCAAATCTACACATTTGCCTGATGAGTAATTCTGCTCTGTGAAACACACACCTACCTTCTGCAACTGCGTCTCCAACTTACTACACTCCTCTTTTTTCTGCTCGATGGCGATCTCCAGTGACTTGAGCTTTGAATCCTTCTTGAGGCCAGAGGATGCCAGGGATGAAGCATGTTCTTTTAAATCGATGAGACTGGACTGCAGGTAGACAGACAGTACAGACAGTTAGCATAGGTTCAAATCAGGAGGTCTTACAAAGTCATATAAAGGCCTACTGAAAGAAAGAGAAAATATAGAAATATAAAAGCACACCATGTGTACAATATGCAGCCATATGGACACAACCCATACACACTTTCAAAAAATCTCCTTGCTCCATGCAGACTCACTGACCTCTTTCTCTGTTAATTCTATCTGCAGGCTGTTGACCTTCTCCTTCAGATCCTTGTTGTCCTTCTTATAGGACTCCACTTCTTCAAGACGTTCTCTGTCTTCCCTTTCCCTTTGGTCCTTTAAACGCTCTATTATCCTCTCCTAACACACACACACACACACACACACACACACACACACACACACACACACACACACACACAGAACTTAGGAATGTTAAAGAGACAATTTAGGCTTATAGAAATTATTGGCTGAGTGTGAGCAACACGACACATTCATCAAGCAATTTAAGTGTATAAGTAAGCTTAAGAGCAGCTATCAAGTGGCACCTTTAAGTTGTAAGAAATGTCATGAACAAAAAGTTTTGCGAGTAGGAGTAAATGTGAAGGATTATTACTTTTATCTTTTTTTCATCTAGTAGCTCATGTTTTTCAGAAAGATTTATGCTCATTTTCAAAAGTGTCTGCACATTTAAAATTTAACTTATCCCATCTATGTTGTCTGAGAACATGTGAAAAAAGAAGTCATAATTTGAAAGGAATAAAGTAACAATATTTCAAGAAAAATTCCACCTGCCCTAAGAGTCTACTGTGCATTACGTTATTGCTCTGCTGATACTGTATGGTATCTCCTTCAGACCATCTGATAAACACAGAGCCCCGTTTGGGACAGGTCTGCTTCAAAGCTCTGTGTATTTGTGCATAAACACCACAAGAAGAGGGGATCAGCACTGGGGAGAGGGCATCTTTGGAGGCGAGCTGTAGGCTGCCCACCCAATCAGAAGCTAGAAACTGTACTGGTATTTTCTGTGCTATTTTTTCCATTGGCTGGACACATTTTCTTAACTTTTGATTGGGTGGACAAGACGCATGTTTGGATGGGCTGAGCCCACTTTTGCCCCTAGCTATCGCCGGCCTTGAGTGGGACAGACACCTACTGTATGCTCTCATTAAAATGACCTACCAAAGAGGAAACATGATTTAGTCATGCAGCGGCTGTTCACATCCCAACCGTGAACACTCATTGCATCCATTGTAATGCTATAGTGCTTTACCATACCTTCTCTGACAGAGCCTCCTCCAGGGTGGCCAGGGCAGTGTCTGTGTTACTGGAGTCGGTCTGCAGAGACTTAACCCTGTCCTTCAGGTTCCCAAGTTGCTTGTCCTTGTCCCGCAGCTGCTCCTGCAGGTTCTCAATCTGACACAGGCAGGGCGGTGGAGAGAAAAAAAGCAGAGAAGCATGATCCCACATCCAGAGCAGTATGTGTACAAGAGCAGTTGGTTTAAGAGCTGGACGTGAAGATTACAAGTCTTTGAAGATAAATACCCTCTACAGACAACATCATGTTCATAGTTTGAAATGTGCTGGCGCTTTACAACGAAGCATTTTCCATTTCAAGAAAAACATCAAAACTGGCAGACTTTAAAGAAGAGTTTAACAAGTAGAATAAAGAGTAGAACGGAATATAAAATCCAGCTGTGAGAAAGTAGGAATTGTGCATTAAGATGTGAATGTGTGCACTTATCTAATATACAGTATTATATGATTGACACAACAGAGAAACAAAACCAAATAATCACATGAGGAGAAAACAAAGATTTAGAAATCACAAGAGATGAAGGCAAGAGATAAAAGTGGATGGATCAGGGAGAGGAGGTGTGATAGAACAAGAGATGAGAGAAAAAAAACAAATGGAATGGGTGAGCAGGTCAGGGTGAGAGAGGGAGTAACACTGTGAGTATTTATAGCACATGCGCGCACACACACACACACACACACACACACACACACACACACACACACACACACACACACTCTCTAGAGCCAGTGAGGCAGAAATATCTTCTTGCTTGTCTTTCTATGGACACTTTCCCCCTGAGAGCAAAATACACTCTCTCACTCTTAATGGAGAGTAACCACTCTGCTTTGTATTTTCACAGAGTGACTGGTTTAGTCCAGGACACAAGAGTCTGACAAAACAACTCGCTCCACTCATCGCTCATTTTAAATTTCAAATTACATCTGGAGTACACCGACATAGACCTCCGCCTACTCACCATAGTTTGGTGTAACCAATAAATATTGCAACAATAACTCAAATTGTGCTAAGTAAATGGTTTGGACAATTTTTCTAACATTTTCCTCAGTTTGTATTCCCACCTTTTGACTTTAAAACTCCTTTCATCCCGTTCTACATCCTAAATGGGAAGGCTTTCTTCAACTCTGATTCTCACCTTCTTCTGCAGGACATTGATCTTCCTTTCTTTGACCTCCAGCATGTCCTTCATGTCCCTGATTTCTCCAGCGAGAGTGCCCTTCTCTTCCGTCAAGTCCTGCAGCTGTTTGGTTTTCTTGTTTAGGAAGGATTCTTTCTCCTCCAGTCGCAGACGTAGAGCATCCACCTGACACGTAACGCCAAAAACACACACTGTAGTGAGTCTATTTAAATAAAAGAATTGTACATAATGTGGACTTGACTGTAATTGAGGCTCAGGGCAAGCCTATTATTTGCTCAGTTAGAGTATGAAAATGCTCTTGAGACAGTGTATTGTTAGACTGATTTACTGTATGTGTACAAACAACTTAAGGGTTTTTTTCCGTATTACCTCTGTTTGCAGGATGGCAGCACGTTGCTCCTTGGCAGTGAGAGACTCTTTGAGCACCTCGATATGCTGTTTGCAGTCTGAGTTCTGGTTGTTGAGGGTCTCTAGTTTTGTCTGCAGAGCCAGCAGCTCTGACTCCTTCTTTGACAACTCCTGCTTCAGCTGGTCAATCTACGGACATGTGAAACACCCATTTGCACGAGCAATGTAATGTTTTACCATCACAGCACACGTGCATGTTTGTGTGTGTGTGTGTGTGTGTGTATGTGTGTGTGTGTGTGTGTGTGTGTGTGTGTGACAAAGAGTGGGAAACCTCTTTTTTACCAGTCAGTATTGCTTTTGCACTATTTTCATCAACGCATTCTTTCATTAAAAATTAATTTGGACCGACTCCCCTGCATTCATTATATATTATACATCATCTCCATTCATGATTGATGAAAAGAGGTCTAAAAATAGAATAACAAAACTGTGGCTGGTCTACGTCTCGTCGACTAATGTGAGTAGCGGTATGTAAACACAGAGTCCGAAGAGCCATACAACCCCCAGAGAGCGGCTGTACACCTTGCTACGATCACAGATTTCAGGTAGCTCTGCTGCTGTCTTGACAGTGTAGCTCTTACTACTAAAACACAAGTTATGATGTAATCATGGAGCGTTGACTGATAGAAACACTGACTGGTCTGAAAACTAAAGCAGGTGAAGTCGGTTTTATAAAACCAAATCTATTACTCTGACTGGGCAGGCGTAGACTTCACTCTTTGAACAGAATGTAAATCAAAATTGTCTGTTGGCAGGAGAATAATAAAGTAACCAGCTTTTATACGTAATTAAGGAAGAAAAGTTGATTATTTTATTATGCAACAGGATGCACTTGCTAATTTTGCCTTTTTGGTATTCTTGACACTGAGCTCTTGAAAAAAACAACCAGCGATAGTTGCCAACAGGACACTTTGCTGATGACACTAAATGCTAAAGCAGCTAAATTAAGAGACACATCGGCTTCATTTAGTATTCTCCTCTCTGCAGTGGTCTATCTGTACCCCAACTGACTCAATCGTGTTTGTTTTTTTCAGCCATATTTTCACAGGATCTATATTTCATGCATGGTGCAGACGGTATCTACCTTGTTCTTCATAAACTTAGAGTGGTTCTTATAGACCTCCATCTGTTTGATCTCCTCCTCTCTGTCCTCTGTGTTCAGTAAGCCGTTCGCCTTCAGCATTTGGATCTCATCCTCCAGATCCCGAATGTTGCGCTCCAGAGAGGCAATTTTGGTGTCCTGCACACAAACATGCAGAGGAGACACACCTCAAAACCCAGACTGGCATGTCCACAAGTTGCATGCTGCAAATAAACCTGAACCAAAGATGAGAGTCCAGAACAGACAGAAAAACTAAAAAATATATAGAAACTAAAAACAGTGGGAGTGAGAAAGAGATAAGGCGAGATAGAGAGAGACTGGCAGAAGCTCTTTCATGTAGCTGAGAGCAAGTGCAGTATCTGTCGGTGAAACCAGAAGCTTTCTACCCAGCTCCTTGCAGCTGCTCAGAGGATTAATCACCATTGGGAAATATTGAGCACACATCCAGCACGGAGAGATCAGCCAGAACCAGATAGAAACGTGCAGAGCGACAGGAAGAAAAGTCCTACAAGCTGTAGCGTTTGCTGTAGTTGCTCGCAGATCAATGCAGAATCCAGTCTCTGGACTGCGACTGGGAGTGCAGCTTTAGCTTCACAGCTTTTTAAATAAATAATACAACGTCTTTAACATTAGCCATGGTCCATCTCCCTCTCCAACAGAGCATCGCGCAACCTTGTTTCTTCCTGTCCTTCTCTCTTTTTGTGTCTCCTTCTTTCCTCCTAGTGGCTCTGAACTTATGAACTTGTGGCCGTTAGCAGGGTCAGTCACAGCCCGCTGCAGAGAAACATGGGAAATATATCGTAATGACGAATGACAGACTATCCACGAAGAAAGGATCTGAGGGGTTAATGCATGAGCACTGCACATGTACATGCACTTCGCCCTGCCGCTGCATATCACCTCTCCGTGTTACGAGGCGAACATAAATGAACTAACATCGCTGCAATAGATACAAGACACCGTACCTTCAAAGGAGGGAGATTTTATTCCATCCGTATGTAATCACTGGTACATCGACCTGGTCAGTAAATCTTGCTCTTAATTTCTTATTCCTTGCCTCTGTGTGTATATCTTTCTATCTATCTCCCTGCATACTGGCTTCTCGCTGTCATAAACAACCACACCTGTTTCCATGGTAGCAGCAGGCAGGCTATATACTGTGCACGGTCTCTGGTGAGTGAGGAGGAGAGGGCGGGAGGGATGTAGGGGAGTCGGAGAGGGAGGATTATTCGTGCTTCAGCATCAGCATCAACACAGCAGAGGGAGAGAGGAGAGGGGAGAGATGCAGGGTCTTCCTGCACAGCACAGGAGACGGAGGCGGGTCTTCCCTCGCTCTGTATGCAAATCAACAGGATCCCAGAGCACAGATGGAAGGCTGTGGCCTGCACAGTGCAGATCCAGCCGAGTGAAAGGGGCTGTGTCAGCTCAGCGATGATGTCATGATTTATTTTGAGGAAGTGATGTCAGGCCTCTGCAGTGAGGCTGGCAAAGTGTATGGCCATACAACACTTGTTGTACAATTCAGCAGCACAACAAGTATTGATCTGAATATTATATTTGTATGGTACATATTTGCATGTTGCAGCTGCATCGGTTTAAAAAAATGTAATATGGATGTAAAATGTAATTTCCTTAGCTGAAGGCTAAAGGCAACCACACTTGATGGTGATGGGTGGGGTCTCTAAAACTGCAGTCTTATCTTCTTAAATATTTTCAATGTAATATGAATGTTTGTCCCAATATTTAAATGGCCCTTAAATTTCCCCTGAAGCTTTAAAGTTACATAAAAAATGACATACATACATATTCTTTCGCTCATTGTTCCACTGTTATATTTTGAGTGAATTATTCAAATCCAAGATGCCATTTTAAGACTTGCACAACAAATTTTAAATATCTTGTGCATCATTTAATACACATTAGAAGTCTTCAAAACCTCTTGAGTGAAAATTTAAAACAAAGCTCTGCAGTTTTAACCACTCATCAGCTCATCTGCACAAAATTAAGCTTAAATGATGGTTCAAAGTCTGTGATGTTAAAGCGTTAACTATTAAAATTAAATATGCCATTGCTACTCATTAAACAAGAGTGATGCAGCTTGGCATGACTGGCTGCTGCACCTCTTCAGCGAGCCACAACAGCTGTGATGTTGAACAGTAATATTGATTGTTGTTGATGTTTACACAACTGCTTTGTGAGCAGTGTGTCTGTGTGTGAGTGAGAGATAGAGAGATGTGTCAGTGTGTTTACTATTGACTCAGCTGATGATCATCACAATAACAACAATAGATTCAGAACAGTAGAACACACACCAGGGCCTCGGTTTAGACATGCAACTGTATACATAATACAAGGCCTGTTAGTGTCAGTGACACAAACACATAAAAACACATCTGTCTTTTAACATCTAGTTTTAGACAGATTGTCCATGATTAGCTTGTTTGTTTGCATACAGTTAGAGGAACCTTCCTATCAAAAATGGTAGCTGGATAAAACTAATTAAATACATATGAATTACTCCATGAAGTGTTATTTTGAAGACAAATTATTTAAAGAATACTTTTCTAATGGTGACTGCTGCTGTAGTATATTGTAAGTCAGGTTCTTACTTTCATTTCTATGATGGTCTGCAGGGCCTTGGTTTTGCTTGGATCCTGATGAAGCTGATTTCTTCTGTGCAGTTCCTTTGAGAAAAGATAGAACATTATGTGGCACCTGTACAGCAGAATCTCATGTAATCTCTTCTGAAAGCAGGAGTGTATGACTAAAATAGACTGGGGAAAACCCCCCACACAAAATGCATTTAACACATGTAAAATGTTCAATGCAACTGATGGGCTCTGCAGTTTTCTGTTCATACATTACATAATCGATATGATACAATATGAGCCACAGAACAGAGCATATTATGAGAGACTCAGCACTGCCCTCTAGTGACGACAAACTAAAAAAAAACTACATTTTCAGTGTTGTACAGTAAATCCCATATATTTTTATCAACACAACCCTTGTCATAGAGTACCTCTCGCAGATGGATGTTCTCCTTCTCCTTTTGATCCAGAATGACTTCCAGGTGTCCAAGCTGGGCCTCTGCCTCAGCAATGCGCCTGGCTCTCTCCTGCTCCTCCTCCTCAGACACCCTGCCCGGCCCCGGGGGCAGCCCTTTACTCTGCAGCATTTCCAGCAGCTTCTTAATGGACTCATCCCTGGCGCCGAGTGTCTGTTTCTGGGTCTCGATCCTCAGCTCCATCTCCTCAAGGGTCTTTCTCAGCAAGAAGAGCTCCTTGGCCTGCCTGTCGTGTTCGGCCTGCAGCCGACGGAAGTTCTCCTCCGTCAGCTCGATAGTGGTGAAGTGGTCCGAAGCGGAGCGGTTGCCACCCTCCTGCTGCAGCAGGTGGTTTAGGTCTCGCTGTGTTCGCAGCTCATCTTGCAGAGCCTGGATGGTCATCTGGAGATGCTGAAAGAGAGACTCAACAATTACTGAAATTAATTTTAGGAATAAACACAATGCAAAGTTTTTCATGACAACACTCCACATTAGGGAAACCACATGTAAACACACTTCTTGTAAACAAATGATATTGTCAAAAGGCTTATTTGAAGAAAAGTATGAGAGAGGAATGAGTTTTTTTTCTTTATTCTGGAACAAGAATCAAATTTACTTTTTTAAATATACTAAGACTTGAAATAAATCACAGCTGTCACACCTATTCATTTATTAGTGTAAGCTGCTCTGTTTTTAGACATGTGAGCAGAATTAACGAGGGATGTTTACTAACTGTTAATTAGGGCTGAGTATCGTCAATGGTTTTCCGAATCGATTCCGATTCACATGGTTCCGATTTGATTTTATTCCTGATTCAATTTTATTTTTAATTTGATATCATTTAGGTTAGTAACATTTTAGTTACAATACAAATTTAGCTTGGATATGAAAGAGATTCTACAATTGTACAAGGTTGCCTCTAACCTGCTGCATTCCTAAAAGTATCAATGTTTACATTAATAACCCCCAGAGCAGTTACATTAATGTTCTTATTTAACATGAAAACACAGTAAAGTATAGCCCTACAGACTCTACAGTCAGTGTGTATTTCATTCAGATATCTTGAGGTGACAGAGGGACCACTTTGAAATGGCCATGCCAGTTTTTCCCTCCCCAAAATGTAGCCTTACTTTGGAGGGTTATTTAACCCCCTTTCCAAGCTAGCATGGCATATTTGGTACCAATGGATTCCTTAGGTCTTCTAGTTTCATATGATACAGAGATCAATTCTTGGATTTTATGAATCGATTTTGGATCAGTCAAATGAAAATCGATTTAAATCGTAAAATCGATTTTTTAAACCAAGCCCTATTGTTAACGTGCGGAAGACCACCCTGATGCTTCCCTGCAGTGCAGCAGAGGTCTTTGCTCTCTAACAGTCAGCCTGAGAGGCCTGAATACAAATGTGTGTTTCACACCTCCAGGTGGCAACACGTAATGAAAACGGGTCTGTGAGCTAATTGAGCATCATGTAGAAAAAGACTGTATGAGTATGATTATTATTATTTTCATTATTATGAAAGAACCTACAGTATCCATACAGAGACGGCACATTAATGTGTTGAATAAACGCATGCTTGTTTGTGAATTTGTGTGTCCAGAATAAAAAAATGAATAAAACCATTCTCTATTAAGCCTGTTATATTTCTTTATATGCAGGGGTGTTGGTTTGGAGTTTAGGGAAACAATGTTCGGGCCGGGTTTCTGTCACAGATTGACTCAGGCTTGATCCTGCCTGTTGACATTTTCTTCCAGCAGATATCTCCAGAGAGAAATCAATCAAATGTCCAGAAAATGGCCCAATCAGGATTTAGAGGAGAGGACACAGATTCTTACACTGTAATCAAATCCACTTCACAGGCAGTCTGGGGCTGTACGGTTTGTGGTACTATAAGGGGATGGAGCACCAGACACGTTTGAATTGACACAACTGAACAAACTAATCACTCTTTTATAGCTTCAGTGTTTATAGAGGAAAATATGAGGGTCCACAGGGAAAGGAGACAGGGTGAACTGCCGGAAATAATTCCCTTCCTTTCGGAGGTTCACAGGAGAGGAGGTTGTAATGGTGCAAAGGGATTGCCAGGTGTCTGAAAATACACGCCACACTGAAGGTGACTCTATGTTGTGCACTCAACACGTGGTGCAAACATAGGGACAAACCTTGGTTCTCCTGGCATCCAGCAGCTGCAGAGCATGGGCAGAATGAACAGAAAAACAAACGTATGGTAAAAACAGAGCGTCAGAGCATGATGCAACCGAAATGGATGATCAACACAAACCAGCCAGAGATTGAAAATGAGATATCCAGCAGTCTGTCCAGCTGTCTTTTTTATCAGCCTTCAGCCCTCGGTCAGAACATAATATTCACAAAGTACCTGCAGAAAAAATATTACTTGTTGAAATTACCTTTCTGGAAAGAGATGAAGACCAATCAACCAGTATGATCTTACATTTACATATCTTTGATGTATTAGATGGATCTAATATTGTTATTGATTATTAGTAGAAGCATTTTAATAGTTTGGTTGGGTTTTATCTGTCATAAAAAACCTTCACATAACACATGTTCAAATATTCATGGTAGTAATGCCGTCAATAGTAGTGCAGTAGTGACAAGATAATGATGAGGTATTAGTGTTTAAATTAATTTATTGAGGAGCTGAAACATTAATCAATCGATGAGTTGATCAAAAGTAAAGTAATTGGCCACTAAATGAATAATATATTTTTTAAAGGAAAAAAAACTGAAATATATTTTGGTTTTGGATTGTTGATCTGACAAAAACAAGACATTTAAAGATGTCACTGTGGGCTTTGGAAAATTATGATAGCAATTTTCTGACGATAACAGAACAAATAATTAATCCAGAAAACAATTGGCAGATTAATCCATGATTAAAATAGTCATTAGTTGCTGCCCTGATTTATTGACACTATTAACACAGCAGGATAGAAAAAGCTGTACATTAATCTTAAAAACATAATTAAAGGACAAATACCAAAGTACAAAACTAAATCTGTTTTTCATTGCTCTAACATATCTTGTTGGCTCACTTCCTCATTACAGAACAGACAGGATACTGTCAGCATGTGCTCTTCCAACCATCTGGGGGCAGTGTTTGTGTTAGCAGAAGCAGCTGAAAATGATTTCTGTTGACTGCTGCCATCTTCAACAGTTTCGGTCACACTCCCTTGTGAGTCAGTGCCATTTGGTCCGGCAAGAGAAACCTCTAACACATCATACCAATATCAATATCATTTATAATGGAACAGATCTGTAGACTGTCCAACCCTTAAAACTAAATATTTATTTTTTACTGACAAGCATGTTTTAATACAACAGTTATCTTCCTCATACACGTGGAATAAGAAATAAATACATTAGAATGTGCTACTAAAGAAAATGCTTAAAATACCTCTTCTTAACCATAAATAAATACATCCAATGTTACTGTAATCAGATTTTACCAAAATCAAAATGAGAATTGACTGGTTTCTTAATGAGTTATGACCACGTAAGGCAAGGCAATTTATTTATATAGCACAATGCAGACACAAATGCAATTCAAAATGCTTTACACAAGCATAAAAATACAAAGCAAATAAAACAGAAAATCCAACAATCATATAAAATAGAGATTAAGTCCATGCAAATATTGACATGCTGCTAACCTGCTAACTAAATCTATTTAATATGAGGCAATATTCAGACTGTTAAATTAAAACCTTTTTCTCTCTCCTTATAACGTCTCTCTCTAATCTCACCTGACACTGCTCCCTCTCCCTGTCTCATCAGTACTCCCTCTCTCTGCCCTGATCAATAATCTTGGAACTAAACATGCAGGAGGCAGCCCAGTGATCCATTTGCATAATTGCACTGTGGGTTAAAATGACTGTATTGCAGTTCCCCCGACATCTAGCAGAGCTGTACTGGATCCTGTGAGTCAGTCATGACTCAGCGGATATTGTCGTTGTGGTCATCCTGCCTCAAGAGAAGGCTTCTCTTTCACTTGCATATCTGGAAAATGAGCTTCCAGAGGTTTCACAGAGTCGAGGGGAGATGTTGAGCTATAGTGCTTCCCTCTCTAACTGACACCTGGGGCAGCCAGGGGTAACAGGCCGTCATAAATCCTTTTGTGCAGAAACACAAAATCCTTCCAAGAGCTCTCTCAAAATGCCAAAACCTCACGTGGGTAAAACTGTAAATTGGCGAGTATCTACAGATATTATAGCGGCAAAAATCAAATCATCTAGTTACTACAATTGATCCTGAGGGGAACATGAATGTATATAACAAATTACATGAGAATCCTTCCAATAGTTGTTGTCTCTTAAAACCATAAATGTCAATCTCATGGTGGAGCTAGAGGAAAAGTCTGGGGACCACCGAAGTCATTAGGAGACATCGTCCTAGCACCGTCAATGTCTTAACAAAATGCTGTGGCAATCTATCACAGATATGTTGGAATAATGTACTGTATTTCATAGAATAAGTGAAAATGTTGACCTGCAAGAGGAAAAGTCAGGGGATCGTGACCAAAGTCACAGGGAATCCTCTGGGTACTGTGAATGCCCCAGAAGATAGCAATCCATTTATTGCAATCCATCCAATAGCATCAAATATCTCACTAAAAAACAAAATTTCAACCTATGGCAGTGCTAGAGGGAAAGTCAAGGGATCCCCAAAGTCAGTAGACTTCATCCTCTGGGGACCAAGAATATCTTGACTAAATGTCCTTGCAATTCATCTAGTAGTTGTTGAGATATTTTAGTCTGGACCAAAGTGGTGGACTAACCAACCACACGACATCCCTAGGCTACTCTGTACATACTGTAGATTGATACTCAGCTGGAGACATTCAAGTCTTTTACCAGGTGGCATAGGCACGAACAGCTATATGTGCTGTATACTGTGTGTGTGTGTGTGTGTGTGTGTGTGTGTGTGTGTGTGTGTGTGTGTGTTAAGAGAGAGTGGGTGTTTGTATCTGACACATGGACAGCTCCAAAGCGCTGAGTCAGAGCAGGCTCTCTGTGTTGTATGTCGTGATGGCTGACAATATACAATTACACCCACAGCCATACATCTGTTAGGCTCTGGCTAGTCTCGCTTTGCCAGACCATCCACACGCTCCGGAGCGGAGGAGGGTCTGGCTACTTCACACAGCATTCTGCGATGGGAGAAAAACGTGCTCTGGTTTATTGGCATTTTTTTAAACCAATCACAATAGTCATGGGTGGCAATAAGCTCAAAATGGCCTATGTTCTATGAATCACAGTTTGTGATTTAATACTATGTATTACATCTTTCACTTCACACTGTTGCAAAATACTCAATGATACACAGCCTCTAGATAATGATGTGAAGTGAAGCTGTATAATTCCACAGTGATTTTGCATGAGAACCAGACAGACAGCCTAACAGTGAAGGCAATCAATAAACCATTCAAATAGATATAAAGGCTGACTTTCATCAACAGCAATGTCAACAAAATAACGCCTTTCAAATTACAAAACCATTCTTATGTAAGGGTTGATTCAAAATAATGTTTGGGGTAAACACCCTTTGGTTCAAGCATTATAATTTCCTATTTAAGTCCATGAAATCACATCACAGTGGGCATCCCAAAGTGGGAAAGTCACTTAGTGCTCCAGACCATGCGGAGCAGAGGAACAAGGACAATGATCCTTAATGAGTTGCTAAATACATTTATGTGGAGTTTAATACTGCAAACATCAGCCAACATACAGAATACACAGATACACATTAGCCATCAGTAACAAGTATACTCTTTTCTATGTATACTATAACACTTTTCCTTGTCTAGTTCTGCCTGGAAAAATGTGATATGTTGTGCTTACACTCCCCATGCAGACATACACATACACACAAACACACACACATTTACATAATAGGCATTGCCTTTCTTTTTAACAATCTGGTCTTTTAGAATCATGTTTTGTACGGTGGTGTCAATTTCTTTATTATTTATTGTATTGTCTGAGTATGGTACCTATCTATCTATCTATCTATCTATCTATCTATCTATCTATCTATCTATCTATCTATCTATCTATCTATCTATCTATCTATCTCCATCATTTCTTTCACTCCATCATCCCTGCATATCTTGTCTACTTGTTATAAATCTTAGGGTGCTTTCACATCTGAGCTGCATGGTCTGTTTTAACAGATTTGTTTGGGGTGGTGTAAAAGCTCATGCGAACTCCGTTTCCAGCGTGTGACATTTGTTCACAATGTTTGATGCTTGACAAAGTGCAGTGTGAATGCTAACCAAACCAAATGAAAAATGCAACAATGTTGCAACTTCACCCCTGAATTGCACCGAATCTACCAATCTATCTGTTTGAACCCCCCCCCCCCCCTCCCTCTTGACTAATTAATTAATTATTTTTGCCTATAACATGTCAGAGAGCAGCGAAAACGTTCTTTGACACATCGACATGTGAACATGAGGAGCAGGACAGGAACAGGGGATCAAACTGCCAACCCTGCAATTAATGGATGGGGCTGAGTGGACTACCTCCTGAGCCACAGCCATTTCTTAAAAGCAGTACAATTTCAGTGCAAAAAAGTGGAATTCATGTGTTGTCCAATTCTTCTTTCCTGGTTTAAAGAAGAATATATCTTTATTATTGGATTCTCACTTTACATGTTACAGTACGATGGACATTTTTGCACTGCTCTGATTTAATCTAAAACTGTGTTGTTCTGGAAAAAAAGACACCAGCAGACTGTAACACGTCGTATTCCCTTTGCTTTGTTCTTCCATTCTCCACTCATATCTTAATGAGGTTGCTAGAGGAAGTATCCATGAGCTCTTTTGACTTTTCACATAATACTTCCTGTGTCCACTTGCGCTCACCATGTCATGACATCGCCAAAAACGTCAATTTCTTTGCTCATCATGTATATGTGACTGCTGCAAAAATTGTTTACCACCAACTGAGCAGAGCTAAATAGGAACTCAACATAATGTGTGGGGTGCACACCTGCTGCATCACAGTGAATATAAATGATATGTCCAAATGATAATTGTGACTATACAGTATCTCTCCCACACAAAATACAGACTGGCGGTGATGACGAATCCTCTGCACACACATTACCAGCTGGCACAAAGGGAAGAAACCTCTACAAATGCAAACATCCCTATCCAAACCACAGACTGTATGGCACACACATACACAAGTAATGTATGTGCACATGCTAGGGATCGACCGATACTGGGGGTTTTTTCAGGGCCGATACCAATTATTAATATTAGTTAATGAAACCGATTACCGATATGCATTTACAGTGAAAATGAAAATCTTTAAGTCAAAATTAAGATTTTGGAATGTTACAAACTCCAACACAACATTTTGTTTAAATGCTTTAAGCAATTATTTAATAAATGAGAAACTTTCAACATAATACACAGTCAGATAATGTTGTGGGCGGGACATTAAGTCAGACTCAGTGATGAATGAAACCGAAGCAGAGGGACAGACAGAGCTGTGGAGGAGCCAAAGTAGCGCACTTTTTAATAAATTAACTTTATCGGTTATCAGGCAAATAAAACGCTGATACAGATAATCTTCAAACTGCCAAAAACTGGCCAATAATCAGCCAGGGCCGATGATCGGTCTATCACTAGCACATGCATCCACATTTAGTCACAATATGCACCAAATAGACCCAAACCCTTACAATTTACTGAGACACGGTGACATGTAACAATAAAAAGAATTTTAAAAACCATGTCATGTCTGAGGCAAAGTATCCATGCACAGAGTTGTGTGATATGGGAGGCTCAGCCTCCATTTTGGGGATTGCGTGGATGAAGGCTGACTGGGTGGCTGAGCAGCAGTGGTCATGACTGCTGCTCAGCCACGACCAGATATGGTCCACTCTAGCTCACACATTTGCCTCCAGCAGCTCTTGTCAAGCTTCAGCACGACAAAACATTCTGCTGAATTAAATTCAAATGGATCAACGTTACAACAGCCTGAGCCAGTTGCATGGTAGATTAAAAATGCGCCTCACAAAACAGTCCTGGGCTAATCATCGCCTGTAGTCATGACCATCTACTGTCTTGAATCAAGCTCTGCAGGCAACGGTTGGTATTTCACTCACAGTTGAGTCTGTGCTTTACAAAACAAATCAAGGACAAACTAATGCCTGAATGGTTTTCCTCTTTTCCTAAGATGTGGTGAAAAGAAGCACATATTCCCAGATCTTATTTTTCACAAAATAAATAATGCACAGCATTTGCTCAAGCTAACAGAGGCCTAGGGCACCTGTATGCAATTGTTAAGGGTGATACAAGACAAATGTAATGATTGGCCTGAAATTACTCTATTATTAATGAGGCAATTTGCTCCTCAGTCAGTCTTTCAAACCACCCCACCGTAAGTATACACTTACGTAAGGATGCCTCACAGCCCAGAATTCAAGATAGAAAAGACCAATTATAGTAATAAGGCACATCTGCCTTTTATTAGACGACATACTTCATTAATGAACCCAACCAGTAGGGATATAAATATCATTCAGTGTAGAGTCAGAGCGAACACTGATGGACAAGGCTGAGGATTTAAAAAAAGAGTCTTCTCTTTGTATCGAGCACAAAGGCATGAAAGCCCACACTATACGGCTTTTATAATCTGCCGGACACATTCAGCTCCTACAGTGTATGAAGCCAAGCTAAAAATACATACAAGGATTCACGTTGAGTATTTAATCGCACTGAACATAAGGAATAAGTAAAATGATAAATGGCTTGGGCCTTGTCAGTGACAGTGCTGGTTTAGCTTGAACAGGCATATTCTCCTCCCAAACACTGTCCACATACATTTTTCACGAATCATAAAGATATAAAAGAATCAAAGGACCTCTGGCTCCCCTCTAGGGATCACTAGCAGGTGAAACTGTGAGGCAGAGAGCTCAACATCCTTTCCTTTTAGCAGCATGGCATTGCTTCAGGAGTAAGCTGGCCAACTGCAGCCTCTTTAATCTCCAGTCAAATCAGGTAAGCCACAAACGAATACAAAACAAAATACAATGTGTATCCAGACAAATGCAGAGAAGGAGACATGCACAAGGACAGACAGGTCTCACAAAGGGTCACACTAACGGTCTGCTGTGACCTTGAAGGGTGGAGTGACAGTGTTGAGTAATGAGTGGCCTACTGGCTGCTCAGTGTCTGACAGCATCATTCAACCAGACAGACAGAAATGCAGACAGACTGGCACAAAGACCACAACCAGCTGGCAAAACTTAGCCTTTACGTTGCACAAGGCATTGCAGAATCAGCTGCATCATTCCACAGAACTGCTTCAAAAAGCAAAACGCTGTAGAGCTCAATCTAGCCAGTCCAGCAGTACGCTGACATATTACACAATCTACCTCAGTGTGACACGCTATATCTTTGAACATTGATATGTTACCATATTGAATGTGAAAGCAGTAAGTGATGATTGGCTGTTTTTATATCTACATTATTATAAATATTTAATATTATATATAATCTAATAATAATATTCAAAATAAGAGCTGCAAATTGAAGATTGTCTACATTTGGTGAGCAAAAAACAGACTGTAGTTTATTGGAAGACAGCTAAGGCCAGATAAACAGAGGTAGACAGTGAGGGATGATCAAAGTCAGAGTAAGTAAATAAAAGATCATGGAAATGGGATGATATGGAGAGTAAGAAGTATCCTTGACATTTGTCTCTGGAACTTGTGCCTACACTTGTCAGTAACTGATTTAATTGGGCCATGACTACACCCCCACATTGAAGCAAAAAACCTTTTGACATTTTACACTCGGATAATAACCTTTGAAAATAAACTAAAATTAATGTATTTTTTATTGCATACAGAAGTTACAATTCACCTGTTGTTGTAGTGTCATTGTGCTTTTCACATAATCATTAAACAACTGAATGAGAGCAGGTTTTCATCATCAGCCGTATTTCCTGTGGCTCAAGTCATCTCTCTGACATTGATTCTGTACTGGAGCACTATGGGAGGAGAGTGCGTGTGAAATATTTATGTGTGCAAAGAACTCTTTCCAGAAAGGTTTCCACAAGTACTGAAAAACATGACTGACTGCAATAACTCTATTGAACTCTTGGACTGAGCATGGCAGTGGTCTATTGCAGATAAGGGAATGGTGAAAGCAGAGACACACAGATCAAAGAAGACAATGGAAAGACAGCAAACTAGCAAAGTGAAATTCACTGCAGTAATGACTGGATTATGACAGCTGAACGGGCTTGTCTCACCTGATTCTCCTCATGAGTGACTCTCATCTGCTCTTTAAGGATTGATGTGCGAGCTGCCTCTTCTTTCCTCATTATCCTCTCCTTTTTCAGCTCAGGACTCCAGAAGCTCTTGATGCTGTTTGTGGAAGATCCCAACTTGCTGTCCTTCAAGTCAAGCTCCCGGCGCAGCAGCTCATTCTCCCTCTGCATATCCCTGAGCTGGACCTGCATCTCCAGCAGCTCCCCCCCACTGCCCCGCACTGCCTGCCTCAGCAGTGCGGAGGGCACACCCTGGTGGTGGTGGTGGTGGTGCAGCATGGAGAGGGAGCCCAGATCACTGTAAGACAGAAGGTCACCATGGGGCAGCCCCACTGAAGCAATATTGGGACTGCTGCCCATGGCTGTGACGCGGCCCCCATACATGGCCCGGTTGGTGGCGCGACCCAGAGTCATAGTGCTTTTTGGGTAGGTGGCAGTGGAGCCCACGCCTTCGTGGTCACTCAGGTACATGGGTCCGGAAGTAGCATAGGCAGCGTTGAGTGACTGGATGTTCTCCATGGAGAGCGTCTTCCCCCCCGCACCACCCCCGCCCCCGCTGTTGGCCCTCCGATGGCCCAGTCTGGGGGACCTTGGCAGGCGCGGGGACCGTGCGGGGCTGCTCTCTATATGGCCTACAGCTCTGGCACTGCCGTACATGTCCTGTGAATCAGCGGCGTAGCCACCAGAGGGTCCTTAACGGGAGCGTGCTGAAATGAGACTGCTCTGACCCTTTGTACCGCACATGGGTGACTTATTTCATGCCCTAATGGGTGGAGCACATCAAAATCAGATCTGAGGAAACAGGAGAGAAGCACCTGTTAGATGACTCACAACGTGTCAGATGAAAGGCACAGACATACCACAGACACTTTAAATAAATCCACAAGGTATTACAGGGTAAAACAAACAGATTTGTCCTGCAAGATGATACAGTTATAGAAATAAATAGTTATGTTAGCTCTACAACTGGATCAGTCCACATCAGCAGCAAACTGCCACATTTTATTTGGCTCCTATTTCCAATGGCCCACAGGAAGTTCCCAACATCATCCTGGATTTCCCACTGGCCAACATTTATCTACATCCCATTAATACTTTACAGTCAGGAAAAACTTTGTGATTTACAACAACACAGTATGCCTACATCAGCTATGTATATGCTTTATAATAATAAACTAATTAAAACACAGAATACAATATTATATCTTATATCACATTTGTCTGTTCTGATATCATCTATATCAGAGCAAATAATGACACCTATGAAATAATGACAAAATGAGATGTTAACCAAAATGTTTATTTTAGTGGTTCTAAGTTTCTAAAGATTCTATTTATCCAGTAATACCATAAAGTCCAAATTAGCGGTTTATGTGAGTAAGAGCTGTGCAATTAATCAAACTTTAAATCGTGATTATGATTTTGGCTCCTAAATTTTTTTTGCACATTAGGTTTTGCAAGTAAACTCTTATTTTGTCTTACGTTCTGAATGTAATAAAGTATGAAGGAACATTTCACAGTTCAGGGTGTTTTCACTGTTGATTTGTTTTAACTGTTTCACTGTTTTTAACT
The DNA here is from genome assembly GCF_008315115.2 of Sander lucioperca. Classification (NCBI taxonomy): domain Eukaryota; kingdom Metazoa; phylum Chordata; class Actinopteri; order Perciformes; family Percidae; genus Sander; species Sander lucioperca. The sequence continues at coordinate 3,690,346 of NC_050178.1, forward strand.
TCAATAAATGCAACATCTTTCCAAAAGTCAATGAATAATCACGTTAAATAATCGTGATTTCAATATTGCCAGAATAATCGTGATTATGATTTATTCCATATTGTGATGTTTGTCTCTTTGGCTCCCTAATTGATCAGTGATCACAAGATTTGGATACAGGGTTTATTACTGTAATACGTGTTAGAAACCGAACCAAAGCTACAAAGAGCACCCAAGTACAGAGACATACACCACTGTTTTGCACCAAACAATACAACCAATACAATGTCCCCAACTCAATGCAATAAAAATAAATAAGAAAAGAGAGCTAACATAATCAGGCCCATGGCATATGACAAAGTAATCATCTGCTGCATTGTATTGTCTCATAAAAACATCAAAATTACAAATTAAAACTGACAAGGGATTTCCAATGATTTTATAACCACTGATGTTATGCAATTCACAATACGCTATACAGATTTTCTAGCCACAATTTTAATAAAAATACCATAAATCAAAAGGATTTTAAATACTGCAGAGCTGGCTAACGAGGAGAAAAGGATATAGGAGGCTTAATTTTTAATGTTGTAATAATGGTTCTGCCATTTCATGCCACCTCAAGCTTCAAAATAGAACAAGATATATCACAGTCTAATTATAATATATTTAAGCTTGAGGTTACACATAATGGCAGTGTCATTATTACATTATGGTAGATAACGTTTTGCGTAAATACAGAGCCGTTTAACAACAAATGTTGAAGACAAAGTGCTGACAGAGATCGTTAATGTCACAGGCTGTCTGGTGATGAATAATATTGGACCGTCTGTGAGACAAAAAAATTAGACCCTTCGATCAAAGTGAACTACGGTACTTTCACTCTTCTGGTGACACTTGCTGCTCATACCCAGTTGCCATGGTGACTATGCCTGGGCTAACGGAGATAAAGCACCTCAGTCGTCTGACATAAGTCTCCAAACATTGTGGCCAAATGGTAATGGTGTGTGTTGCAGCAGTGCCAAGGTGACATGGCAGTATGCTTCATGGGAGCTTTTTTTTCCAACAATCCCAGGTTTTTTACTCCATGCATATTCTTTCATATTTCTTTTGAGAGACAGGTGAAATGACAAATCCTGGCACAGAGAACCATGTGTCAACAGGTCTCGTCGGTGTATGAAATCCAGGGAGATTTTGGATGACAGGAACCCTTAATTGCACTCACCGAAGCATCACCCGTGTGGAAACACGTGGCCAGGGGGCAATCACTGCAGCCTGACAGAGGAGGTCAGACAGGACACTGTCATCTCTGTTAGTAATATTAAGTAAAAGGTGTTTGGGTGGATGGGAACATACTAATATAAAAAGGAAGAACAAATGAACCAGAATCAGTTTAAAGGCTTGGACAGAGCATGTGTAAAGCATTTTGCATTCATAGCCTGTAAAACAACTCTTTTTATTTCTATTTCCCTCTGAAAGACAAATTCAATTCAAATTTTTGATATGCAGACATATGCAACAACAAACACTGTAGCTCTTATCTACAGTGGTCAGCCTGCTACAGCAGGTCTGTGAAGTCTGGTCGGTAAATGTTTTAGGAGTAAAAACCAGAATTCAGCAATGGGAAAACAGACAAAACAACAACATCTTGCAATATATTATAATTGACCTGCTGTAAATCTATTCAGTTGAGGCTTGTAATGTTTGTTTTTTGGGGAAACTGTGTGGATGATTCAACTCATTTTTTGAGACCTTACATCCTGTGAAGCATCTTTCAGTCAGTGTTTGATATGATCTATTTGTAATGACTGTCTTTAATGAAGCTTTTCTATGTTCATATGTTGTCATCATTTTTTTTGAGTTTCTTCATGTCGTCAGTGTTGTTCCAGTGATTCATGCAGTGTTTCTCTGGCTTGTTTGTACCTCTTTCAGTTGCCTAATCTTGCCTTAAAAACGTATATGTACAAATTGTGTTTGTCAGCCCTCTTATTAAAGTTGACATGTTTCAGTAAGTATTCAACTTCAGCTATGATTCACTTTTGTAGCTGTCTTTGTAATTGGGAATTACAGGAAAACTATGTAATGTCATGAGGGGAAAAGTTTCAAAAATGATGCCAACTGTGCCGTGCTGCATGGGCCAGTGGTCTGGGATGTGTGCCATGTGATTGCAACTTCCACGATTTGATTCCCCATCTCTGTTGCATGTCTTCCCCCTCACTCCTCATGTTTCCTGCAATCTTCACTGCAGCTATTCAATAAAAGGCACATATGCCAGAAATATCTCCTTTAAAAAATCATGACATATGCCAAACAGAGGAAAACACTGCTTGTCACCTCAGACTTCCACCTCAAAAATAAACACACTGAACCTGACAGACTCAACCAAAACCAAACATCTTCACTTATCCTAACTGCTCCTTGCTTGCCTTTTATGTTGTACAGTAAGATGTTTAAATTGTTCTGTCCACCCGGCTGCATAAACTTAAACTTTAATGAAATGGGAGTGGCAGTCACACATTTTACAGAATCATAGCCCGGAGCTTTGAAGTAATTGGTATGGGAATACTGAATAGGTTTGATCAATGAAGTTAAAGTCTAGAGTGTTGGGCTACAACATTTTTCTGTATTAATCAATTAATATTTTAGTCCATGAAATGCCAGAATATAGCAAAAATGCCCAAGGTGACATATTTAAATGCTGTTTTTTCTCTCTCTAGCAGTCAGATTCCCAAAGATATTCAATTTACAATGATATAAAACAGAGAGAAAAAACTGGAAATCCTCTCATTTTAGAAGCTGAAATCAATACATTTTTGGTGTTTTTGTTTGATTAATTACAATTACGTATTTTTTTTGTCGATTGACTAATCAACACTAGTAGCCTACAGGTCAAATACTGAATAGATTGTCTCCAATGAAAAACATTACTCTGATTCTTTTATTCTTCTAACCCTGTTCTAACCCCACACACACACACACACACACACACACACACACACACAGGGACAAAGCACATTTCTCAGTATGCCAGACAACGGAGGGAAATGACCAGTGCAATATAAAAAAAAAGAGTATCATATTATTGCAGAAACAGAAACAGCACAGTTAACTTTACAATAGAAGATGTCACGTTACCCGAAAACCTGTCAGCAAATGCCAATAGGCCTCTGAAGAAATAATCACTGGCAATTCAGAGGGCAGTGGTGCGTTAACAGCAGGGAGGGCAGATGTATTGACACAAAGATTTCACCACAGGCAATGCTGAGTGTATCTGTGGGATCAGGGAGACACTTTTTCTATATGGCGATCATGACATTTTGAAAGCCAGCATGCAAGCATTTTGTTCCAAGCCTACTCTAACAAAACTGCATAAGATTAGGCCTACTAGTTTAAACAACTGTGAGTACATACTTTTGAGGTCAGAGCGCATGTCTATGGCGGACAAGGCCATTTCCTATAAATAGCCTTTACAATGGGTCGATAATAAAGACATTCCATGTGAAGTCCCAGTGCGGTGCAATGCTTAACATGCAGCCTCCTCATCACGTATTCTACTACAGTATTAACGCCCGCGTGCTTCCCACTGACTTCAATGGCTGGTTGATTGGATGCGAAAATAGCCTATATATGTGCGACTCCAAATGGCCTGTTCGGAAATCATGTGAAACGTCCTCGACAGATGTTTATCTTAATTAGGCCTACACATTAAGGCTTCTGTTATTAATTAAAATTATAATGTCTACTGATGTGTACGCTGAATTAGCCTACATTTAATGCAGCATAGGAAGCACGACCGAGCAATTGACAGCTCATTGGGCCTTTACATTTTCGATGGCTCCGACGTGGTGTGTGTCGAGCACCTGACTAGGCTACACCAAGGAAATATTAGTCTAACCCGGGGTAGGAAAGCAGATTGAAACCTTTATTTTGAAATATGGCGCTGGTCGTTTCAACACGGCTTTAAAAATGCAAATTTTTGATATCAAGTGAGCACTGACTGGCTGTGTCCATGCAATCAACGAAAACCGGAATGTTTTTTTTCAACGCACATAGCCGGTGCTTTTTCCGCCAAATCGCTCAGAAAACGGCCCAAAAAACGAGAGGATACACGTGTCACTAGGGCCTACTTCTATAACGACACGCGGAACACTGGGTGTAAAATAAAAAGGCAAATGTAGCCTACCTTGATCGATGTTAATTCCTTTTCTTCACCGCTTTAGACGGCATCGTGTCGCCTCCATTCACCCGAGCAGCCTCTCTCAGCATCCTGCCCTGTCATTGGGCAGCGGACACGCTCTCTCTCCTCCTCTACACACCAGGGAGCAGCATCACCACTACTGCAAGTGGCAGCTGGCAGGATGGGATGGGCGGATGAGATGAATTTCACATAATCTTGGTGTGCTGAATGGTAATCATTGGCCGCGTCCACTCACATTAGTCGAAGATATTTGAAAACATTATGTTACTTACAGTGCATTTTAGGGTAGGTGGGCCTAATTCAAAATTAGATGTGTGGATCAGTAGTCAAACCTGTGAGCCAACAGTTTTTGTCAGGGGTATTTTTGCCCTCAAGTTTGACTTTCAGGCAGCCCTTCCTCTCATGCAGTGTACCCATAGAAATAAAAAAAAAAAGATCTGTGTACCACTTTTATTAAACCATTCTGATTTAATGCTGTAGGTGAAATACGGTTGGGTAATACCAAGAGATGGGACTGTAGCAGGGGCGGGGCTAGAAGGGGGGCACGGGGGCGGGGGGGGGTGGGGGGTGTGCACGCTGTCACTTAGCTTCCATGATGACTATCCAAAATTCTGATACTGTGAAACCAGCACTTGAATTGTTTTTTAAACAAGTGGCAGACTGAGCCTATAGAAAATGTGTATTGTATTGTATACAATTTGTTAAAAATAAAAACAAGTGAAATTAATAATGAAAGCGTTTTATTTACCAGAATTACATTGTGCTGTTCTATCCTAACCAATATTCACATTTCTAAGCAGATTTTCAATGCTGTACTCTGATAAAACACAATTACCCCAACACATGGAGAGTTAAATGTGGAGCTATAGCCAGATGCTTAGCATAGCTTAGTATACAGACTAGATACAGTGAGAAACAGCTAGCCTGACACTGTACAAAGGTCCAATCCACCTATCAGCACCTCTAAACTGTTATCGTGTTATATCTCATTTGTTAAATCCGTACAATAATAATTGTGGTTTTAAGGGCGTTTATGTGACAAACTACTTCTTGGCCCTGCGCTGTAACTTCCTGGAGCTCAGCTGATTGCCTGGCAACCTCACTTTGAGGACAATCCAGCTGGTTGTTTTATATTCACAGTACAGACATGAGAGTGGTATTAATCTTCTCATCTAACTCTCGGCAAGAAAGCAAATAAGCATATTTTCCAAAATGCCAAACTATTCCATCTGGTTTGAAGTGTAAGCAATAGAGAATAGTTGTTTTAAATCAATAGTTGGAAGAATGATACAACCAGTAAAGCAGTGAGGTATTGGGGTGTCTACTATAACACAATAAACTGGCTGTGTCAGTATTCAGACTGCCAACATTATAAATCAGATTTGCCTGCGGGTAAACCACAGATCCAGGGAGCAGCTCTAACAGAGGAACTTCTGTTGCAGCATGAATCAATCTAAACTCATGACATCAGACAGTAACTTCACCATGAGGTGTGTACGTCCTTCAGAAGTGTTTGAACAGACAGCCCCAAAACTTAAACAATGCCCCCTGGCTCCTGTCTTCCTCCTGCTCTCGACTGCCTTCAGGCCTCCTGGAATTATGGGGGCTTTCTCCCATTTTGCATTGTAAACACTGACACTAAGTGTGCTTGACAGGGCCCAAAGGAGAGGCATCAGCATTTCTGTGTCCTAAACACAAACACAGAGACACACACAGTCTCTCAGTCTCCCTCTTTCTTTCTCTCTCATGCACACATATAAGGTTATATGAACAGGAAAGGGGTAGGCATGGGTACAGTAAGAAGCCCTTTGTGCTCCAGTTGATTGACTACCTCCTTCCTCTATGTTCTACTTATAAACCTATTTCTTACTTATTTCCAATATGAGATCCCACTATAGGCAGAATGTGAGTGGTGGTTGGTTAGGTTTGCTTGTCCATCGCAGGGCATTAGAGGCCATGTTGAGACTTAGTTTCTTCTTCCGCTCACAATTTGACCTGCAATATGTTCCTGTTTACCTGAGCAGCCATATGGTCAATGCTGAAATGCTGCCAGAAATTTCCATTTTCTGTGTTTTCCAATTTGTCTCCATTTTTTAAATCAGAAATTAAATGTAAACACACATACATATCGTGTATGTGTACATTTTCCATGTCCCGCACCACTTTGTTTTCAGCCTGCATGGGTTTGACGACAATAACAACTAATATGACTGCTTAACAAATTATGTACACAAATAAAAACATCTGAAAATATTTAACAATTTAAAAATCCAATGTTTAATGTGATAAGTAAGAGTTTTATTGTCACTTGTCATGACAGTGGTGTTGTCAGCAGTCATCCAGTCTATATCGACGGCGTTTCATTTCCGGAATTGTTCAGGTGCCGCCAAAAATCCCACCGGATGTCCCTCATTTCGGGCGTGTGGACTAGCCAGACCCTTCTCTGCAGCGGTGTGGAGGGTCTGGCAATGCGAGACTAGCAGTCACCTGCCCCTCCATCTCTTAAGCAATATTGATTTATAATTAATGAATATATTAACAGACAATGAAGAAGACAAGTGATGTGCCATGTAATCTGTGTGCGAATGATGAAATGTTTGAAAATGTACTGGGGTTTCAATTCAATTCAATTTTATTTATAGTGTCAAATCACAACAGGAGTTATCTCAGACACTTTACAGATAGAGTAGGTCTAGACCACATAATTTACAAAGACTCAACAATTCCCTCCAAGAGCAAGCATTTGGTAAGACAGTGGTGAGGAAAAACTTCCTTTTTACTGTCAGAAACCCCGGACAGATGCTGACTCTTGGTGGGTGGTCATCTACCGCTGCCGGTTGGGACACAGAGACACTGATACAGATATACAGATATGGAGATATATGATTCATAATAATTATAGCAGTTGGTATGATGAACAATAGCAACTATAGTACCAATAAACATAATAGAACAATGACTAGAAATAATAGTAGTAGCAGTGCAGGGCGTAGCATGGTGTCGAGCAGGGCCATGGCAGTAGCTGCAAACACGATTTAGGTGCCACCCCAATCCAAGGAAAACTATGAGGCGAGAAAACATAGAACTCTGGGGGAATAAGCTCCCCAGAGCTAAGTTAGTAACAAGCATTACTGGGATATGAATGCACCCAGATGGAAAGAGAGAGGAGAGGGGAACTCAGTTTCAAAGGAAATTCCCAGGCAGAAAAACCTGAGCTGAGGGTTGGTAGAGGTTTGGGTGTAGCACCAGGATGCGTCACTAGGTGGTTCCTTAATGAGACAGTCACAGTTATGTGTAAGGGCTGCACACGTGGAATAAACGAGCGCCTCCTATTTTAGTTTAGACTGTTGGGAAATTTGAGGGTTATGTCGCCTTGGTATACCCATGTCCAGACCTCTAAATAAATAACCTTTTTTAAGTTTTGGGGGACTTTTACTTTTAATTACACAATTTCACAGTTTGACATAATGTGCTATTTTACATTTCCCACACAGTTTATCAGGTTATACTCTGACTAGGTACATAGCTTACCCTATACGGCTCAATTTCCCGTTTGTATATGATTGCCCAATTTCACAGCGTTGTGCTGCTTTCATGTTTGGTATAATCCTCTTAGAAAGATGCTTGAGATACTGAATGTTCTTGTAAAGTACCATCATGGATGTATAATGAAAACTGGGTACCATCCCCTCCGAATAACACACCGGAAGAAAAAGGGCGTCTTCTCTGACAAGCTAGCAGTTTTTTTTTTCTAGAGCCACTAGGTATGGTTTATAACAATATCCCACGGCTGGTGGGCACAGAGGTGTTTAAAGGTGCCATAGGTGGGGTGGCCTCTAGCTCACCCAGTAAGACCGTTTGCCCCATGTTGGCTGAGTCCTGCAGTGGCCTGGACCTGCGGCCCTTTGCTGCGTGTCATCCCCCATCTCTCTTCCCTTTTCATGTCTATCCACTGTCATTATAATAAAGGGGAAAGGTCAAAAAAAAAGGTGCACCTTTAATCTCAGATTTTTCTCCCAAATTTGTGCTGTAGAAGATAATCCATGTTCATGGTTAACTGAAGTCACATTTTCAACTTCTGCCAACTACAAGGAAATTGATGACAACAGTAATTGGCAAACAGACAATCAAATTGCATTGTGGCAAAGGCATTCAGTTAGCCTGGTCTACCAGACTCTCGTACATTTCATTTATACAGAGAGTCTGGCCGCTCTCCATTGGCAAGTGTTAACTGCCTTGAAGTTTAAAACTATTGGATCTGCCCAGAGCCACTCTGGATCTGCCATAACCAATCCCTAACGTTTGGTCGTGACGTATGTCATGCGCATGTGCAACAAGAGGGGAGACCGACAACTATCGGCTTATATTTAGCATTAGCATCGCTAGTGTTAGCCTTAGCCAACTCCTTCACCACTAACGGAGCAAGCTGGAAAATCTAACTTTTCCCAAACCTCGTGGGGAGGAGGGCCACAACATCATGGCGACCAACACAACTCAGAAAATTTTGTTCTTGCTCGGGCTTTAACTTCTGGATATTTGGCAGCGTTGCCACAACGGACCAAATGGCTTCGCTTGCATCTTTCTAGCGCACGTCCTCAATGTCATCGTTCTCAGCCACTCTCTCTGTTCGCTGATTGGACCGTCAAATATTTGGCCGGAGAAAACCCAAGAATATACCGCAAACCCAGACGGAGAAGGGAAATGAAAATTGAGCGGAAGTATAGGAGGGCAGAGACAGGCTAGCATTCAGTCCCACGTGGCATCAAATTTGTGCTTTCCACTTTCATTGACAAAAGCTTTGAGCATGCGCATTGCTGTTTTCCCCACACTTGACATTGCGAGCATGTAATGCCTGGAAAAGGATTGTTTCATTTTTAAGTGCTATGTATTGATTATGCAGTCTATGGCTGGCAAACAAGCAGATTAAGACTGTGCGTGACAGGCGAGGGAGGAAACTCTGAGCAGCCAGTTCTCTCAGCCTAATTCTAAGAAATAAACTCAATTACACTAATGTGCGAGCACATTGGGCTGTAGCAATGACCAATAATTAATAATTAATCTGCAGAGTCACGCTCTGCTTCCACTCTCCATCTACCTGTATGTCTCACACTTCCCATCACCACTTGAGGTTGAGTAACAAAATGGTCCTGTAAGGGCATCGCTGATGGAAATGAATTCTCAGAGGCTGAGGCTCCCGTCATGGCTTTCAGGAAATGGATGAATGCAAGCCAATTATAGTTTAATGACTTAAATGTATGCCCTTAATAAGAGGACGTGTAGTTCAAGTGACCTATAATTCAGGACAATAATGACAAAACCAATAATTAACCTGCTTTATACAAGTATCCACCTGATCTGTAGTGAGAGATTGGACAGAGCTGGCTCAGCTCATAAGACCACTGCTGCAAAAGAAAAAATTTAAACAGAAAAGTGTCTATTAAGTAATATAGAGTAAGTGACCTCCAACAGTGTATGAGGAGGGTCACTCAGCAGTTTGATATATCATTATTATGTTAAATATGCTCCATTAGAGCAACCTTACGAAAACAAAAGGTTAGACACCAGTGCTGTAGAGTTGGCTGCTGGGCCCAGCAATAAATCCTTGTAAGGACAAAGATTGAGCACTTACACCCTCACAACACTTTCATTGTTGAGTCATATAAGTTAAAACAGAAATGTTAGTAGTGTTTTACCCTTTGTGCACTATGTCATGATCATCTTTATCAAAAAATATATCTTGTATGAAGTCTACACTTCCTTTGAAAATTGCTAGCGGGAGCAATTGGTTATGGTACAGCAGGGTCAATTGCTTTCTTCAAACTGACTTTCCATTTCGTTTCTTGCAGGTCAACCTCACTTGTAAAAAAATGGAGAATCTAGATCTTTTAAATAAACAAACACGTTTTCCTCTTCAAGATTCTGCTCATATCATAGCTTTGGAGATCTGTCAAGATTTCATGAATCAAATCAGATCATAGTACAGATACTGGCCTCATTGAAGAAACCAGTGACCTTCTTTTAGCCGCAGAATTGGGTAAAAGTTCAGTTTACTGTAATATTTTCACATCTTAGTGTAGTCTTTAAATATGTAGTCCATGCTATTATAATTGACCACTTCAAATTCAGGATTAGCATCAATGATGTATAGCACTTAACTTCAATGTCATCCTGTTTTACATTTATATTCTTACATATATAACTTATATATATATATATATATATATATATATATATATATATATATATATATATATATATATATATATATATATATATATACTGATGAACTTCCAACAATTTGAGATTTGCTCTGCAAGTCAGTCTGGCCAAGAGCCCATTCAAGCCCATTTCCAATTTTTCCAAATCAAGGCACCAATCACAACCGTTGAGGCAGGCTTTACACAATGACAATAACCCACTCTCAGTTACAACTGAGAAGGGTCTGGTGTCAACCAGGCTATATATATATATATAAGTAAGTATATGTTATATATGTTAAATTATTATGAGGTATTTTCTCACTTTGCTATTCTGGCAATATGTTGAAACATATATATTTGACTCGTGAAACCAAATTACTTAAACAGCCTGAATGCATTAATAATATTTGCCAGAGACTTTCCACCCGCAACCCCCAACTCAACACTTTATCTTGTTTCATAATGAATTCAAGAGTCTCCAGCTGCAAAATATTTTGTGAGAATTTCTATTCTTTACTTTTGATGAACAGGTAGAAAGAGTTTACTACTTTTGATAACTGTAACTACACTGCATAAAAAATATAAATAAAAGCATGGGTTTTTTTTTGAGTAAATGTAGAACTTATTCCAATTCTGTACCTAACCAGATGAGGGCAGACAAGATCTTCAGATGTCACTAGTAAGGCTTTACTCTGAAGGAAAGGGGAGCTGCAGAATGGATTGTGGTTTCATAGTAACCTGATGGCCCATTCAATTTGTTACAGCAGAGTAGCACTCCACTCTCTGCCACACATTCAAGCACAATACAAGAACATGACTCAACAGCTGCTGAAAAGTTCATACCTTAGCTGCACTGCAGTGTTAGTGTGAATGTAATGTATCTCCATGAAAAAGTGGTAAGTAATGTGTCCTTAATCTAAGAAACAATACATGTACCACATTGACATGAGGAATACACAGATACATGGTGAAACAACCACTGAAAAAGCACATGGTACATGCCTTTTACTCGAGTCCAGTCTTAGTAAATTGCCTAAAAGACATACGACACACATCTTAGATGGGTCAAAAGAGGAGTGACAGAGGCCATCACTGTCAATCGAACAAGCCTAAATACAGCAATATCAACTTCAATAATTTAATTTTAAGCTATAGTGCATAGTTTCTGTCTCCCCTATGAGGAATTCTAAGTAATGACAACTTGGTGCATCCACATGATACAAGCCTCTGGTGATCATGGAGGATTTAAAAAACTTCAAAAAAGGCTCTTCAGAAGAGATAATTAACTTGGAATTTGTATGTCCTCTTTGTCTCCAAAGCTGAACGCTGCTGTTGTCCTTTAACAGCTGTGATGTAAAACACATCACTCGAGCTTCTGCTTGCGAAAGTCGCTGGATAGCACCATTTTCTAAATATAGCCATACTGAGAAATATAGAGAGAGTTTTGTAGAGCTGATAGGCTTAACTAGCTTTGTATCAACTCATTTGGCAATGGCTTGAATGTAACGGACGTTCATTAATATAAAATAGTTGCGCACTATAGCTTTAAACTCCTCAATTTATGTGACATATGATAGGCCCTCATGTCACCTCAACAATCCTCATGTGACATTAAGGTGTGAACGTCAAACATGTATAAAGGTCTCAGTACCTGTTATAAAATGGTTACTCTCGAATGTTGGGTGAAAACCTTGGTGCCATAAGGAGGTGAGAGCCACGATGAATTTTACAAATGGGGATAGTGACGCACACTTTCTGATAGCATCCCCTTAAAGGGGAACTCCACTGATTTTACACATAAAGCCAGTTCTCATGTCTTGGGGAGTACTGCTGCCTATATGAAAAAAGTTGTATGAAGCATTTATTGGCTCCATAGGGAGCTGCTTGAATTCTGATAAAATACCTCAAGTAATGTCACTTGAGTCAGCGTCGGTTGGTCTGACGACTACACGTTTGAAAATAGAATAAATATGGAGGAGTGGAGTTAGAAAGAAAGAAGTGAGGTTACCAGACCCTTGTAGCACGCTCCTCATCTCTGCTTGAGGCTAGCGGCTCGAGGCTACATTAGCCGCAACTAGCATAACACTCCCAGATTTTCTGACCGAAGTGTTGGTAATGTTGTTTTTTTACAAGGAATAAAAAGATGAAATCTCGGGTTCCGCTGCATCAATTTTGATTGGACTCTTTTACAGGCATTCATAGTTTTGCACCTGGTTGTACTGTACATATGAAAAAATTATGGAAGTGGTTGTATGAAGACTCTCCACACCTGGCCAATTCGTAAATTGGGTAATTGTTTTGAAAAGTTACAAAAATCGTGAGACACAGCCCCTGCCCTTAAACGGTTGTTGGAAAGGGGGTTTCAGATGCTGTTAATAGAGTCCAGTTGTCACTGACTTACCACTTCATAATATCTTACAGTATGACTTGAGGCACTGTATAGACTGTCCTCTTCAGCAATTCCAGCTCCAACTGTATTTGTAAATGGCATTAGAGCTGAATGGATACAAATGTACAATCAATTAATCAACTAAATATTCAGTAGATTAATCGATAATATATTTACATCATTACACAGTAAAGGCGTGAGACAATTAAATATAACAATATTCTCTATAAGGGTAATACATAAAGTGTGATATATGGATAGATACAGTAGATGTTAGCAACAATACAAACTATTCCAATTCTCTCTTTTCCTGATGCAAATATGCAGACTCAGTCACACCTACTCACACCTCCATCTCTTCCCATGCATTGGCAAACACTTCTCCTTTCTCAAGTAAAGCCTGGTCTGAACATTTGCATTGCTACTCTTGGTCTGTCTGCAGCAAAGCTACAAAACCTACCAGGTGTCTCTTTCAGCACTGCAAGGAAATAGGTGAGACACACACACACACACACACACACACACACACACACACACACACACACACACACACACACACACACACACACATAACTGACACATGGACCACAATATATTCCTTTTCTTTTTATTCTTCTCTCTGTTTGGAAATTGCAGGGTCAATATTTTCATTAATCACATTACTTGACATGATGCACCAAAATTTACTCTATCTGTTTACAGGAATACACTGAATAGAACACAAGGTTTCACAATGGATACACGACTGACGTTTTGCCCATTGCACTTACAACAGTGAATGACATTTTCCAGATTTTTTATTTAAATTTTTTTCCCTTACCTTCATCAACTTGCAGATCATATCCATCAAATCAAAGACCTCCTGATAGTCTGACAAAGGCATTCTACTCTGCAATTGCTGAGGAGGTTCTTTCTTCTTGTTTTACAAACACAATATGTATAGAAACTATACACAGACTGGATATGTTTCTGAATACGAGTTTTGTTCCACTGTTGTAAACAGTCAATACAAGTCAGCCACATACACTATGCTTATGCAATAATAATAATAATAATAATAATCATCATCATCATTAGTTTCATCATCATCCTCATTATTGTGGTAATAAATGTTCTTTTTATACACAAAAGTTGGCAGCAAATACGGCATTGGGATGCACATGACAGCCGTACTCAAAACTCAAAAGCTGTACAGAAGAATGAATTCATATTTACAGTAAGAATGTGTGTCTGTCTGCCTTTCTGTCAATCAGATGGCTGCACTTTAGGCTGTTTTGTCTCGTGCACCTCACATCGACCAGATAGCATCTCCACCTCGCTTTTATATAGATCTTACACTGTTCAGTTGGAGGCACTGTTACGCAACCTCCATATTTCTGTGTTTAATCCAGCAGCAAGTACTACCAGTCAAGCTTGTGCTTTCAAAATGACATGCCCTGATTTGTGAATGACTGGCTGAACATTTTACTCATCAATATTCTCTACATTGGCCTGTGAAAGTCAAGGTTCATTAGGCAAACCTTGGTGAATCATGCCTTACCCTTTTTTAATTCAGGTACAACTTCCAAGAATATTAGATCTAATATCATGCACTTTTCCAATGGCTTGGCTGCTGAGTGGTTTAATCAACAATGAAATATCCAATAGAAGCATTCCATTCACCCCACAGGTTATACTGACACCCAATATGTACACTGACAAGTATTAATGAGAAGTGCTGACCATCTGTATCACAGGTTTATAGCAGCACGGACAGTCACTGCAAGCCAAACACTGAGGAGCCCAGGTCAGCCAAAACGCACAAAAACTGAATGAGGGCTTACAAACAGCCAGACAAAGCCAAGCAAACCCATGCTTCAAAGCAACATGATGGTGGGCATTCAAAACTTACAGTATACACAGTTTACCCTTTGGCAACGAGTCCCCCGTGTTGGGAGCGAGGGGTCAAAACATGCCACGAAAATAAAAACAATTCTAGTTCAATATTCAAATTCATACAGACAAGTTGCTAAGTAAAAACATTTTCATGACCTTTTTTTTCTTTGTTTTTTTTACTATTTTAATTCATAATTTTGTTGTTGTCTTGTGAATACAATGATGATAACAACCTGTTTAGGCAGAATCACTTCCAGGTTCAAAATGAGTCATTGCATAGAACATTTGAATTGATAATTGCTTTCATCCTCTCTTATATCTGTATGTGTGTGCGTGTGTGTGCGTGTGTGTGTGTGTGTGTGTGTGTGTGTGTGTGTGTGTGTGTGTGTGTGTGTGTGTGTGTGTGTGTGTGTGTGTGTGTGTGTGTGTGTGTGTGTGTGTGTGTGTGTGTGTCTCTTTGCACAATTAGAGGCAGTGGACCCAACTTGTTAGTGAGATCATCTTGTTGGTGAATTGGTAACCTCATTAATTTGCAGGAGGTTAAAAGGTCTATTCTGTGGAGAACACAATTAACCTTGTTGGCTCTGAAATGTAACTATGATGTAAAGTGTGTGATGTGTAAAATGTGTGTGCCTGTGTGCGTGTGTGTGTGTGTGTGTGTGTGTGTGTGTGTGTGTGTGTATGTGTGTGGTTGCAGAGAGATAGAGAGAGAGTGTCTGTGTGAGTGTGTTAGTACCTGTCTGCATGCTCTTATGCATCTGCACATAACATGCACATCTGAACACGGTACTGTGGTTGTAAACCCTCTGACAAATTGTATTACGGCTATTTATCGACAGAAGTGTTTGATATTTCCCATCACTAATTTAAACAACATTTATACGATTGTGCTATATACCATTTTCTGCATGCTATTGCTTTTAAAAACAACAAGCAAATTATTCGATGCAAGAAAACAGATTCAAACAAATAAAAAGTGAAAAATATAAAGTTTTACCAAAAAAAAACAAAAAAAAAACACAACAAAAATCACTGGAAAGTGATTCCATAAATACACAAATGAAAAATTTACATAATTAGATCTCTGATTTGTTTTATGTACATACAATAGTATACAGTTGTGTAAAAAGAATGCATTATGACATGGACATTTTAAAACATATGAGGTATACAAGTGAAATCATGTACTGAATAAGGCTCTTCCATTCAGTGAATATCAGGCAAAAATGAAAAGAAACTAAAAGATGAGACAAATCAATAAAAAGGATAAAGTCCTCTCTGGGGCTTTATCCTTTTTATAGTCAGCCCCAGAGCGTTGGGCTGACTATAACAATGGCTTTGCGATGGCTAATCAAGCCGTGGCCACTCTTTCATTTGGTCCTCTCATCTGTGTGAATCTCACATTTGTGGGCACACTGGTAGTACTTCCCTTCCCTAAAAAACTACAGCTGATGACTAGTGGCATCTCAAAGGTGGTGATAAAGTATTCATATGGGCTTCTTTTTTCAGTTTTTCAAATAATTTTATGTGTGCATTCGCATGTCCACATTTACACAATGCATTCTGTAGACATTAAAACAAAAAGAGGAGAAATAAAAACACATTCAAAGAAAGGGTCAAATTCCCTTTACTGGAATGTACTGTAGAGATTAGAGAAACCAAGCATTCAAGGATTGTATTGGAGTCATCAGGTTGGTTGTCATTGCCATAATACACCTCGTCTACTCCAGGTATGTGACACCATTGTGGGCATAAGATCAGTATCTTTGATACAAGAAAAACCTATGAAAATCTGTCTTCTTCTTTTTTCCACTGTGTTTTGCATGAAAAGGCTGTGAAGACATCAATGTAGAATAAAATATCCTTGCCAGATTTGTATTCCCCAGACATGAGTGGTGTTCCATTAGAATTCCAATAGAGGGCGCTGAGAGGCTTCCTTTACTGAACTGTTTGAAAAAAGGGACATGCATGGCCACACACGCTGAATTTGTCCTATGATATCCAGATGCCTCAGTTAGCGGGCCTTTTACTGTCATATATCATATGTCACATATCCCAGAAGGCTTTCTAGGAGGAGGAGGGTAAGGGTGACTCTCTCCCCCGCTTCTCCACATCCTCATTATTGACCGTTGTTGTCCTCCTGAAATAAAGACCGTGGGAATGTTAGCAGTATATACCAGTTAATAAAAATGACCAAACAATTTCATTTATAAAGAAAAATCTAATGAATTGTATTTTAATATGATCTGGGTCTCTAAAATTCTGCATAGTTTGCAAAACCTTGTGCAGTGTTTGTTACAGCTCTGCCAGCCTACTTTCCTTTACTTCCCATGATACTTCAGCCAATCACAGCGCTGCTGGTATCGGCAGTAATCCACAGGGCTGAGCAGGCTGGCCTGCTGCTTAAAGAAAACACTGAGTCGGGTTTATCTTCACACTATCTGCACAGAAATGACTTGACACGCCTACTGATATTTATCCAAGTTTTAACATAGACAGCATAGCAGCTGAATGATAGACCTTCACTCAAATGTGTTTTGACAGACGCTGAATAAAATGCATTGAAATCTGTTTTATTTACGCTTTTATAGTCCTGTTTATTTATTTACTATTTTTATAGTTAGTTTGTTAACTCATTCTACCATGTAAAGCGACGCTTACCATGAGTCATGATTCTGTGTGTCTGCGTGTGCTCTTGTCCCTGTGTGTCTTTGCATGTGTGACATTAAAGCAAAGCCACAGATAGCCTTCTCAGGCTAATTATAGCCTGGTGTGCTTGGCCCAGATTATTGGGAGTGTGTAGAGTCAGAAGGTAGTGCTGACATCCCTTGTTCTTAGCTTTGGCCTCTTACATCTGCAGCATAAAGTTCAAGCGGACTGTGACTTTAATAACGTGACCTGACACGGAAATGAGGAAACCAATGAAATAAAACGCTAAAGCAAACAAAAGCAAAGCCAACAACAAAACTAAATTCTATCAGCCCATAATCCAGCAACATAAACACTTACATAAGCATACACACATACACACACAGATGTATGTGAATGGCTTTTAGTGACTTACCATTGGTCCAATGAGGCATCAGACATCTCCATAATCATCATTCTGGGACTGTAGTTCTATCAAGGCATCCACTTACTTTCAGGCCTCTTCAGCTCTCTGCTCATGTTTTGTAACACCGTGCTGACGAAGCAATCACCCTTATTTAATTCACTTCAATCGTGTGCCCATGTCTAGGGAATTCAGTGCTGACAAGGCATCCTTTGATTCCAGCTCTGTTCAGTAATTCGGGGTAAGGTGAAGGTACAGGAGATCAGTTAGAATATACAATCACAGCATTTAATCAGTCATCACTTCACTTGAGTCTTCTCACTATGCAGGCACGGACTATGCTAATCTATGTAAATATCCAACACTTAATCAATTAATCAAAGTGTGACAGCACTTTATGTTTTCACAGTTTAAAGTCTCTGTGTACTTAATGAAACTAAAACTAGGTAAAATAAAAATATCACCAGCAATCAACCATTTACCAAGTTCCCGCATTACTGCTTTTGTTTTACACAATGCAAGTGTCACAAAAGTGAATACATACATTATTACATCTTTAAATGGGTTTCTACAATGACATTGTTTTCACTTGACTTCACAGCAGGTGACAAAATATTTATCATAAAGACATACAAAAGTTTAATTTCTCATTGATGAGAAGATTTAATGGGATACTCACTGATGCACTCAGGATCTCTCTTCCTCTATTTCCTCTGTAATGTGAAATGTATGTAATGCAGTTTCATAGGTTTTTCAAGTACATAGCTTCCAATCCATCTCATTTCAACTCTGCATATCCTGAAAAAAGTACAGTTGATTCAAAATAATCGAATGAAGCATAAGCACATACATTATCATTTCCCAAACATCCATAATTTACAATGAATAAGAAATTAATAATTTCTGTGGATAAGCAGGTCCCTAGCCGTTGCCTCCCATTCTAAAATCATTCCATGCATCTAAGTTCAACATTCAGAGTTGCAAAAGTCAGTAACTTCAGTTCACTTACCCTCCTCTTTTAGTTCACCAAAATGAAGTGAACTTCTTCCCAAGGCCAGACAGAGCTGCAAGAATGACAAAGAGGTGTCAAATATCAGAAAACAACCTGACCCAACAGTGACATACTCATTCAAGGAATTCCAGTATGTTAATATTTGCTGTTTTATTTTAAAATAAAAGCTAACATGGTGGATTTAACATTTGCCAGACCGTAATTCAGTTTCTTAAACATTTATTTATTCATGGCTGTACCATCTCCCAGTTTTCCCGCCTGCTCTGCTGCCCCTCCTTGCAGGATTTTAGTGAGAACATTATCCCCTTCAGCAGGTGCCTGTCCTGGTGCAGCGCTGCCTATACCTACAGGTTTGCTACCGATCCCAACAGGGGGGGCCTTGGAGCCTGCAAACAGCAAACAACATAACCATCACATATGCTGTTGTTTGCCTGTGGTCATTGTGTGGTTTTATTATGTTTAGTAATGGTGGAACTGAGACTTACCAATGCCTGTAAGAGGAGGTGTAGCTATTTTGGTAGGCTGAGGTGTTGTTGTGGCTCCTGTTGTAGGTTTAATTCCTGCTGCTGCTGCTGCAGGTGTAGCATCCATTTTTGTCTGTCGAATAGAAAAGAGACAAATAAAAAAATTCAGGCTATGTTTTAAATGTAATCTCATTTGAAATATAATCTCATATAGTTAATCTAAAATGTCATTATTGTTAGTTATATTCTATGCCTTTGTCTTTATCACAGTGTAATTCTTAATTTCCACTTCCCACCTCTGTCTGTGTATAATGCTCACCATGAACTAGAAGTGTCTTTTCTGAGTGAGTCAGATTGTTCTCACACTCTACAATCCAAAAGCATGAAACAAACAACCATTTTTGCTTCTTTTTGTGACATTTAAAATGTTTTTGAAGGGGATACCACAGCAATTGCATTTTATGGCTAGAAATATTATCTGTCATCATAACTAGCCTCTTAGCAATATTTGAATAAGAAAATACCACACAATACAGGGTTTTCAAGTAGCACATCCTTAAAAACTAAATCCTTAAAAAATTACAAACACTTCATGTATGTTACAGTAAGTAAAATCTGGCTTAGGTCTACTCACCGCTGTGAGGGCTGGCTGCCCTGCTGCAGACCCTACTCCTGGTTGGCGTCCCTGTGGTGGGGCTTGGCCAGATTTGGGCTGCTGCTGTGCCGGTCCAGCTCCTGCAGTGGTTGTTGTTGGCTGGCTGCTCTGAGGGGTCTGGCTGTGCTGCAGGGATGGTTGCTGCTGCTGCTGTTGCTGTTGCTGCTGGGCCTGCTGGTTAACATCAAGTGGTTCAGAGCCTGAATGTCTACCAGACTGGCCCTGACCACCTGACCGCTGCTGCCCAGCATGACCCTGAGAGAGCTGCTGCCCAGCATGGCCCTGAGAGAGCTGCTGCCCAGCATGGCCCTGAGAGGGCTGCTGCCCAGCCTGGCCCTGAGAGGGCTGCTGCCCATCATGGCCCTGAGAGGGCTGCTGCCCAGCATGGCCCTGAGGGGGCTGCTGCCCAGCATGGCCCTGAGAGAGCTGCTGCTGCTGTGGTTTACACCCTGCTGCAGAGGGCTCCTGCCTTCTGGACGTTGTGCGATCTCCTTGGGGTCTCTGGCTCCGTCCCCCAGTGCCGGGGTGATGACCTGAGGCTGAGTCTCGAGAGAAGTCGCCTGAGTTCCGGGGGCTTCCTTGGGTAGAACGGGAGTCTAGACCACCCCTTCTTTGTGTAGACGAGGAGCCTCTGCCATCAGAACGGACAGATGGGTCTTTGGGGTGTGTCCTGGAGGAACGGGACGATCTGGGATCCTCTGAGGTGTGGCGAGAAGAGCTGTGTCGGCCAGAGCTGCTGCCATGGTGACGGTGATCCCGTGTTGTTGTGGATGAGTGGCGCGGTTGGTTGTACTCATCCTGGGGGCAGTATTCCTCTGGAGGTTCGTCATAATCATGGTAGGTTTGTTTACTACGCCTGCCTGTGGATGAGTGACCTCCACCTCCGTGATGTCTTGAGCGATCAGATCGGGCCTCCCGTGGCTTCTCAAACCAATCAGTCTCCTCTTGGCCCAAATGATAGGCTTTTAAAACCAAAACAAATATTATCAGTCAAGTGTTTTATGTGGTGAGGAGTAGCATGCAGATTGAAGCCATGCAAAATAACTGGGAAAACATAGTCCACATCCCAGAGCCATGCACATTTTTGAGGAATCCAACAGAAAAGAAAACATGTATGTCACATCAACTTAAAAATGATGCGTGCAAAACAGAAATATAAAACAGGCATTTGTGGCTTAATTCATCACAGGGAACATTGCATAAAAAAGACAAGACAAACAAAGTAATCACTGTTCTCAAAACTCCACACTTGGCATGCAGCCCCTTTCCAGCACTCAGGCAGCACAAATTAATCAGCACCAGTTACCTTCACTGTCAGAAACAGCACAGTGCATGTCATCTACAAGGTAAGGGTCATCTGGTTTATATACATGACTTCTGGGCAGGTCCTTCTTGTGATGGTCCTGCACATCTGGCAACGAATGGCTGGAGCCATACTGATTCCTCGCATCATGGGCGTCTGGTATGCCAGAGCTTCTTCCCATGCCTACAGGCTTCCCAACAGGACTGAGTGGACTCTCCTCTTCTGAATTCTGGCTGCGCATGGGAGGTCTTCCACTGCGGCTGCTTCTCTGAGACCGCTCCATAGCATCTCTCTCGTAGGATTTACTTCTGTGGCCTGTGGCATCTCTGGAGGAAATCTTGTCCATACCATATCCAGTAGACCTGGACCTACCAGAGCTGTACATGCGGTCCTCCTCCTCAAGACCCTCACGACTGGTGCCGTAATATTTCTGCTGGTCATATGCATTCTTCTTCATTCCATAGGTGACATCATCCTGAAGCTTCTTGGATCTGGACACAACTGTACAGCTGCCTCCTGTTGATGTGGTCATTGTGTAAGAGGCAAGGTCAGACTCTACATCCCGTGCTTCCTCAATAGGGGAGAATTTAGAAATCTTCTGCTCCATTCCCTGCTTCCTGTGCTTACTACGTTTAGAGGAGACTACTGCAGGGGCGAGATTCTTGGGTGCAAGTTTGTGGCTACTGGAGCTGCTCCGTGATGGGTGTTTATAATCATCATAGTAATAGGATGAGCCTCCACTTCCTGTGGTGCTGGTGCGACTTTCCACTGCACTCTGGTACCCTGTTGTTCCTGTAGGTCTGCCATAAGCATCCACAGGCTCATCTTCAGGCCTACCGTAGGCACTTCCACGTGCAGGGCCATTCTCACTGCGATACCGCCCTCCCACAGGATGGCTTAGAGCATCAGTAGCTTGGCTAGTGTTGTCTTTTGTCAACTCACTGATGTCATCAATCATGACATAGTTCCTAGGAATATTCTGCTCCAGGTTAGAAGTGTAGAGTCCATCTGAAGCATAAGCAGAGGTGGGGCTTTCCACAGAGTGAGTCAACCCGGGCTCTGGGGGGCGGTACTGTCCATACGTATTGCTGTAGACTGAGCCAAAGTTGGTATCTGGAGCTGATGTAGCCACTGACACTGCTGGGTTGCTGATGACTTCATAGTTGGTAGGGAGTTTTTGCTCAAGGTCAACCAAAGAGGTTTGCCGTGGTCTTTGATGGACTGTAAGGATCTCTGCCTGGGGCTGATAGGAGAGACCAGATTGATAGGGGCTAGGGTAAGGAAGGCTCTGGCTTGGCATAGGCTGATCAGGCGGATGGAAGCCCTGGTGACCATGCTGCTGCATGCCAAGGTCTGTCTGGTAGGAGGACTGGGCATACATACGATTGGAATAGGTTCCCTGGTTCTGGTAGCCAGGGCCTGGTGGGGGATGGGGCTGGAATGTTCCTGGCTGGGGTGCAGAGGATGAAGGGTACTGAGGAGGTTGGAAACCTATCTGTTGGTAAGCAGACCCTGGCTGCTGTGTTGATGGTTGACTTTGAGGGTATGGATAAGACATATAGGATGAGGTTGAGGGATACTGGGAGGTTACATTAAGATCATTTGTAAATTGGCTCAATGGTGCAGTGCTGGGCCTTGTCAGCAGACCATTAGCATCAAAGGTTCCTGTTGCAGCTACCAGCCTGAGATTATTGAGCTCACTGTCAGACATGTAGTCTCGAGCATCACCCATACATCTCAGGTAAGCCAGCTCTCTCCTCTCCCTGTCCTTCACCATGGTCTCCTTACGTTGGGTGATGCCTAGCTCCAAGTAACGCAGCTTGGCGTCAATCTCTTTCTCTTCTTCCTCCAGTTCAGCCTGCTGCTTACGGAGCTTCGACGACTCTTGTTCCACAGCTTTCAGTTCACTCAGTAGGCCAGCCTTGGTGACTCCCTGGGCAGGTCTGGGTAGGACCCTCTGGGGCATGCCAGGAGAGCTGTACATTTGTGCTGGAGTAACAATAGGGAGCGAAGTCTCCTCTGGAGGGGGGCTGGGGAGAGTCCTCTTTATTTTCCTCATCAGAGAGTTCTGCTGCTGCTGCAGGGAGGCCATCTGCTTGGAGAGGCAGAGACACATCAACAAACACTGAGCTATAAACAGAATGAGTTTATGTTAATTAGACTCATTACTGTACACTGGGTAGTCACAGAGGGTCTACACATTTCTTCATCCCTAGACCTAAGTGAAGAGGTATCCAGCCTGATATGTTGTCAGACTACTTGGTTAATTAACCTATGTACTACAGGGGCATTATCTCTATCAGTAGTTCAATTAACGTAGTTTGATTTCATTATATAGATTAAAATGTTGTGTCACTGAAGCCAAAGTAATGGCAGTCAGCGTAGTCAACACAAAGCACCTCTATTACATATTAATATTTCAAAGTGTCTCCACTTACAGGTACAATTTAACCATGTTACTTGTTATACTAAACCAGTAACATTTATAATATTGTTACTGCAATGAATTAAATTGTCTCTAAATGCAGTGGTTGGATGTAACTAAGTACATTTACTCAAGTACTGTGCTTAAGTACAAATTTGAGGTACTTCTTTTCTTTTCATGTCACTTTCTACTTCTACTCCAACTTCTAACATTTCAGAGGGAAATATTATACTTCTTACTCCATTACATTAATCTGACAGCTTTAATTACTAGTTACTTTACAAATGAAGATTTTTGCACACAAAACACAAGTAGTTTATTAGATATGATGTTTTATTATAAATTAAACTACCCAACAATATATAGACCTACAAGTACAGCTGAAATGATTAGCCAATTAAACACTTAGTTGATTGACAGAACTGTTTTGATCATTTCCAGTTACTAAAATGTAAGGATGTTTAGTACATTTTCCTGATGATACTTTTAGTTAAGTAACATTTTCAATGCAGGATTTTTACTTTAAAATATTATTTTTACAGTGTACATAGTTTACATGTGTGTTGAATAGCTTAGTAAATGTAAACATCATGAATATGTAAACATTTGTTTTTCCAAATCGACAGGAGACATCAGTCAGTATAATAAAGCAATTGTGTTTTGAGTCATTTGATTTCATTCAAATGTATTTTGAGAAATATGTTAATTTACCCTCTGCTCCTTTGATCACATATCCACAGTATCTGGCCTTTTTTGACATTGCTTCAAATATTTATGTATGGCAAGCAGGTAACAGCAATCAAACATATAAACTACAAATAAAAACACAACTTAAAAAAGACATCTGTGCTAGTCTAATACTTACAAAATAGTTGTGCTGGGTAGATCCATGGCAATTTTCAAGTATCCACAAGAGAACCGTGTATGAAACACTAACACTAAAAACTAATTAAAATGTGTAAAATGCCTGAAATCTGATTTCTATGTTTGCTTCTCAAACTAATTTTGGTCTAAGTGCAGAGCAATGCTAATTTATTTTGACCAGCTGCTAACAATCAGGAAGACAGCAAAGCACCACCAGTATTTCTCCACATTGTATGTCCCCCTGGCAACTCTTATGGGGTTGCCAGATATAGAAGATATGACACAGAAAGAGAGAGAGAGAGAGAGAGAGAGAGAGAGAGAGAGAGAGAGAGAGAGAGAGAGAGAGAGAGAGAGAGAGAGAGAGAGAGAGAAAGAGAGAGAGAGAGAGAGAGAGAGAGAGAGAGAGAGAGAGAGAGAGAAGAGTAAAAATGTAAGATAGGGAAGAGAAACAGCAGAAAAGGATGATGGGAAAAGCTTTTCTGGCATGGCCAGCTGCTCTCATGAGAACATTCTGTCACCTTCTTGATGCCAGATTCTGTGTGATCATCTATGTCCACACACAGCATACTCTGCATACACATACTTTTTTTTAATTTAGACAATTAATTGACAAATTCTACCCTAATTTAATGTTTCTCTAAATGCAAATTGGCTAAAACATATTTTTGTTGGGTTTGGCACTGGTATGCAATAATCATGAAACATTAGTTTTGATCGCAAAATATATGACAAATTTTATGATACCATGCATAATGGTGCACTGTAGCTTTATTTAAAGAAACTACTCCAGATGTTGTGGGTGTGCTGTATTTCTAAAGACAGATATTTGGATAACTGATAAATGAAATTGTGTTCAAAGAAAAGTGATGGTTTCGTACCTGACTGTTGGACATAGCTTGCTGATGATATGGGGAGAACCTGTTCTTGGCAGGGTCATCTGAAGTGGGGCTGAGAGGCTTTGGATCCGACATGGAGCGCTGCACACTTTTTATGGGTCTTGGTAGGGTCTGGTGGCGCTGGGGTGATTCGGCAGTAAAGGCCTTCTGCTGGGGTGTAACGTGGGCCTTGTTAAGTTTCTCCTGGGAGGCAAATGTTGTCTCCAGCATGCGATGAGGAGACAATGGAGATACAGGGGAGTATAGAACCTGGGGAGATTTGGGCGGCTGGCGAGAAGGAGACTCATTTTGTTGATAGCCAATTTCCAAGGGGTCTGGTTTTCTCCTCTCAAACTTAGCAACGCCTTGGAGTCGAGGAGAGGTTGGTTCAGTTGTGTTCGCACCTACTATATGCAGACTTGTGGAGTACGGACTAATAGTTGTAGGGACACTCAGCTGGGGGACGACCACACCCTGAGACTGAGACTCTGGTTCTGTCTGGCAGGCCAGACTCTCTCCTTTGTGGGTCCTTTCAGGGGCCGCTATGTAATGTAACAGATCAACCTTTGAGGTCTCTGCCATGGTAATGTGGATAGCAGGCGAAATCCTGCTAAGTTGGTCAGGCTCTGTTTGGCATGATGAATCATTTGTGGTCTGAATAGCTATACTTGCAGAAGCCACTTTAGATGACCCTTCTGGTTTAGCCTCACCACTGGACTCAGAGTGCTTTGATACACGTGAACGCCTGCGCCTCACTGGCTGCTGGTCCCAATCTCCCTGGTCCTCCTCATCGGTCTGCACACTGCAGTCCGCAATACGCCTTGTTCTCCTGCGCCTGTTCATGAATCTGTCCTCTCCATCTTCATCATCTGTTTGCACACAGCTGTCTGTAATCCTCTTCACAGCGTCCTCCTCGGAGCCATCCCTCAGCCGAGGCATGGAATTCTGCTTTTTCATAATCTTAGAATCAGCCTGTTTGTCACTGCTTCTCAATGACATTTCAGAGGCAGAACTATGAATAGGTCGAGCAGCCACCATGGCTTGGACTACTTGTCCATCCTGCCAAAATTTAACAGTCTGTCCATCTTGTTGAATAACTCTACCACTCTGGTCACAAATAATGAACCCTTGAGGGGGCCCTCCTCCAACAACTACCCCTTGTATAGCACCCTGGGCAGATGTCGCTGCTGCTGCTGCCGCCACTGCTGATGCTGCTGCTGCTGCCTCCGCTGCTGCAGTAGCAGCTGCTGCCTCCACTGCTGCCGTCTTTTGCCTTTTCTGCTCCTCCAACTGCTGCTGAAGCTGGTGCTGCAGAGACTGAATTTGTTCAAGCTGCATTCTCTGTTGGGCCAGTTGTTCTCTTTGCATAATGAGCTGTGTCTCCCGCTCTGCCTGCTGTTGGTGTAGGACTTGCTGTTTGATTGTCTGCAGCTCTTGAATCTCACGCTGAACGATTAGTTGTTCTTTTTCTCTGTGTCGCTGAAGCTCCATACGATCTCTTTCAAGCTCCTCATGTAGGCGCAACTGCCGTAATTTTTCCAGTTCAACGCGCTCTCGCTCTAGCTGCAACACATGCTCTTGTTGCTGACTCAGTCTCTCATCTTCCTTAGATTTCTGGGGTTCCATGGGAGGAGAAAGATTGGAACTTGGTGCTAGGGCAGTGCAGTGTGGTGTCGCTTGTGGCTGACCCTGTTGCAAAACTAATGGTTGAGGTTGACTGAGGGGTTGAACTTGTGGTTGGATTTGAGTCAAAGATAAAGGTTCAGTTTGAGTAGGTAACTGGTGTGGCTGCATTTGAGCCTGCAATGGCTGAACAGTTGGAGGATGACCTTGAGCTTGAGAGGGGGGCGTATCACTCTGTGAGGTAAGTTGAGTGCGATCTATCTGTTGATCTGACGTGGTTTGTATACCAGTTGCTGGTACATTTTGTGCTCCTAAGTGTGCTGCAGGTTGGGTGGGTGGAATGGTTGCAGCTGTTTGAGCAGCACCTGTTGGTAAAGGCTTTCCAAGGTACATAGGAGTTTCCTGGTGTGAGCTGCTTGCATCAGGCACACTTCCTGATGGTGTGGCTGAAGTAGGATACTGGTTTGGAGTAGGGTAGGAATATGGTCCCTGCGTGGACAGAGGCATTCTGGGAGTCACTTGAGGCAACCTGGTAAGGCTAGCCAATGGTACAGCAGTTACACCTGTAGGGTAAGGTCTGTAAATTCCTCTAGGTATGGGGCGAAGGACAGAGGAAGGCTGGGTGGTAATTGGCAAGGTGGAGGCTATGGGAGTGTTGATGGTGGAATATATCATGCCATCACCTCCTCGCATAGCAGCAGGGTACAAAGCCCGTATACTTGCTTGTCTAGCATTTATTAGGTTTGTTAGGGTTTGGCCATTTGCTGTTGGTCTTCCATCTGGGCCATACAGTAGATTTGCTCTTATTGATGCTAAGCTTTGCTGGAGGTTTAGCCTAGCTAAGGGACCACCCCTTCCAGCCCCATATGGTACCAGTTCAGGGTTATTTCCATAACGGCTCCCAAACTGGTCCACAGAGTTAAGAGCTGCACACATACGACTGATCTCCCTGGCAGTGGTTGCACTGTACTGAGCCAGATTGGAGTCCTGTGGTCCTGTTAGGTCACGTGAAGTGTAGGCATAGTCGGAATTGATATTTGACATGGAGCCATATCGGCGAAGGGGTAATGAAGGGCCTGCAACATCTCCTTGGTGACGCAAGTCTGTGTAAGATCCATACTGTGCTCCAATTCCAAGGTATCCACCATCATAAGCCTGATTAACGCTGCTAAGATCTACTGCTAGACCCCCCTGGGCATTACTCTGATAGTGACCAGCATCAGTCATGGAGGGTAGATTAGTATCAGACATGGAGGGCTGAATTCTTCCTGAGGGGACTGTGGGTTGTTGATATGGTTTATGTTCCTCTGTCACTCCTTGAGGCTGATGGTGTTGTTGTTGTTGTTGTTGTTGTTGTTGATACTGCTGCTGCTGCTGTTGTTGTTGTTGCTGTTGTTGTTGATGATGTTGTTGATTATGATGTTGTTGTTGTTGTTGGCTGACATTGTAGTGTGGTGGATGGGCAGGGTGGGCTGCTTGAGAGGTTTCAGTGATGGGGTTTTTATCTGAAGATACTGTTGTAGGCTTCTGAATGAAAGACCCTGAACAGGAACCAGCAAAGGGCAATTTATAAACAACATCACAACAAGCCACTTGGTTTTCAGGTTTGATCTGTCCAGTGAGATCCAAAACCTGAGGAGTGGGAGGAGGTTCCTCTCGCGTAACCAGTTGAGTAACTGTGCTCCCCTGTGATGTGTTACTTTCATCTAATTGCACCACCATAACATGGGGCTTACCTGTGGACAAGTTCATTACTGTTGGCTTGTTTTTTAGCTCTAAGGCAACTCCACCATAGACTTCATGGGGAGCATTGGAAGCAGGAGCCCCAGACACTGGTGGTGAAGCCAGCGGGGATGCTCTAGGAATGGCACTTGCAGTCACTGCAGGCTGGGCACTGCTTGTCTGGCTCACTACAAGATCTTTTTTCATCAGCAGTGGCTGGACCTGGTTAGCTAAATTGTAACGAGCAAAAGAGGATTGCTGATGATGCTGCTGAAGCTGCTGCTCAAGAAGCTGTTGCTGCTGCAGGAGCTTCTGCTGCTGTAACTGCAGTTGTTGCTGTTGTATACCCAGGTTCTCCAGGCAGGCATCAATTTTGGGAATAGATGGGTCAGTAATTGGTGGCTTGCTCTGGGTTAAACACACAGCTGATCCAACACCCTGTCCCAAATCCACACGGTTTTGCAAAGGATCTCCATACACGACTTGTTGCTTGGGTTGGGACATGAACATAGAACCTGCAACTGTGACACTAACTGTGGTCGGTGTTGATACAGATATGTGCGGTTGCTCTTGTGAATTCAGGTTCATAATAAGAGGTTGCACTGCTGTGTGTCGACCAGATGGGTGCTCTGCTCCTAAAGAGTATCTCCTTGTATCAGTGGCAAGGGATGTTAAGTCCATTCCCTGGTCTGTCATTATAATTGGAGCTGGCCTCACTGGGGCTCTCAGATCCACCACATTAGTGTTTGGATGTGTTTGACCAAGACCCACAACCATTGAAGAGCCTGGAATATTTGACAATTTACATAGAGATATGTTTTCCATAGATCCACGACTATGTGCAGTTGTGGTCACAGTGCTAATACCAACATTTACTTTTTCAAAATGTTGAGCCATCTGTAAGGAACGTTTAGGAGACTGTTGTGATAAATGCATTTGTGGTGATGTTGGGGAACTAGTCGAAGGGGGTTGGGAGCTATACAACGTTTTACAACTGACCTGTGTTGGTGATGACAAAGGGGAAGTGGAAGAATTTACAGTAATTGGCTTGGCAGGACTAGTTGTATCAGAGCCTAGTGTTATCACCATAACTGGTGAATCTTGGGAGGATTGCTGTCGTGTAAGACGTGGTGAAATTGCCCTTTGAGGTGCCTGAGCTCCATGGGATGCTGCAGCTGATGTAGGACCACCAGGCAAAGATGGTAGCTGCCTGCCACTACCACCAGTGGGTCTCATGGATGGCGTATGTGTTGGGCTTTGTACTGGGGAAGCATTTGGGGAGGCCGAGGGGCTGGAACCTTTGAAAAGGGAGAAGACTTTGGAGGTTAGGGAGGATGCTCCAGGGTCAGGTGATGCCTGTGTTGGCTTCTGGGAGCCTGCTCTGTTGCCAACAGGCACTGTGCTACCTGCTTGGCGAGTCGTGGCAGTCTGACTGACTTGGGCTTTGGTTGTGGCAACTCCAACAACACCTTCAATTTTGGCACTCTGTGTCATTATCCTGTTTTGTGTTTCTTTTGATAGATGCTGTGCTGCATGAATTCCTGGAATTCTTGGATCACTCCCTGTTGTGGAGAAGGACATAGGTGCAGTAACCTGCGTTGGGCTTGAGCCGGGGGTTAGGACAGTTCCTGCTTCAAGATGATGTTTACTGTCAGGCTGAGAGGCACCTTTCTGCTGATTAATTGTATGTCCTTGCCTCTGCATGAGCTGTGCTTTCTTCATCATCTCCTCATAGACCTCCTCTGCACTCTTTAGTGTTTTATCAGATGGTGACGTTGCTGATGTCTTTTCTGTTGGGGAGTAGAGTGATGTGAAGGTTGGAAGGTTATATTCATTTCCTGATTTGTAAAGCTTTCCACCAATCATCTCAAAGCCCTCTGCTTCTGAGTCCATAGATGGTGAGTATTCAGAACATGATGATCTGTGAAGCTCCTCCATCTCTGCAGCCTGCCTCAGCTCTTCTGTAGGCGATGCATCCTCAATAGGAGAGAGATTACTGGGGGGAGTTTTGGATCTCTCCCGGCGTCTCTGTGCCCGTAGCTCTTCTTTATCCCTCTTTGTTTTTCGAGCAGTACTGCGGATCCTCTGTTGCTCTAGATCTCTCATCTGCTCCTGTTCTCTAAGTAGTTCTTCCTCCTCTCTGAGCTCATCCTCCTCAGATGAGTCCTCGATAGTGGGAAGTAGTGGACCATGGGACCGATGTCGAGCCTTCCTTTGCTGCTTTGCCTCCTCTAGTCTTGCCCTACGACTAGGGCTGCTGTCACTGTCATCCTCCATGGATGACACAGATGTGGGGGATGTTCCAGAGGTGTAGCTGGGAGTGGTGGCAGGTAAGGTGGATGAATATTCTCCCTTGGACCGCTCCTCGGGAGAACCAGTCAGACTCTCCATCTCTAGCTCTGGTTCTCGTAGGTCATGCTCAGTACTTAGCTCCATGTCTCGGTTGTAGCTGTTGGTGTTATTCAGCTCAATGGTCTTAAAACGCCGAAGGCCTCCAGCCATTACAACATCTTCCTCTTCATTTGCCTCTGATGCCTTGGTGTCATCCTCAAAACTATTAGAATGATGAGAGAGTCGCCGTCTCTCTTTACTCAAATCCCCACTGGTTTTATGTCCCCTTTTAGTCTTCTGGTTTCCATGTTCTTCCATCTCCTCTTCATCCGCACTCATCTCCATAATTTGCCTCCTCATATATTCCTCATCTGTTACATCTTTATGTGACTTCTTCTGTCTTACTGGCAATGGTGAGAGACCACTTTCACTGCTGTCCTCCACATAATCATGGCGAAGCTTACAACTGAGTTCATCCTCTGATTCATCCCTTGCTGCATCATCATCAGGATTGTAGTCTCGGCCCTGTCCTACAGACAGTGAATGTGGCCTGTGCTTCTGGTCTGATGCCGTCTTTGACTCTAG
Organism: Sander lucioperca; assembly: GCF_008315115.2. Classification (NCBI taxonomy): domain Eukaryota; kingdom Metazoa; phylum Chordata; class Actinopteri; order Perciformes; family Percidae; genus Sander; species Sander lucioperca. Next base: position 3,721,898 of record NC_050178.1, read on the forward strand.
TAAAGGCTTCATGGAGCTCTCCAGCTTGGTGATTTCTGAGGGCATGGAAGCACCTCTTTCATTGAGTTTGATTCCTTCTTCCTGGATCTGTCCTGTAATCTCCCCATGAGAGCTGGAGATCCCATCTGAGGAGTATCCAGTGTCACTTAGACTATGTGTACTTGATTTGATGTAATCCTGAAAAAAGGAGAAAGAGAAGGAAAAAGGTCAGAAGCAAACATAAGACATTTTCCCCCCTAAATTAACTCATTGCATGGTCTATTACAGGCCTCAGAGCACACCTTGTGTCCCATTATTTCATCAAACTAATCAGCTGTCACATTTTCATGAGCATTTTTAGATTATATGTAGTAAAATTAATGCACTTGACTTTATACAATCAAAATGGTCTCTAATACTTACTAGGGAACAATTATATTGGAATGAACAAACCCTTTAAAACAAACAACCAGATATAGTAACATTTTAGGCTAAAATCAACCCAAATATTTACTATTATGTTTTGGTTTAGAAGTCAAGCGTATTTGACTTATACATTTGTTACCCTGAAACAAGAGTAACTTAATTTCATTTGTTTTATATATATTCTGATCAAAGCTTTTATTTTGACTTGTTTGTGAATATAATCTTATTTTGTAGATTAGTATAGCTATTGATCATATTCTATTGATTTGGGTTGAGTTTGCCTTTCAAAGTTATGTACACACAGATGGATAAATACACTGACACATAGAGTGAATATAACAAACAGTTAAACATACAAACATCTACAGACAAATGTCATTTGGTTACATGCTTGATTGCCACCTTTGACGCATTCTCCTTTGCATTCTTCGGACCGTTGAAGAATAACGAACATGCTTAGAATGCTTAAAATATCATCACAAAGTGTCACAGTAAACAAAAAGCTTGCGTTTGATACAAATAAAATTAAAGTGTACAAAACCAGGCGGAGGAATGGGGGAACCGGCTGAGATAAGGAATAATCACTGAGACAATGATGAAGATGATGACGATGATGACAATGATAAGGATGAAGCTGGCTGTGGTGGTGGTGGTGATGCTGATGATTAGGATGAAGATGGTGGTGAGGATGATGATGATGATTATAAAAATGATAATTATGATGATAAGGATGAATATAGTGATGACGATGATGAAGATTATGATGATAATGATAAGGATGAAGATGGTGATGATGATGATGAGGATAGAGATGATAAGGATGAAGATGAAGATGGTGGTGGTGGTGGTGATGATGATGATGATGATAAGGATGAAGATGGTAATGATAAGGATATTTTGATAAAGAAAGTTGTATTGATAGGAAATTGTTTCAATAAAGAGCGTAATATGATGCAACACAAACGTACGGTATGTGATAATACTACAAGTCAATGGTAACTACTACTAACTAACTTTAGTTCAAATGGTGATGGTAGAATGAAAGGTAGAAAGGAAAAGAAGAGCAATAAAATAATAGCTAACAAACATGTTAACTACATAAATTATAATTACGAGAAGAATGAAAAAAAGATAATAATGATATAATGATAGCGACAGTAGTGATGTGGAATGAATAATTAAAAGGATTATGATATGATGATGATTCTGAGAAATGGTTACAATTACTTGAATGGAGCAAAAAATAAAAATGATGAATCAAGAGTAACAAGTGAAGGCGAAGAAGTTGCAGGTAGCTCACTTCATGGTGTTTTGACTTGTGTGTATCTTCAGCAATCTTCATGTCTTTTGGTGAAGTGACAGTCTCTGACAATGCCTTCTTTGGTGAGGCCTTGCCGTCTTCTTTTAGAGATTTGGATGTGACTTTGGTCTTCTCCTGGCTCTGCGGCTGTTTGCGGACCTGGTTGTTACCTGTGGGTTTAGACTGAGTAGGTACTGTTTTTGATGGGGTGGGAGAGGCCTTGGCATGGTTGGGTGTGGCTTTACCAGGGGTGGCCTTGGCACCAGAAGGATGAGAAGGGTCCTTCGTCTGAGCAGAGGACTGAGCAGATCCCTTTGTCTGAGTCTGCCCTTTGGCCTGGCTCTGGCCCTTTATTTGATTAGCAGACTGAATAGGGCCCTTACTCTGAGCATGTGATTGATTAAGACCTTTAATTTGAGGTCCCTTACTCTGAGCTGAGAGCTGTGTTGGACCCTTAGTTTTGATCGGAGGCTGAGCTGAACCCTTAGGTTGAGAAATAGGTTGGACAGAACCCTTGGTTTGAAGGGAAGCTGGGCTGGGCCCCTTGGTATGAGGGGCAGGCCCAGCATGTTTCACAGGAGAGACAGGGCCACTTACTTGGGGACCCAGTGGTTTCTGTTGTTGTTGATGACCTGTGGGCCTAGGCCCTAAAAGTTGATTTGGCCCTTTCTGCTGAGGTGGTTGTTGATTGGCTGTAGTGGGTGGCCGGGGGGATCCCAAGGGCTGTGAAACAGGAGCTGGAATATCTCCCAAGCTTCCTGACAGAGCCCTCTGCGTCTGGCAGTTCAAGCACAACCATTCTTTCTTCTGAAAAACAAACACAAAGAGAACAGCAATTTAAAAAAATGAAATAGAATAATCAAAGGACATGCATTCTTGTAACAAACTCTATTATTCATGTACATTATTCAGCAAAACAAACTCTTAGTGTCACCTGGATTCCACCTTGTGCCAACAATAAGCAAACAAAAAGGGAAACTATTTAAATGGGGAGCAATCTGACTACATGCACAAAGTATGCCCAACATTGGTGTTTACTTTGGTATTGACAATGTGTTATCACATTATCTGATTATTATGTATGATGATTGATGGGTACAGAAATATGAATGTGTCTGTTAGAAAAAATATTCAGAAAGTTGTTGCTGTAATAACGGTCATCTAGTGCCAAGGACTCAGTATAGCGAGTTTGAAAAACTGAATATTTGAAAGCCTGTCCAAACAAGGCCTTTTATCTCTTGGTGAAGACTTAATCATTTGACAACATTAAGCACTCTCAAACAGGGTACACAGAGGAAGAGAACTGTGTGAATACAAATTAACACATCTGTTATTAGATTGGAGGGGTGCAACTGTCATTAGACCTTTTATGGAGCCACAGCAAACCTTTAATCTGCAAGAGTAGGATTCGTCCTTCACCGTCATCCTCACTGAGCCATATGTGTGAAGGTAGTTATAGATTCTGACAGGGTTTAAAAATCTAGAACAAAACCCATCAAAGACAGGATATTAACATAAACAGATTCAATTGCAGGCCAATGCAGCAGATTGATGAAACTGCTCGATGGAAAGAAATGGTTATGGCAAAGGTTATGAAAGCTGAAAAGAGAGGTGGCCGCACCATGTTTGTAACGCAGCCTTCCGTTTCTATGATAATCACCTGTGCCTGAGGCCTGAAGAGCAAGCGCTCTTGTGTCACAGACTCATACAACAAAACAAATAACCTCATAAACACCTCTATTGCTGATTATGTCTGCCTAATAAATCATTACTTGTATTGGCTAATAAATAAAAGCAATGCAGGTGTTCAATGACTGTATCAGAGGGCATCTTTACTGCGGTGGAAACAGTCAAGATGACAGAGAAGGTTTAAACAAAATACATTTTACTCACATTGCAACTATCAAATGTGATCAGTGCTCATGGAAGTTATTGCGATTCTGTCACTTCTGTCAAATGTCTGACATGGAGGGAGGCTTAAAGAAGAGTTATCAGCCTGAATGACATAAATAATTGAGAAAAGCCTCCATTACAAGCAAGCAAAGAGAGACAGACAGAGAGTGACAAAACATTTTACTCAGCAGGGAACATCCTAACAGACAGATAGAGATCTTAATCTAGAGACCCCAGAGACCGGCGTTTGACAGATGAGCCTCCATTGATAAAGTCTAGGTGTAGGACACAGTCTACCTTCTTTTTCGCTTTATACTAAATCTGTGTAGATAAACTGATCAGGTGTGAGTGAGAGATTGAATTTTTGATCTTCCCAGAGCCCTTTTGTGTCCTCTGGTTTCAGGCTCACTGGCCATGATGAAGGGTGGATACAGACCATTACAGGCCACTTCTAACTATTTTTTCCAGTTAAACTGATTTGTGAAGGCGAAAGAATCTACAAGTAATGGTTAACCATTCGTTGATGTGGGTGGTAGGAGGCAAAGCTACAGCTAAAATGTAATAAGAGGATGAAAAAGGAGGAGGAGGATGGAGAGAAAAAAACAGGAGGAAGAAGAAAGTGGTAGTGGACTAATGATAGATGGTGGTGGTGGTGGTGAAGATGATGGCTACGAACGATGTAGTATTTATTACTATATGTGATGATGATTTCTGTATATTTATTGAATCACTAGATACCTATCAATCATAGTAAAGTAAATTGCTATTTATATTAGGCCACTGCAGATAGCATGTTCACCTCATTGATAGGAAAATGTTCTCTTTGGAGAATCACTGAAGACAATTTCCCAGTGCATACATAGATATTTAAAATGGGGCTGCAACTGAACGATGAATCTACCAATAACTTTCTTGATTAATATATTAATTGTTTGGCCTATAAATGTCAGAAAAATAGTAACAAATGTCCATCACAAGTTCCTTGAGTCCAAGCTAATGTAATGTCTTGTTTTGTTTGACTGGCAGTCCAAAACCCAAAGATTTCCAGTTTACATTCAAAGAAATCTAAGAAAATGCTTAAACGATTATTCAATTATCAAAATTGTTGCTGATTACTTTTATTTCGATTGACTAATCCCCTGACAAATGTCAAAGGTCTCTAGTAACTTGTGAGCTACTGTTACTACAGCCAATCAGCCAATTATTTTCTTAATTACTGTAATTGATTACTTGTTTAGTCAAAACATCAAATAACTGTCAATCACAATTTCCTAGAATCCAAGATGACATCTTCAGATGTCCTATTTTGTCAGTATAAGAAAATACCAGAAAATAGGAGAAGGAAAATGAGCCAAAAGTCATATTTGAAAAGCTGGGACCATCAAATGTTTGTCATTTTTGCTTGAGAAATTAATTTGATTATCAAAATAGTTTCTGATTAATTTTCTGTTATCCAACAAATGATTAACTGACTAATTGTTGCGGCTCTTGGGATTTTAGCTTGTTAGATGTTAAGATGTTTTCACCAGCTGCTGTGTGGTGCTGGACATGTAGCTTGCAGACAGTGGGTATACCCTAACCAGCTACCTACTGTAGTGACACTCAACCTCTCTCTAAAAAAAAATTGTGATTATTTCAGCTTTAATACCGGTAGACTTCAACTGATGTTCTGTTGATAATAACTCAATTAGACGCTTATTCAACATGAGTGTTAAATTATGCAGTTCCCTCATTTAGAAATGATGCCATTTGTATCATGAATACTGTGAAAATATGCAGTTAAGTAAGGACAACGCCGTAGCAAACTAAGGAATAGTGTGGGCAGTTACATTACAATATTTTTCAGCATAAAAGGTGATAAAATAAGAGCCTGGCACACGCTTGGCCAGTTAAAAAAAAAAAAAAACTTTCAAGAAGTAAAAACCACAGTGACCTTGAGTCTTACTATGAGACTTTTAACTTCCTAAATGCAATAACTGCCAAAACCAAATGTAATGTAACATATGAAGACGGATATGACAGCTACATTTGAATCTATGTGTAACACTGTATTTTTACTGATGCTATTTTTCCATCCAAGATTAAACCTTTCTTAACATGCCCAAATCAGGATTCTGTTGTCTCAGCTGAAGCATGGATGGAGCTATTGGCATGCCAAACAGACAGGCTTTGTTTTCATCTCTCTCAAGTGCTCTACTGAGAAGCTATATATAAACAGGTGCAGTACTCTCAGAACTAGCCATCTGTGCCGGTTTCACATGTAAAAAAAAAATACATTGTGTAGAAATGTAAGAGACTGAAAGTGTCTGCGTCTGCGTTATGGACAGCTAGTGCACAATGGGACTGACAGAGAACCACTGAAGCGACGCAACAATAATGACGGTGAGGACATGCTATGTGTGTGTGCTCTGTACGCACTTGCATGCTCACATAATTATATAATAAAAACTCCCAGCCTCTGAAGTCCTCTCACTTCCAAATTCCTCAAGACCGCATCAAATCTGCTTTAACTATTTTTTTAGCATGTTCACAAAGCAGAATTGAACCTTAATTAGATACTATAATGAACATCCCTCCACTGAGAAGCTTTCTTCCTGCCATTTTGGCACTGCCAAACTCCCCTCTTTTGCTCCTGAATCAGCATAACATCACTGCGTGGGTGAAAGGAAGAGAGGAGCAATGCCAATCCAGAGCTAGGAGTAGCAAATTATTCATGTAGAGTGCTTTAGCTTGTACAGCAGTGAACAACGTGGGCTGTGCTTCCCACCTCTGCCCACAATGTGTGGAGAAAATCAGGTCCGTATAAAAGACTGAGCTTCTGCGCTTCAGGGACAGGCCTTTAATGCACCCTGAAAACAGAGTAACCAATTCACTGAGGCAATCCCCTTCTACTTTTTAACTGCCCTCTGAACAACAACACTTTAACAGCTCAATACATAGAGATTGAACTACAGCTAAAACTACCACAGAGACAGTAAATGAAATGTTTTCTTCAAGCAGAAAATAATTTGTTTTGAAACACGGTTGATGTTTTTCATAATTTACTTGACTTCTTTTTGTGTTTTGGGGGATTCGGTGCGGGTGTAGTCTATATCCACAACTTTCTACTTCCGGGATTGCCCCGTTGCCGCCGAAAATTCCGCCGTATGTCCTTCTTTTTGGCCGGATTTCCGTTACATAACGTTTTTTTGTGTTGGAATTGTAAACTCCGGTCGATATATGAGGACTATGGTTAACTGCTCCTCAGATTTCTGCAGGGTAAATCGAGACTGCTAGCTAGACAATCTGTCCAATCTGAGTTTTCTGTTGCACGACTAAAACAACTTTTGAATGTACACGTTCCACCAAAACAAGTTCCTTCCCGAGGCTATTTTGCAGCGGCACCAGAGCTCAATGTGATTGGTTTAAACACATGCCAATAAACCAGAGCACGTTTCTCTCCCATCCCGCTATGCTATGTGGACTAGCTACACCCTTCCTTCGCAGCACTGTGAAGGAAGGTCTGGCAAAGCGAGACTAGTGTGGGTGTGGGTGCGTGTGGCAGCAGTTGTGTGGCAGCAGCAGGCTCAGTAACTGAGATCATCTTGTTAGTGGACTGGTCACCTCATTAAATGGCAGGAGGCTGACTTGTGTGCTCAGTAGAGAGTGTACTTAACCTTGGCTCTGAACTGTAACTCAGATGAGGCTGACAAGACTAGACACTGACTGTAATATATCAAGTACATCTGAAGCATTTGGTGTCTGCATTTATCCACTGCAACATGTAATGAGAAAACAGAGGTGGTTTTCAGCATCCAGTTTGAAGACATTTCGACAGAACACATGATTTGTTAACACTGTATACTTATAATAGTCTCTACGTTCCCAGTGCAGCTATAGCATCTCTAATCAAAATATATTGAATTAAACATTTCTCATTTGACTTGAACCTTTTGGGACCTGGCACAAGAGAGCCGCAGAGAGAAATTAGTGGTTTGAAGACAAGCTAAAGTCTGCTGAACGCCCCAATCTCTACAATAAACTACATTGCCTATGCTAGTCCTGTTTAATGTTTTTGTCCTTATATCAACTAGTTATAGCTCATGTTTATATTTTGTGTGTCTGAATAAATCTATGGTGTCCCTGAGAGTTCAATGTACGGCAACTTGACAAAACACGTGCAAATTAAGAAAACATCTTCACCAATTCGACAACACATGTATAGCATAATAAAACGTACTGCTAACACAACCAAATACAGAAATGCACTGAAGTTGTCTACCCATACATAGTGTTGAAAAGTGAACTGACATATTAAGTGTATGTCAGTTTAAACATTCTGATTGTATGATTGAGATACTATTGCAGAAATGTTTGTGCCAGGGTGTGTTTGTCAGGTTTAAGTGTCCACAGAAAACGTTTCCTCTTTTGCTTGTGTTTTTCTGTATATTGTTGCATTGTGAGTATTTGCAGCACAATTCTGTATTTGGTCATTTTCTATATCTGTTATGCTGGAGATGTGCATGTGAAAAGTAATCTTCAAATGTGAACTGAGATTTGTAAACACATACAGATTGAGATACAGTTTCACAACTCTCCACACACATTTAATAATAATAATAATTAAAGCTGTAAGCAGCGTTGGACGGGCCCTCGCTCCTCTTCGCGCATCGGGGTTACTGGTGGACGCCGATCCACGCGACCCTGCATTTGTGCAACCGTCGGACACAGCACGCACGGCAAAAAAGGCAGAGGTACAAGACCGTGTACAGAAACTATCGTAGACTTTAATGGTAGAAGCTCGCTCTAGCCGTTCGCGGTTTCGCGGGTACGGTAAACGTTTCTTTGGTAACAGCGAGTTGGACCAATCAGAGACGTTGCTGTTATACTTAGGATTGTGGGTAGTGTAGTTTTTCTCCATTACATGGCAGATAAAACATGTTTTTCTTAAAACAAGGTTGATTTCATACGGACTTCGAGCTTCTACAGGAGCAGAAACTTTTGTTTCACAACCACGTAGCTCGGATGCTTTAGACATTATGACTGATATTCTAAAACCTTATGGAGAAAATCAATGGGATTTTTACTTCCGGAGTCAGCTGTGGGCGGGACTGTTGAGGTCTATTTGAAGTTGATCAGATGAAATCTCTGGGAGGAGTTTGTTAAAGTATGACGTGGAAATGGTCAAAATCACAATAATTTCGTACTTTCAATTCAAAATGGCGGACTTCCTGTTGGGTTTAGGGTATGGCTCCAATGAGCTATTTTGTACGTCTTGATATGCTACATATGTGTACCAAGTTTCGTTAGTCTACGTTAAACGTACTGCAGGGGCTCAATTTTTTTTAACTTAGTAGGGGGCGCTAGCGAGCCATTTTTGTGCGCCTATTCCCGAAACCCTTAAAATACGTACATTTTCACCAGACTTGATGCGACCACCAATTTTGGTGAGTTTTTGAGTATGTTAAGCCCCTCAAAAAGGCAATTCATTTGCTGTAATAATAATTCCTTCAGTTTCAATAGGGCCTTTGCCACTGTCGGTGCTCGGGCCCAAATAATACATGTTATTTATGGGTGCCTTTCATAGCACTCAAGGACACCTTGCAGTTTGCAAATTATTATGTTATAGTAATAGTCCCACAGATGTTTTCTTTGTTTCTGGTTTGTCTATTTGCATGTGTTTTCTTTAGCTGCAGTGTGTTCAGCTCGCCCTATAAAATTGAAAATCTAGAAATATATACCTTAAGCTTATGAACAGTGTTAATTTCGTTGACGAAGACTATGACGAAAAATATTCGTCAACGAACCTTTTTCACAGACGAAAACTAAATATAAACTAAATAAAATGTCAGATATGATGACGAAGACTGTGACGAAATATAACAGACACTTTAGTCAACAACCACTCTTTTTTGTGGGAAGTTGGGAAGAAATCCAATCAGAGCGAATCTTTGAGGGTAGGCTGATTTATGCGGAAGCAGCAGAGCCATTTTAAAAAGCTGCGGCAAATGCAGGCGCAACAGCTAAACAAACGCAGCGGCAGTTACACAGGAGGACAAGTTTGCAGAACTTTGCACAGTTTCGAGGACGTTTTCACAACAGTAAGGTTGTTTACATTATACTTAGTTGTGTTTAGTTGCACAGTTTTAGTTACACAGCTTTGGCTGATTTCAGTTGACTTTACTCGTTAGCAACACGCTAATGTTTTGCAGTGCACCCGGCCCGAGGGCAATGACATGTCTCATGAACAACAGAAATGTCAGAGCTAGGTCTAGGACGAACCGTTAAATCTGTGTCTCTATTGCATATTGAAACCTTAATACCATTCCATAACAGACTGATGGATACTTCCAATGACCAAAAATTCTGGAGAAACATTTAGTCAACTAAGTCCACTGTAGATTTAGTCGACTAAAATCTGCTAATATTTGGTCTACTAAAACTAGACTAATACTAAAAGACTTAAGACTAGACTAAGACTATAAAAAATCACATTGAGTATCTGCAGTGAATATTAAGCATGCACCTAGAAAATTATCTTACAGTAAGGGCATGATGTCCACAAACTTTGAATTGTAGCTCAGCTGAAGCAACAGTGTTTAGTGTGTTTGACGCAATAGCAAATACATTTAGTTTTTTTTATTTCAGTTGACAAGGTACCAAGAGTGTAGTTGAGAGAGCAGTTAGTGAGTGAAAGTTGAATAGTGTGAACACCGGCAGTGTAGTGATGCTCCTGTCAGCTCACAGCTGGAAAAGCTGCCCTTTCACTGTCAAATTAATGAGAGATTGAACACTGTAGGTTACCACAAGGAAAAGGTCAGGGAGATTGATCCTCTTCTCATAGATTGATCCCACTCTCAGAGGAGCTTGCTGAGACATTACAGCCTGATTACTCATGTGTGTGTCTGTCTCTCTCTTACACATATTTAAGACCATGTGTCTCCCTGTAGTCTGTACATGAAGAATCATGCAGATGTTTGTACAGGCGAACCTGCTCGGCCAGTCTTCTTCCCAGCTGACCATGTTGAAACGGAAAGCGCAGCGCACGCCAAGTTTCAAAAATTCAGAGGTGCAAGACCATGCGCCGTGACAACTTGCGGAGCCTTTTCGCTGAAAACGACAGACGCGGTGACATCATTTTATGGCCTAGTGCAAGTGTGTGTGTGTGTGTGTGTGTGTGTGTGTGTGTGTGTGTGTGTGTGTGTGTGTGCGCGACTGCACATGCGTCTGTCAATGTCTAAGCAAGTGTATATGAATATAAATTCACCAAATTATGTAATGCAGAAAGGAAAGTATATTAATTATCCAGACTGCAAAACCCTAATGACAAGCCAAGCTGAAAGCAGGTATGTGAATGGCAAATGAAAGCGCTCAGATGGAGCTTAATTTGATTAATGAATGTACCTTCCTGAATTAAAATCGAACTATGTTTACTGTCTCTCTCAATTTGGAATGATCCAATAAAAGCAAAAATTGCTCAAATGTAATAGGATCAAGCTCTCAAAAGTAGCAGTTTTTGAAGTTGTAAAAAAATAACTATGAAGTACAAAAAGAAGTCAACTTACTTCAGACAAACTTGCACAGAGGAGGTAAAAATAAATTGCAAACCCCTGCAGGATGGTCCTCCAGAGCTCAAAAGAGGACTTCAAACTACCATTTTTGTTTATTGTCTGTAGTTTACATGCTAATCAATCAATTACACACTTCCACAAGTACAAGACTCCTCACAAGAGCTCACAAGTATAAAAACATATTCTGAAATGAATTGCATTATTTAAAACAGGATACTGTGACTCAAGCATTAAACTTAAAACCAAAATAACTGTTATTCTTTTGGCCATTTGCAAGCAGCAAAAACAAAAGATGATATGGCAATCTTCTATTCATTTGGAGGCAGGGGTTTTATGACCATCTGGCTAAGTCCCTCTCTTTTTAGCACTGGTTTGCTTTCCACCAACTCCTGAGGGAAATATGTGGCTCTTTAGTTGCTAAATGCTCCGCTGTGTTTACCAGCTAGTCGCTAACTTTGTCAGTCTGCGTACTATCCATAGACTGTATAAAACTAGGTACTGTCACATACTGTGAGTAGTGTCACGTATTTCTTGCGACAACATGTTAGAATTGCCTCTTGGTAAATCAATTTTGAAAAACAACATGGTAATTTGAGACAGTACATCATACATGTATTGTTTCAGGTAATTACATGTTTGTTTTTATGTACCTCATTTGTCCTGATGTCTTTCTTTTAAGTAATACTGAAGTAGTGATTGCTTTATTTTGCATACTCCCATCCCGGTGGACCAGTGATTCCACTTTTTAGCTGAAATGCAGCTATGCAGTCTCTCTTTTGATAGCGGGAGTTTGTCTTTATGACAAGAGGTGACAACTGAAAAGCTTTTTCTTCAGGGAGAAAAAACTACTAAGAATGCCCCAAGTGGACTCTGTGATCTGCCTTAAAATACCTGGCCTTTTCTCCAAACGGCTAAAATTAAAGGTCACATTGTTCAACCTCTCAACTCACAATCCTAGTCATAAATCCCAGAACTTATCTTTGTTTAGTTGCAACCATGATATAAAGGCCAAAATGCACAAAAGTAACGCTTGCCAGAAATGTGCACAGATAACAGACCTACAGAGCCTAACTGCTAGTGAGGCAAGAATATGATGGAGAGCTTTAATACTTCTTACCCATGGAGGGAGCCAGAGAGAGCAACATTTCATAGAGAGATATGGAGCCCCGTGAGAGCATACACACCCACACAACATGAACGCGCAGAACAGAAAAACAAACAGGGCACTTACAGAGTCTGATTTAAGCATCCTGCTAAATATTGCACTTGAAGTGGGCTGCATATTTACCACCAACCTTTTTAATAACATCTTAGCTCTTATTCCATGCACTATTGGTGGTGACAGTCACACCACCCTGACCCACCTCTGACATACAAACATACACACATATTTTGGTATGTTGATCAGCAAAGTGTACGAACACATGTGCGAGCAGACTGTGTGTTGCCTACACAACCTCAGTAATTTCACCTCTCACTGTCAGTCATCTCACAGCAAGAGTCTGTCCCTGCATGGTGTCTCTGCCAGAAATCAGACCACAAGCTGTGAGCAAGAAATGTCAGCTATCATTAAACGCAGTCACAAACCTCACCGAGATATAATATTTTAGGTGCTCATTACCAGGAAGGAAATAAAGATCAATTCCCACTATGTAGTTGTTTTCATGCCACAATAGAGATCACAAATGTAAAAGAAAACTGAGGCAATGTTAGAAAGAGAGCTATAAAACTTTCTGCAAGGAAAAAGAGCAAATGGAAGCATGACAGCAATGCATGGCAATATAAAACATTTGTCACGCATCATGTGTAATCGTCTTCACCAAAGTTTTACTTCTGAATGTCAAACTTTGTCAACCCTCCTTCTATCATAAGTTATCCCAAAAATAATTCAACAGTAGCTTTCCATTTTTTTTTACCATCAAAACAGCCACGTCATAACCTGAATGTAATCTTGTTTTGACAGTGCACAACAAAAGCGCCGGCCACGTCAACCTTCAAAGTAAAAATAAAAAACTGAAATAAAGATGACAACTATGTAACAACTAAGGCAGAGATCATCATAATAAGCATTCAAGTTCTGTGTCTCACAGAGATTAATGAGGCATACGACAGAGGAGGTCATAATTAACTTGTAACAAGTGAAGGTCAGGGGAGCAGAGGGTCAGTGTGAATTATTAACTACCATGTGCGCAGGTGCGCGCTGCCAAGCAGGTGTGAATGGGGTGAGTTTCAGGTGAATGGGGATATATGTCACGCAGTTTGTTGCCCAGACCCAAAGACACACACACATTAATACCAGTAATGGAGCATAGGAACACCTAAACACATTGCATGTTAAGTACGGACATCAACACATGTAAATAAAAATGCAACAGTAGCAGTCAAATGTTACATTCAATCAAAATAAAATTCACTTCAAATAACCATACTCACTGTATTCAATCTAGTTGCAGAATCAAAGATCAGCAGAGCAGGTTACTCTATTAAAGCCCGATCAGAGCTTTTAAACCACAGTATCCATTTCTATTATGCACAGTCTGAATGAACAGTGGTTTAAAACTACCAAGTGCGCAGTGCAAAGCGTGAGCGAACACATGTCACAGCAGTGTGCCAGGCTGTGCCACACCACACCACGGCTGTGACAGGTCAGTAAGAGTCAGCAGGTATATAGGTTAATCCCCTGGGACTCCTTCAATGGGGACATGTGGTCAGGCCTCTGGATTAGAGAGGAAATGAAGGATCATCCACTGAGCAAGCAGGACTCAACAGGCAAAGTCACACATATACAGTTCCACACAGTGCATTCAAAATAAATATATACAACATATTGTCAATGTGTTTTACCGGGCCATATTCAGAGCATCCCCATATTACACTGTCCTACTCCTTCTACCTCAGAGAGGTAGTGGCATGTTCAATAGGCTAACCTGCATGTATTTATTTGCTGCAGATTATTTTTATTAGACTAATTTCAAATCTGTCTGAGAAAGGTCACATTCAAAGCATGAAGAATCTCATCTTGAATCAAGTGGAGCTGCCCCTGACTGTGTCCTGCTTTAATGCACATTTTATATTTTTTTTAAAAACTAAACAACAAAAAACTAACAAAACTAATCTATAAAAGGTTAAATTTCTTACACATTGGAATAACATTCAAAAGAGTCTACAGCCTCACACTGTCCTTTGGCAAAGTGGTGCTTTGAGGGAAATCCTAATGTCAGCATGCTGACATACTCACAATTACAATTTTACCATGCTTATTTTTAGCATGTATAATGTTTACTATGTTCACCATCTTCATTTAGCATATTAGCATGCCCAACATTTTCTAATTAGCACTAAATACAAAGTACAGCTCAGGCTGACTGGAATGTCATTAGCTAAAAACTGGACAAATTGAACATTTGACCTGAAGGCTGATGAAAAGTTGAGGGATCATCAAAGTCATTACACTCCATCCTCTGGGAACCGTAAATGTCTGTACAAAATATCATGGCAATCCATCAAATAGTTGTTGAGATATCAGTCTGGACCAAAGTGGTAGATCGATTGACCAACTAACCAGCCAAACAAAATTCATCTGTAGTGTGATGCTGTAAAAAGAGAGACATGCATAAACTAAAGACCTCATATTATGCTCATTTTCAGATTCATAATTGTATTTAGAGGTTGTACCAGAATAGGTTCATGTGGTTTAATTTTCAGAAAACACCATATATTTGTTGTACTGCACATTGCTGCAGCTCCTCTTTTCACCCTGTGTGTTGAGCTCTCTGTTTTTTTTTTTTTTAATTATGACTTATTTATTGAGTTTTCAACAAAAAGAACAGACACAGACCCTTATATACATCTGAGTGAGTAAGATACAACAGACCATTGAATGAGGTGAGGTAAGCACTAATAACAGAAAGTGGTGTTACTTAAAACAAGAGGATAAAGTTTGTCAATACCTACACAAAATCACAAACCATTAAAATAGAACGCAAGACACTTAAAAGACACTCACAGACGAGACATACTGTGTGCTGCTAGTACAGGGATGGAACATGAGCCAGCCAGGAGCCACAAGAAGGTGCAGTTCATGGGGCTGTTTAGCCAGTGGGGGGAGCATCCAGCCGGAGGGACTGGACATGCTCTTGAAAGGGTTGCCAAATCTTTAAAAATTTGTCATTGGAGCCACGGAGGGAGTGTTTGATTTTCTCTAATTTCATAAAGGACAAGGCATCCCTTATCCAATGGGTGTGGGAGGGGGGAGACGGGCTCTTCCAGTGCATCAGAATGACATGCCTCGCTAATAATGTGAGAAAAGCCACCAGTTCAGTGAAGTAGGATGGCAGTGGGTTGGTAGCGGGCAGGACACCGAACAGGCCTACTAAGGGTGATTGGAGGACTTTGGCAGATGTGATGGCCGAGAGTGAGTCAAATACAGAATTCCAGAACCGAGAGAGAGCGGGACAGGTCCAAAACATGTGACTGAGGTTAGCTGGTCCTAAGTGACACTTATCGCAATTTGGATCGATGCCCGGATAAATGCGAGATAGTTTGCTTTTAGACCAGTGAACTCTATGAATTACTTTGCACTGCAAAACCCCATGCCGGGCGCAAATAGATGATGCATGGATCCATTTCAGAGCGCACTGCCAGACCTCAGGCTCTGAGCTCTCTGTTTTAGCTACAGAGTGAGACAACTCACTGCTGTTCCATCTTTGTTGGGAGTCGCACATGTGCAGTAAGTACTGCTAGCTTGTCAGTTGCAAAGCATGAGGGAGTGCCGTGCTAGCAGGCGAGCATTATAACGTGTGTTACAAAGTGACGCACGTTCATCACGGAAGTAAAGGCTGGACTACAATAGAGCTGTTTGGAGCAGTTTGTGAACAGTGTTTTCTGTTGGAGATGGTAAGTCCCTTTGGGGTGGACTTTGGGCTTTTTCACTTTGTAAACCTATAACGTGCACAAAAAAGATATATAACACAATAAAGGAAAGGGAAAAAGCTAAAAAGCATAATATGAGCACTTTAATGTAATTGTTTTGCATAGGAAAATGATCAGACAAGCAGATCTTAAAAGCTAACCCTATCCCTACTTGATTATTATGCGACTAATATGCACACACAAGCATATTACCAAAATGTATGTCAAAGACTTTTCCAAGACAGTGGCAGTCTACATGTGAAATAACTTCTTTCTCCAGCAAACTGTGTTGCTGCAGGACAACAGTGTGTCATCTGCCATTAAGGATGTGTGTCTTTGCTGTCCCTCCAGGGGCTGGGTAGCACAGGGTCAGGTCATGTTTTCTGCTGTTTGTTTTCTATTTACTTATTCTGTCTGTTTGTATTTGTGTCAACGGGTGGCAACAGGTGCCCAGGCACACAGGGGCCGATCACATCGGTGAGACTGTCCTGCCTCTGTAGGGGGCTCTCAATTCATAAATAAGACACTGTGAAAAGCACCAAGGCATCTAAGTGATCCTTCTTTTTGAAGTGAGTCTGACACAGACTGGTGGATGATATTTTCTGCTTTCTACCCTTTCTGCTACATCTGGGCAGGTGTACATTTAAAGGAAGTTACAGGATGCCTTTAAAACACATTGTGTTACAATTCTGGATCTGTAAAAGTATCAGCAGCCATCTCCATAGGAAAAAAACCTGCAAGAATCATACAGAATATGTGGTAAAATGTAGAATTGACATTTTTTTATTTAAACTTTTTTTATCAAGAGTGTTTTAGCAGCAATAACAACATTATACTACTACAGTATAACAACAAGACATATGACTTAAAAATTTAAACTAAACAGAAATGCAATTAAAGCTTCAAGCAGCGCTAAACAGGCCCTCACCCCTCCCAGCATGTCGGGGGTACTTGCCGGACACCAGTTGATGCAGCTGTGGATTTCATAACCATCTGACACTGCGTGCGCGAGTTAGACATTATTTCCTGGGTGGAGTGCATGGTACTGGAAATGACGTATTGCAAATTTAGTAACATTTCCTCTGTCCACTATGTGGCGCTAGAGAGCCCACGATAATTACACGTCATGTTCCTGTAAATCATGTGTAGACCACGCAGTTGCTAACACGGAGGATTAAAAAAACATGATAGACTCTTCAGAAGAGGTAATGTCTCCAAAGCTGAATGCTGCTGTTGTCTTTCTCAGCGGTGACGTAAAACGCATCACTTGAGCTTCTGCGCGTGAAAGTCCCCGGACCGCACCATTTTGTAAACATAACCATACAGAGAAATACAGAAAGAGTTTTGTGAAGCTGGCTTAACTAGCTTTGTATCAACTCATTTGGCAATGGCTTGAATGTAACGGACACTCATTAATATAAAATAGTTGCGCACTAAAGCTTTAAGCATTATCTGGCAATGCCGGTAGAGCTGAGGTTGGCTAGGTTAACCACGTTTTAATGCGTTTCCAACCAGCAAAGGGGGTTATGACGTGTTTATCACAGCTCAGTGCTCAGTCCAAAAAAGATACATATACTACTGTTTCTTCACACAAAATTATGCTGAACAATAGTAAATATATTGAGGATGTAGTACATAGCATGCGATTTCCGACACAGCATTAACTTTAAGAAACAACCTGAATGACACCTTAAAACGATCCAAGAGTTGTTTAAATCCATAAAAATGACTATTACCAAATCACCATCATAGATGAGGCCCTGAGCTATTAAACATGGCATATAATAACCCTAATCCATTGCCTCCACCATTTCTAAATATAGCTGAATCTTTAAGAGAGATTCCGTGGATCCACCTCCTTCATCCCTCAAAGAAGTGAAATCTTTTCTAGAGGACAAGAACAATCCAATATCCCACTTCACACACTTCAGGACTTGTAAGACAGCATTCAAAGGACGAAGCTGTTCTGAAGGCGAAGAATGGTATTTGACTATTTTCTTATTTTGTTTTTTGTTTTTGGAAAGCCTTATAGCAAAGCTCTGCTAATTTACTCTGAGAATATACAAGATGAATTGCAGTGTTCATCCCTCTGCAATCTTGCTTAAAAAGCACCTGAGCGGCAGAACGCAGCTCAGCTTAGTTCAGTGAATGCACCTCTCTCTGTGGTCAAACTGTCTAATGCAGTTAGTACAATAAGAAGTTAGTGATGTGTCTTCGTTTTACCTTCCTACCTACCTACCTATTTCCCATCCATACAGTGGATGGATGATGCCATGGGTGATTTGCTCACTCCTGTGGACACACGGGAAGATTCAACATTCAGATGTGCATTTTGCAAAACTCTTTAGAGGCAAAAGCAGAATAAAGTCAGTGGCAAAAACAACAGTCAAACTTCTAAACATACATCTAGTTTCCAAAATGTTAATCAAGCTGCAGCCAAACAAACCTATTTCACACTGTGGTTGGCAGCCGAGCCCAAACAAGTCATGTGTCTTATCGCATATGTCTGTCCCCAGGACAAGTTAATCAGGCTGTCTCCTCGGCCTCCTGTTTCATTTTAGATGAGTTTCTTATATTCATGGCAGGCAAATCTACAGCTATCAGCCAAGCAAATACAATTCATGTATCCCACATTTATATTTTAGACATGTTACTCAAGCTGTAACCTATCACAAGCGTCTAGTCAGGTGATTACTTTACTGGAATGAGTCCAGCAAAAATAGACATCTACTAATGCTACACCAGTCTTTCAGACAAGTTGTGCATTACAGACGTACATATATGTTTTAACTTAGCAAGTCTGTAGGGCAGCATGGACATCAGCATCCTTTGAGTGAGCGTGGAACAGCAGTCACAGGATTGTGGTCCTACACAAGAACCAAGTAAGAACTCATGTAAAATCTATGTAGCAATTTAACTTAAGCAAAGAAAATGGTAAAGGCAAGTCTTTATGAACACTTACGAAACGAAGATACACACTAAAACATATACCTAATAGAGACACAGATGTATGACCTAGATTAAAAGGATATTGACAAGTATTTTAGAAGATTTATATTCTTTAAAAGCCCCTAAAATTAAATGCACAAAGCTAAATCATAATTGGTGTTCAGGAATGTGTGACATCATGGTTTTCTAACTCAGTCCTGCCCACTTTCAAATCACGGAGAAGAGCACAGAAAAACAAAAAAATAAAACTATTGTAACTTTGGCATAACAACCTGTGATCATGTAGGTCCTCATTGCTCATAGTAAGACGCTGATTGAAATAAATAGGTCATCGGGGGCCTTTAAAGTGCAGAAACTGCAAAAACAACATGTCCTGAAGAAATAATTAATTTAAGGATAAACTGGCTGTCACTTTAGGCTTGTCTCATACTTTGTCTGAAGACTTTGCTAGCAACTTGTCTAACAAATGGCTTACTACTGATAATACAGGAATACATTAACTCATAAATGTATTGTATGGGGACTATTTAAACCAGGGGTCACCAACCTTTTTGAAACTGAGAGCTACTTCATGGGTACTGAGTCATACGAAGGGCTACCAGTTCGATACACTCTTCTGAAATAACAAATTTGCTCAGTTTGCCTTTAGTTATATATGACTATTAATGATTAATGATAGTCATCTATGTGAAGACACTGATCACGTTAATGATTTCTCATTATCAATAATTATCAACAATGACTTAACAAGGTGGGAAACAGATAATATCAATATTCAATTTTCATTTTTAGAACAGGCCTGAGGGGCTACCTGGTGCCCGCGGGCACTGTGTTGGTGACCCCTGATTTAAACCATTTAAGAGGATGACATGTCCATGGCAAATTAATCTCATTTCACTTCTTTGTACTGGTGTCATTTAGTAGTTAGTGGAAGGATGAAAAAGGTGGCACACTGTGTGGTTAGTTGTGAGTGGTTCTCAGGAGAGACAGCAAAGTTCAAGGTGCATTAAGTGCACTGGATTGATCAGACATCTTTACTGCATCTTATTGCACATTAACTGGTTCAAAGCAGAGGGATCCTTAATCCAGCTTTGCAGTAAAAAACTATACATTTACATTTTACACAAAATAACCCTGTATGTGTTGGTTGGTGAAGTGAGGTATTTATAAGAAAACGACAGTGACCAAGTGCAACCCATTAAAGGTGCAATATGTAATACTGACAGCTAGTGTTTAAAATAGTTACTGCAGTACAAATTCAAAATACTGGAGAGAGTCGTCTCCCTGTTTTTTTTTCCGCCCCCTCCTTCCCAGACTCGAAGTTCAAGGAGGTTGCCAGGCTGAGACCGCAGCATCCACAACAATGTTGCTAGATGCTTGTCTCACATAGCCAGACATTACTTCACAGCACAGCAGAGTAGCTAACGTTTCAATGCTGGCTATATTGACAGTCATAAAAGCCCATGCTCACACGGAGCTCTGTACCCAACTGACAGACACACTTTTTCGGCTTAGAATTACGGTACGAACCGCTAAAAACACCACAACCTCGGCGTCCTCTCCACCCGACGGACAGACACACTTTCTCGGCTTAGAATTAGGGTATGAACCGCTAAAAATAACACTACCTTCCCGTTCTCTCCACCCGACTGAACACACTTTATTGGCTTAGAATTACGGCAACAATTGCTAAACACACTGCAAACTCACGGCCCTCTCTTTCCGATTTACAGCCCACCTCTCTTGGCTTAAAACAACTCACCGTTGTCGGCTACAGCCGCTTACATGTTGTAAACAGCCGTGGCTGCTTGCCTGGTCCTCTGGTAACGTCAGCAGTTAGCAGGGTTATCCTGTAGCCGTGATAAATTAGCCTGAAGCTAATGCTTACCTGTTCAGGAGGAAATTAGCCAACTCTGCATCCTTTTGGGCTCTAAGCTGTCTCCATTTTTCAAGTACATCTCCAATATTTACCCAGACGGGTTTGTTACGTCTCTGGTCATGCAACTGTTAGAAACATGCCAGTTTTCTTTTTAGGTCGGATAGAATCTATCTCCATTGATCCCATCGTTCGTTTGTTTGCTGCTTTCATGGCTGTAGTAACGTTACAGCTGTAGCGCGCTGAGTTTACAGGTATATTGGCTGTCAAACTGGGCAGTTGAAACCAACACACAGGCCCAAACACAAACAGACATTCCGTCACGGAACGGAAATTTCAAAAGGAGAAAATACTGGCATTAGCATTGTTGTCAGAAAACATAGTATTTCAACTTAGCATGTTTCCTTAATATCTGATGACGCATTGGGGTCATTTTTGGATTTATTACAGTAAATATATTACATATTGGACCTTTAAGAACCATTACCCTTCCTTTAGTTGTTGTGTAACGCCCCCAGCAGTAGACTGCACTGGCAGTGGAGCCCCAGTGCCTTCACTAATGGAGGCAGTGGGAGGACCTTATCTCTGCTGAGTGTAATGATCGTAATGCTGCTTTTGCCATTGTTAATATTGTTGTCAGGCCCCTGCTCAGAGCAGCAGCCTAGACCCTCACAACTGATCTGGTCATCTCCACTGCTGTCCGACAGCTGCAGCAATGAGAAGATTAGCAAGGGGTTAAATGTAATATCTGAGTGATCAGTGAGCTTTATCTCTTTCATTTTGTCTCTCAATCTCCTGCTCCCTTTCATTATAGCTCTCCCTCTGTCTGTCTGTGTTTTTTCTTCCCCCTGATATACAACTACACGTCTCCATTCCATAATCTCACCAGCCTTTTAGTATTTGCAGCCTCTAAGCATAGCACACACTCAGCTAACCCCCTCCTTCTTTCCTAATGCCAGCATTAGGAAGTAGTCGCATGCCTGAGGTGCTGCGGGGAAAAGAGGGAGCACCGATGAAGCGGGTGAAGTGATGTGTTGAGACAGGAGAGCCCAGTAGCAGGGGTAGAAGGACTGCTCTGGCCCACCTCTGTGGCTCTGGCAACAAGGATAGACACGGCCCTGCCAGGGGCCCCTGGAGCATCGCTAAAGCTTGTTAGCATAGCCACCAGGCGTTGAAGATGATGAGTTCTGAAGAGGTGATTAAGCCAATGCTGAGGTCCCTTGTAGGCTTCAAAGCACATTCATGCACAAGGTAGGAGAGGAAGGGCATTTGAGTTCAATTTGGTCACTGTGCTCTACCAAATTGAACTCATAAGAGCTGATATTGCTGCAGGTGGAGGCTGGGCTTGGAACAGGGTGGGGTTGACCTCAAAGACATCTCATGAAAAATGCACTTGTGGTGCATAGAAGATTAGCAGAATAAGGCACATGCAATGCAATCCCAGTGTCAAAAGGTGCTTGTCATTGTAGATTTTCCTTGATTTCCTGTCAGTCTCAGGTGTAGAATCAGGAAATACGTACAAAAAAAATAAGTACACAAATAATGAAACGTTAATGTACAAGCAGTTGTACATTAACGTTGTAGTTGTTGGGGTGGTGATGGTGCAGTGGATATAACACATGCCTTTGGTGTGGGAGATCCGGGTTCGATTCCCACTGTGATACGTCAACCAATGTGTCCCTGAGCAAGGCACTTAACCCCTAGTTGCTCCAGAGGCGTGCGACCTCTGACATATATAGCAATTGTAAGTCGCTTTGGATAAAAGCGTCAGCTAAATGACATGTAATGTAATGTTGTGAGAGCATTGTTCTGGATCGATCAGCATTTCTGTGATATACAGAAGTTTAAACAAAGTGTATGCGACTCCAGCTCAGACTGAGCCCAGAGCCTGTTGCCAAACACAAAGGTCCCAGAGATGAGAGTGAGTGGCATTTAAGCTTCCAAACCAGCGAGCCATCTGTGCTGGGTGCCACATAATCTCAACAGGAAGCAGTCATTGCTGTGCATCACATCATCTTCTTGTCTTCTCGTCTACTGCAGCACAGTCACACACTGAAATTTGTCAAACATGCACCGCCTCTTTAGAAATACAGGGTTTAGGTGTAAAACCTTTGTTTCACCATTTCAGTCTCTGTAACACTAATTTATTTATCAGACAAAGTCAAAATGGCATTGTCTCAGTTTAATGATCCAACAAGGCTTACTATTCTCAGATGGCACTTATTTGTGTGGGTGGATCTTTACAATGGTGTGTTGGGGTTAAGCATCGTACTCAAGGGGATCACTACACTGCCTCAACACGGATTACAAACTCTACCATTAGCTCCTTATACAAGACCCCCCCCCACCCCACCCACCCACACACCCACACACACACACACACACACACACACACACACACACACACACACACACACACACAGAAACATACCCATCTCCCTGTCTCTGTTTTTTTTGTGTCTGTATCACCTCTTATAAATACTTATCTTGTCTTATTATGTACAGGGGTTTTAAAATGCTCACCCAGCTGTTGCTGCTAAATCAACAGAGCGTAGACTGAACCAAGAGGGCTGAGTACCCATGTTGCAATGTCAACTGCGAGCGATTCAACCAGAAGTAATTGCCAATCCAATCAATGTGTCAACAGCAAGCAGTCTTCCAACTGGGCATGTAGATTAGATTAGATTCAACTTTATTGTCATTGTGCAGAGTACAAGTACAAAGACAACGAAATGCAGTTTGCGTCCAACCAGAAGTGCAAAAAAGCAGAAAAGTGCAATGTGATATTCAAGTATAGACAGGTGGTGCATAGGCAGGACAAGAAATATATTGCAGTGTTTTAAGAGCAGAATAAATATGGCTATGTAATACGAACAGTGTATGAACAACATGTACAGATATGTGCAATGCAGTAGCAGTCACATTATAATAGTAGTAAAAATAATATAGATATATGCAGTGTATTAGCAGAATATATAATAAGAAAAACAGAAAAAATATGGATATTCTGTATTCTACTGGGGCTTAGTAGGTTAATTGTCACCGGGATGCAGAGCTAGAGTTCAGCAGGGTGACAGCTGCAGGAAAGAAGCTTCCTCTGAACCTGCTGGTTCGGGTGTGGAGAGACCTGAAACGCCTCCTGGAGGGGAGTGGGGTGAACAGTCTGTGGTTGGGGTGGGAACAGTCTTTGATGATGCTGCACGCCTTATGCACGCATCGCTTGCCCTGGATGGCCTCCATGGAGGGGAGTGAGGAACCAGTGATGCATTGAGCAGTTTTCACCACCCTGTGCAGTGCTTTCCGATCATGGGCAGAGCAGTTGTCATACCACACTGTGACACAGTTGGTGAGGATGCTCTCGATGGTGCAGCGGTAGAAGTTCACCAGGATCTGAGGAGACAGGTGGACCTTCTTGAGTCTCCTCAGAAAGAAGAGACGCTGGTGAGCCTTCTTGATCAGGGTAGAGGTGTTGAGGGTCCAAGAGAGGTCCTCAGAGATGTGGACACCCAGAAACTTGAAGCTGGTAACACGCTCCACCTCAGTCCCGTTGATGAGAATGGGTGTGTGTGTGCTAGCTTTAGACTTCCTGAAGTCCACAATGAGCTCTTTGGTCTTCTTGGTGTTGAGAACAGGGTTGTTCTCAGTGCACCACGATGATAGGTACTGGACCTCCTCCCTGTAGGCCATCTCATCGTTGTTGCTGATGAGACCATTCACCGTAGTGTTGTCTTCAAACTTGACAATGGTGTTAGAGCCATGTACAGGTGTGCAGTCGTAGGTGAAGAGGGACTGTGGTACGCCAATGTTCAGGGTGATGGTTGAGGAGGTGTGATTATCTAACCTAACAGACTGAGGTCTGTTGGTTAGGAAGTCCAGCTGCTTGCGCTAGTGACAGATTAAATATGTCAGTCCAAACCTCAGTCAGCTGCACAGCACAGACCCTGAGTACACGTCTGGGGATTCCATCAGGACCAGCAGCCTTGCATGTATTAATCTTGCTCAGTGCCACACGCACATCGGTGGTGGAGAGTGTGAGGGGCTGGTGATCTGCAGAGACCACAGCCTTGATGGCCACTTCCTTGTTGTCCCTATCGAAGCAGCCATATAAGTGGTTCAGCTCATCAGGCAAGGAGGTGTCGGTGACGGGGGGGTGGAGTTAGTAGCTCTGTAGTCTGTGATGGCCTGGATGCCTTGCCACATGCGTCGGTGCGTCGGGGGTCAGAGTTGTTCTTGAAGTGATCCTTAATCCTTAGCTTGTGGTTGTGCTTGGCCTTTTTGATGCCCTTATTCAGGTTATCCCTGGATGAGCTATGTAGGCAGGAGGTAGAGCAATGCAAACTGAGGAAGAGGACAGAGAAGGAGGGTGCATGTGTTGATCTATTGAATCAAATTTGTGTTAATATAATCAAAGAACCGCTCCTTGCCGATTCAACCGATTCATTTGCCGGACGAAAGGAAAGGAAAGGAAGAATTCCTTCAGTTTCAATAGGGCCTTCGCCGCTGTCGGCGCTCAGGCCCTAATAAGAATTTGAGAGAATAAAACTCACTGAAGCAAAAAAATCTTCCTGAATCCACTGTTAGTGTTGTTGCACCTGTTAGGGCAGGCCCATCAAAGCTCCGGCCCACCTTCAACCTGAAAAGAGTCTAATCAGCCAGATAACTGAAAACACCTGTGTGGGTGTTCAGTAGTGTTGTTTTACTCAACGAAAATTATGACTAAATATCGTCGTCAACGTACCTTTATCAAGTGACGAAAACGAGACGAGACGCAACGTAAATGCTGGTCATGTGACGATGACTGTAATTAAATGTATACTGCAATATTGTTGATGAATAAAAACTATGCTAAAATGTCTCTTCATTTTCGTTGACCAAAACGAGACGAGACAAAATGTTATAGCGTTATTTCGTCTCGTTTAGTCACGTTATTATTATTCGGGTCGCACTTTATTATTATTATTACTTTTTACTTCCTCAAGCCCTGTCGCGGCATTATTTAATTTAGAAGATGCAGCGGTGAGTTAGAGAGTGAGACGAGCGTAAATGACAACAAATAAATTAAGTGTGACACAGAGAAAGCTGGGACCGTGGCCAGCCAGCCGTAGTTCGTCTTTGGGAGAAAAAGAATAAACGGCATTTGGAAAAACTTTTATTACATAGAAGTGGAAATGAAAACGGAATGTGTTGTGGAAAAAGATGGGGAGAAATGCGGCCACAAAATCACAGGAAAAAACACCACGAACCTTAAGAGACATCTCAAGCCATTCCATAATGAAATTGAGGTAAATCAAGACATTAACGTAACGTTACTTTCTATTTTACAAAGCTAATGCCAACTCATGAGGCTGTTGTTAATGTGTCTCATTTTATCGTTAGCTTTAGACGTTAGCCACTGGAGCTGAAAACGACTGACAAACGTGTGTGTGTGTGTGTGTGTGTGTAACTAGACTAAATGTCATCAATTTTCGTCGACTAAAACTAGACTAAAATGTCATCAGTTTTCGTCGACTACAACTAGACTAAAATAGTCATGGATAATTCTGACTAAAATAAGACTAAAATGCTCAGACTTTTAGTCGACTGAAACTTGACTAAACTAAAAAGAGTATGCACGTGACTAAAACTAATAAAAACTAAAATGACAGCTTGACACAAAGACTAGACTAAAACTAAAATTAAAACAGGCCGCCAAAAACAACACTAGTGTTCAGAGGCTTTAAAGATAATTTGGCAGGCCCCTGCAGTAACTCTGAGGACCACCTAGGGATCACGGAACCCCTGTTGAAGCTCTCTGGTTTACACAATTACACAAATAATTTGTTTACAAGTTAGAAGTTTTACTTTGAGATTACTTTTTTTTGCTTCAGTGAGTATTATTCTCTCAAATTCTTATTTTTGTTTGGCATTTAAGAAGTTTTGTTTGATTATTTTGACACAAATCTGATTCCATAAAGAAACATCCAGACTACAACTGAAACAAGAGAGTCAAGAGAACCAGACATTGTCACCTGTGCCAAGTACATAAATCTGTATTATGTAAGAATGGGACAAAACATTGGAGAAAGAGTTGAAATAAAATAAGGTACAAGCCAGCAATGAAATATTTCTGCTTTTGGCATACTGTCAGTTTTACAATGAGGTCAGGATCACACAGTTCCCCCATTTAATACATTTGAAATAAGAGAACAGGAGGGTGACGTACAGTACAATGATTTGTGTGGGGGTCCATATTGTATGCGTGTGTGTATGTGGGTGTTTGCAGAGCACAGTACAAGATGGTACCATTAGCATTTTAAAATAGGAGTCAGTAGCATAATTCAATATATGGATGGTTAAAATAACTAAAATCACAATAATATGTAGTTATGGGTAATCATATTTTATTTACAAACGCAGTTGTTATCAGTTATTTATCTAATATAAGGCTGTTGTTCTTGGTAGTCTTTGAACTACAAATAAAACCATTTTAGTGTCTGTATTCACAATCATTGTTTCCCAGTGAACTGACAAATATTGTATCCTTTGTTATAATATTACTCAAGACCCACTGTGTGTAATCTGTTAGTTCCCAGAATTGAGTTTCAGTGGGCGTGAATACATGCATCCTGGCATGTGCATCATGTGTAAGATACATGTGGGCGTGTGAATCTGAATTATTGTACAAGTAATGTATGTACTCTGGCTTTCTACAAGCACATATAGTGCATGCAGCACAAAGAATATGAAAGTATTAAAACGCTGATTGAGGCCGGGTGGGTGTTTGAATCTGTGATGGTGTACCATCATCACTTTGGGAGCAGCCAGGCTGAGCATGGCAGGCTTGGATGTATGATGCCGGCAGCCATCTGGCTTTGGATGGGACTCCTGAGGGAGACACAGGCTGGTGCCAACCTTCAGAAAACACTTCCAGCATGTTTGAGAATGGAAATGACAAGTTCATCTATACTGTGGCTCTGTGTGAGAGCTTTGACACATTCGCAAAAACTACATGTTTTACATAAGTCCACTGTACGCCAAGTGTGTCTTCAGGGGCACTGCAGTCTCAAGCAAATTGTAGTCCTGAACGGAAAAATAGAAATCAATAGAATTTCCATCATTAATTCAAGACATGGATTTAATCTGTGTATAGCTCTCAGTAGCTGCTGGATATGAGCGATTCTTCAAATGAGTAAACATTATGCTCAATTTGTGCAAAGAAATGTTTAAAAAATTACACATAGTTTTAAAAGGGTAAGTTGTGTGCTACACAATATCCCTGCTATTTCTCATTATCAACATTAATTACATCATGTGCTAACCTCACAGTTTACTGCATCCTGTATACTAGGCACATAAAACTGAGCCAATATATAGTTACAGCGGACGGTGTTACAGACTGTCTCTCTTTGCAGTCTCTGAATGTAATTGCTTTGTCACAGTTGAGAAAATTACAGAATGAGACTGTAAGAGTGCCCATGTGTGTCATGACTATGGCTTCCTCATATACAATAAATGCATGCTGGTAAAGGTGACACAATGAGCAGGTAAGTAGCAGATAAAAAATAAAATAATTAGTCATTTGTAGATAAATATGGTGATGTAAACATGTTACTTAAAGAACTTGTTTCTGGCAGACCAAATCTTTGTGACCAAGGACCAGAGCCAGGATAGACCACAGCTGAACTTTACTTTGCTCACACTTCACCAGGATATGCTAATATTAAACTGAAGTTTGTCTGATCCACCTTAATATTTTAGAGGATGAGAGAGAGTCTAATTTAGAAGTTCAATAGTGTATTTAGACTGAAGAGGCAAGTGTAAATGTTAGAATAAAACTGCTCTGAGTTGGCAGCAGAGTTAATATGTAATGTTTGATATGAGGGACCAAATATATGTTCTGAAAGGGTAAGTAGACTTTTTGTGAGTTTAAGTACAGAATTTGATTACCTAATAAATCATATTGTATTCTAACACCAACCATACAACCTGCTCCTGATACTCAGCAGCATACAAACAAACGCCTGCAGTAAAACTAACAAGCACCTGCAAGTTTGCATTTCTCACACTGCCCTTATGTGACATGAGGAATCAAACACAGCACTCTCCCTGCTCCACACTGCATGAACTATTTATTATGTTCTCCCTCATTGAATTATTAATGAACTATGTTTTCTGTTTCTCTAGACATTTTCTACAGTTCTGTGAAAAATTCAGTTCTTTAACCAGCGATCCACTCAGGGCCTCTGTCCCGCTATAAACAGAGGCCACACTTCTATATCATAATAATAGACACACTGAGTCAGATCAGTACACCTGCCCAACCGTGGGAACGAAATGTTAGGCATATGGGAAAAATAATTTCATAGCGAGACTGCTGGTAACTCAAACAATAATGCATTGTATGAAACACACCTCTAACTTTATTTACTGTCAAGTAAAAGCTAAGGCCTGGCTGCATATGCCTCTGTGGGCTGGAGTAGCCTGTGCTAGTGGAAGGAGAGACAGAAAGAGCGATTCAGGGATGAGGATTGACATGCAGCAGACTGTAAATCAGATTGAGCAGCAGACACTCCAGTGAAAACATTTCATGTTCTATTTGCAACCATACTCTGGGGAGACGACAATGACACAAGGTTGGTTTTAATCTCCTTGAGAAGCATAATGGGGGAGGAAACAGTCCCAAAACAAGGACATCTTATTTACTCAGAGCCACACATGACTTTCAGCACTAATTGATGTGAAATATTATGCAATCCAACAAACACTTCCTCTCACTCATTATCTCTGATTCTCGCTCTCTTCCTCCTCCTCCTCCTCCTTCTCAATCTATCACCTCTTTCCTTTCTCTCCTCCTCTGTTCTTCCACTTGTTCTCGCACAGACGCTGGCATTCATCGTCTCGTTGCAGATTAAAAAGGGGCTACATTTTTTTTATATGATACAGCTCAGCCTAATTTGCTCTGAATGAATTACGCAGTGTGTCACTCATGGGGTGACAGACCATGTATTTTCATGAATATTTCCATTTTTCTGATTTCCACAAGCGTTTTTAAAAATCCTCGCTAAGAACTGTTACAGAAAATGTCATTACAGGATGTCTATACAAGTCATGCTTTAGGTGTGACATGGTAAAGGCACTTAATACGCAGTATTTCAGAGTTTAATTAGAATTAATTTAGGTCAATTTGTTTTCACTTTTTTGTTTGTTTGTTTATTGTTTGTTTTGTGTTTTTTACCTTTTCCACAGTGCAGTATTTACCAGTATTCTTTTGTCAGTGCAGAACCTGTTTAGGTTGGTTAGGTTTAGGAAAAGATTGTGGTTTGGGTTAAAATAAAATTTGTTAAGAAGCTTGCGTATTTAACTAATGCCACGTCACCAAGTCAAATTTACTAGACTTTTTAAGGCCTATTTTAGACCATTATGAATTAAATTTAAGACCTTTATCACAACAACTAATATATACACATATCAACTAAGCCTTAAATTCATTTTTTTCAGTAACTTGCATTTCCCCACAGCTGAAGAATAAAATCAGTTTTATGTCTGTGGTACAATCCGAAAGAGACTCGCACCAATAACACGAAAGCTTATTGGCTGCAAAATAAGCTGTATGTTGGTCTCATTTGTAGTCTTAATACAGCTAAATTATATTTGGACTAGCAAAAGAAAGAACTACAACACCATGGAATAAAAGAAAACTGAGCATTAGAGGTAGCGTTGCATGGACATAGACCTGTTTAAAATGACCTAGAACACAATACTTTTTAAGACTTTTTAAGACCCCGCGGAAGCCCTGTGATAATAACAAAAATATTGAATATTGCTAACCTTGTCCTTACATACATTTCTAGTACTGTAATTGGTAAACTGTTGTCACTACCCAGTTGTTCAGCCACTGAGCACAAATTAAAAATGATGCCTGCAACAGGCAAGAAAAGACAGAAAAAGCAGAAACTGAGAAACAGAAAAGTTTGGAGAGATTAGGAGAGGACGAGGAGAAAGAATGTGGCAAACAGGCTGTGGAAATCAAGCTGAGAAAACTAGATTCAAAGTACAAAGCCTCACACCATGTCCAAATGGTTCTCACCCACTCTGGAGTGATAAACCTGCCAGCTCACATGGAATCGAATGACAACAAAAACTGTTCACAGGTTTGGAAAGAATGGACCTTATGCTGGATTGAGGCCGCAGCCATCTGAGCACAAACAAAAAACACACATAAGTAATAACAGAGTCTCTCATGAACACAGAGCAACAGCAGTCTGTAAGTTTTTGTAGACTCTTAGCAGCCAAGCATGAAAGGGACGCCTGACAAACAAATTATCTCTCTGTTTCCATAGCGATCTATGAATGGCCTGTGCTAGTGCCTGTGACAACCAGATGCCTCGGAAGACAAGGCTCGCCCATAAAAAGCCAGCACTCTGCCGAAAGCCTGTTATTACTGCTATCATTCAATTGGACTTGATTTGCATAATTAAACTCTGTTATTGCCTTGCTCTGGAAGTCTGCAAGTCTCTGCTCTTAGCAACTGGATTCCCACCATGACAGAGGACCAGGGGGTACTTCAGGTAGGAATATACCCTCACCTGCCCCCGAGCTGTGACTAATCAATACTAAGATTATCCATTAAATTGAACTTGATAAGGCTCCGTTTTCTGTAGATGGGTCATATATTTCTCTGCAGCTCCGGGGTAGAGTGCACACTGATGAGGTGAGTCACAGCCTGGACTTCACTCTGCTAACTACATGAAAGGCCCTGACAGAGCAGAACAGAGCAGGTCCTGACTGAGAAACACAGAGAGAGAGAAAGGCAGGAGAAAAGAGAGGAAGCTCACAGGCTTACATAAAGCACTGTACAAGCTGCATACAGAACCTGCAGCTTGAAAATCCAAAAATCAACCCTTCTTGTAAAAAAGAATCCTTTGCATACATTTTTTTTAAATACTTTGTTGATCCCTCTGTGTTAAAGAATGAGAGTAAACAATAATGGGACCATTCTAAAAAATAGTAAGAGACAATAGGAACCAGCACAGACATACAAAAGGGGGATCATGAAGAACCTCAGAGACAGAGCAAACGGAGACAATTGACAGCACCTGAAGCCAAATACTTGATAGATACGTACAAGAACCCTCTGTAAATTGTAGCTATTCACTCCAAGACCAGGCAGCCACAAATGGATAACAACACAACCCATTCAACTGCACTATGACACAGCATTTTTCACAAAAACACGTCAATAAATCATTTAGCGAATCCATGGTCTGGAGACACTTCGTTACACACAGCTGGAAAGCCAAACAGATCAAATCAGTCTTACCTCGACTAGGTGTGGAGTGGGATTGAATCCACACATGTTGCACACTTGGTGATGGCACTGTGTGCAGGTGTTGTAGTTGGGTTGTTCTGCTATGTTGCCGATGTTGAGGTTTGTCTTGCAGAGAGGACAACAAGCTTTGGGTTTAGAGGAGTCTGGCGGAGCGTGCTGTTGTTGCTGCTGAGCAGGGGCTTGAGGCCCTTGCAGTGTCGGCTGAGGTCCTGAGGGTTTACTCACCCCAGGCCCAGAACCAGGAGGTCCTCCTGGTTTGGGGGCTGTTTTGGGGGGCTGTTGTTGGGGTTGAGTAGTCTCAGATATGAGAGTACTGGCTTGGTTAAGAAGAGAAGCACCAAAGCCAAACAACTTCCCAAAAGTCTGCTCTGGAGGTGGGGGCTGCCGTGAAGGGGAACTCCCTGCACTGCGAGTCTGGTCCTGGCGCGGTTGATGTGGTTGGTGGGCGGGAGAGTTGCGGGACAGATCCG
The DNA here is from genome assembly GCF_008315115.2 of Sander lucioperca. Classification (NCBI taxonomy): domain Eukaryota; kingdom Metazoa; phylum Chordata; class Actinopteri; order Perciformes; family Percidae; genus Sander; species Sander lucioperca. Next base: position 3,754,560 of record NC_050178.1, read on the forward strand.
GCTGAGACGGGGCCTTTGCCATGCCGGGGAGAGCAACTGCCCCTGGAGGGAGCTTTATTTGTTGCTGACCTGGGCCAGCTGGACCAGTCTGTTTGGTAGTGCCAGGCGCAGGATGGGCCTGTGCTGGAGGCTGGGCCTGAGCTGGAGGATGGGCCTGAGCTGGAGGCTGCGTCTGAGGAGGGGGCTGTGTCTGGGGTGCAGGCTGAGTCGAAGCATCAGGTTTAGGTTCTGGTTTGGCTGCATGAGAAGGAGAGTGTATCTGTTGCTGACTCTTGGAGCGTGGTGTGGTCATGTCCATCCCCAACGCTCTCTGCATCTGACAGTTCAGACATAGCCACTCCTGAACCTGTGAAAAAAAAAAAAAGAAAAAAAAAGGAATCAATGACGATAAGCTAGAGCATCTAGTCTTTATCTTTCAGTATATAAATGACAGTTCGACATATTGGGACATATGTTTATTTGTTTTCATGCAAAATGTTGGATAAGAAGATTGATGACACTCTCATGTCTCTACCCTTTGTACTGATTAAACAAACAAAACATTATGTGTTAATCAGTAAACTTTAGAGGCACTGGTAAGCAGATTTGTTTACCTTTAGACGGAGCCAGCCTATCTATTTCCCCCTGTTTTCAGTCTGTACCATATGCTAAGCTGCTGATGGTAGCTTCATATTTACTGTGCAGAAACAAGAATGGTATCATCTTCTAATCTAAATTCAATTAAAAAAGCAAACATTTCCCAAAGTGTCAAACTATTCCTTTTATTAAAAAAAGTTTAACTGACAGGGCTATTGTAGATGATCAAAAGTGGATGAATTATTGAAATAAGTCAAGATATCTTTAAAAAAGATTCAGTAACCTGGTTGTTTTCATCTTCTCCCTGCATTCCCATGGGTTCCTAGTGGATGCTCTACTTTCTTTCGACTGCCAAAAGAGATTCAAGTAACATGAACTAAAAACTCTAAATTGCCTATGGGTGTAAATCTGAACATGAGTGTGATGGTCTGTTTGTGTGATGGACTGGCTGCCATCTCTTCCCCTCATCCAATGCATGCTGGAATAGCCTCCAGCCTGCTCTGAGTAGGAAACATTGTCTATGGAAAATGACTGAATGAAAGAATAATTGTGAATGATGTAAAATATCTCATTGAGGAGGGATTTAAGCCTCTCTGTGCCTTTGCATGGACATTTCTTGGTAAACATCATTCACCCATAAACAAATGCGTAGGAAATAAATGTGACAGACAGGGTGAATTCTGGACTTCTTCAATAAATCATAGCTGCCCCTGATTTAGTACATTTCCTCGCATATTTTCTGTGTGGCTCTTCCCTTTTTGCTTTCTTCTACATTCCTACTCATTACACAACATGTTCCCTTTCTCATTACAATTCTCACACCATTCTCTTCTTGTTCCTCCTGCTGTTGTCATTTCCTTTATGCCTTTGCTTCTCCTATCTCCTGCTCCATACAGGCACATAAGAAGGTGAAAGTCAGAAAGAGGCCCTGGTGATAGCACATGGCCCTATGTACATAATTGGCATCCTGGTGCTTTGGCAGCTGCCACACTATTGTAGCCGTCTTGGATTCATGGTTATTACATAATGCCTTGTCTTTATACCTTTGGGTAAAAACTTCCTTTTAGTCTGTAAATGTGGTTTTATAAAGATTTTGTTTCAGTTTCAGCTGAGAGTTTTCAGTACTATGGGAGCTACCGAAGCGAGGACTGAAAATAAAGGGGAAGATCTCATAATTTCTGCTGTGGACACAAATGTCTCTGCAAGCCTCTGGCCACGATAGATTGATTCACAAACAAGCTCACAAAGAACACATCAACAGCACACAACTTTACATTGACTGTATACTAAAATACTATACTAAAAGATGACTCATTTCAAGTGGAAAATAATAATTTAATATTTATAGGTCGTCTAAATATGTTTGGCTCTAGTATTTGTAATTGTATGCTAATTATATCCTGAATTGTACTCATGTAATAACTTGTAATTGTTATTTTACTTCTTTATTGTTTTAATTGCAAAAGGATATTGACTACCTAGAGCGTTGTTCCATATATTATCTGTAAAGACATTTCATACAAGCCAGCCCAGTAGTTGTAACTTCACAGTTTAACTACAGTGGTATGAGTCACTGAATCTAAAGTGTGGTATTGCGCCACATAATCCTAAACACTGACTCACTGCTGTGCTTTGACTTTAGTTAAACAAGAAACTCATCTTAAACAGAGCTGATAACACCTACATTTGCCGTAACATGATAATCAGACTGAACTGCCACTTTGTTTCACTCGATTTTTAATTAATAAATATTCGCCAATTGAATTTCAAGGAAAATCAAGAAGTGGGCAATGATTGAAATGAGATCTGGAACCAGACTCATTTTCCTGGCCTCCAGTGTAAACGTCCTTGATGAAATGACATAGAAAGTGTTCTTGGTGTGGCCTGACATTACCATTAGGTGTGGCTACAGGTGTAACAGAGCATACGTCAGACCACATTGGTATCTAGTCAGAAGTACAGTAACCTTTTAATTGCCAGTCTCCGTTTCATGCAGGAAAACCGGAACGTAAACCTGATGCTGCACCCCAGACGCATCCTGAAACACAGCCTCCAGCACGGGCTCATCCAGCGCCTGGTCCTAACAAACAGACTGGTCCAGCTGGCCCAGGTCAGCAACAAGCAAAGCTCCCTCCAGGGGCAGTCGCTCTCCCCGACATGGCCAAGGACCTGTCCTGCAGCTTTTTATTAAAAATTGCATTGTTCACCGCTTTAAAATGTTTTGTAGCCTCTCCACCTGCTTTGCAGAATTTCTCCTGGTCAGTCAGTCAGTCGGTCAGTCATTCAGTAAGTCAGTACAGACAGAGTAAGTCACAGGCTCAGCAGCATCTTAGCCATGTGTCTGGCTCCCTGCCAATCCTCAGTATAAAGAGTGATGAGGCCATGGTTTTCACTGTCGATCAGGAAAGCTGAGAAGTCAGGAGCAAAGGTGAACCCCGGAGACAGTCAGAGTAATGTGGACAGTGAAATAAGCCAACACTGGAGCAACACTACACCATCCAACACTGGACTCTTTATCCAATCAGAGACTCACAAGTGGGAACTCCTCTTTCCATCATTATTATTGTCCTTGATTTTTTTTCACCAAATTACAGTTAGAATAATCATATTAAGCCCATTGGGGAAAAAACAAAGGCAGCTATTTATCAATTTCATCGTGTCTCTGCTTGCCTCTGCCTCATCTCTCCATCTCCTTCCACTCTGAGTCCCTCTTGTTATGAGGCAATCATGTGGATCTTTATGAAATCTGATCTGTATCAGCAAAAAACAAGCACCCTGCACACTCTGTCTCCTGCCCTCCTTCTCTATCAGCTCTCTGTTGCAACCCTCCATCTTGTTCTCCTTCACCCATCTTTATTTCTTATCTGCATCTCTCGAATCACATCACTCCCTCAAACTCTCTTTCTCCATCTCGATCTCCATCTCAAATATAAATTTTTGATGGCTCTCATTCAGCCTTGCTTTCAAACATGTATCTAATGTCATGCCTGCGTATGCTTGTGTGTATGTGTGTGTGTGTGTGTGTGTGTGTGTGTGTGTGTGTGTGTACAATAGTATGATACACGTCAGAGGTCATAAGCCGGGACCGTAGCTCACTGTTCTGCGAGAACTCAGCGTCTGCCAACAGGATGCTTGAGCAACGTGGCTTCATGAAGATCAACGACTTGCTGCCAGAAATAGAACCTTTTAGCAGCAAGGGTCCACAGAGACTTGGACATGGCTCAAATAATGAGAGCAAAGCATCTTTGGCAACACACACAGACACACACCTATTTACATGTTGAATTTGAATCTGATTTGGGTAACATCTGACAATCTTCATCAGCAACTGTAGCTATAACCAACGATTTTTTGTAATTATTGATGAATTTGGAGATTATTTTCTTAATTGATTAATTGTTTGGTTTATAAAATGTCAGGAAAAAACAATCAATCACAATCACAATTTCCTAAAGCCCAACCTGACGTCTTCTTTTGTAAAACAACACTCCAAAAATGTAAAGATATTCAGTTAACGATCAGTAAATGTTGAAATAATGAATTGATTATCAAAACTGATTCATTTTCTGTCGATCAGATAATCGATTAATCGACAAATTGTTTCAACTCATATATCAGCTATGAGTTCATTAAATCTGATGCATGGCTAGAGTTTATACAATCCAAAAGAATAGAGCAACTAAAATGTTAAATGCTTATAGATCTCTTTAACAAAAGACATTTTGACATGTTAAAGTAGGAAAAGCACAGGTTTAAATAACAAGATTAATGATGGCTGAATTCCATTTAGCTGCTTCAGTTTCAGGGTTCTGGTATTGTGCATAGTGGCTCACTGTCACTCTTCCATGGCTTACTGGGACATTTGAATAGATCAGAGCTAAGAGTTAATGTTATTAGTAACACCTGTGTTTTTCTACTTTGACAAGTCAAACTGTCTGCTGTGAAAAGGCCCATTGCTAGTAGCATCAATACCTCAACTATTCTTCAGAATGGGGGTTTACTCCTCATATTTAAGAGCATTTTTATTGCTGATACTTGTATATACTTACTTGGGTAAAATAAAAACAAAATAAAAAATGGTGATATTGCTACTTTTACTTAAAGGCCTATCCAATCTGTAATTTTTCAACCACATACATTTTAGGGACATTTACCGAGTTTGAGTTATAGATGGAAAATCTGCATTTTTTGTCTTTTTTCACAAAATAATTCAAAATATCAGCGAGTTAACCCCTGTGTTTATAGGCGTAATAACAGCATTAGAAAACATCAATAACTTAATGTAGTCCAGAGTCACTGTGTATAACAATAAAGACCTGAAAAAATGAAACTCATAGTAGATTCCAATCCTGTATTTAGATTTTTGATGGTGGGGCAAAACCGTTGTTTTAAAATGAATCACAAATTGTGGCTTTAAAGATATAATATGTAATATTTTTGCATTTAAATGTTTAAAAACGACTATGTTATTTATAAGTTGTTTATTTACATTATCCTTAGTGTTTTTAACAGTGTTCAAACAAAGGAAAATCTGAGAGGAGACTCTGCCATGTGACATATATTATCATATTGTGGTTTTAGGCCAATGTTTACTTGCTTGCTCACTAACTGGTAAGCTACCACCACAAATAGAATCTAAGTAATTATGTATTAAACACTGCAGCTGTTTCACTAATATGACATAAATAGTAGTAGTTTATTTTGAACATGTAAAAAAAATATAAAATAAAAATATATATATATACAGACATGCATACATATATAAAATTTAAATTAACATGACATCTTAATAAGGTCATGTACTTCTCAGCATAATCTTCCAAAATTATTGTAAGTAACTCAATAAACCTTACAAAAGGCATCATGAATGACACTTTAATACATTACATTGTCCGTGAACAGATACATTTTCTTCGGCGATGGTGGTTTAATATCGTAATATTGTAATATAATATTGTATTATATTACATATTGTATGAATAATGATCCTATAAGTTACAATTGTGAAGAGTAGAAGAAAACAATGACAGCTGAGGAGAGAGGTAGAAGGGATCTTTGCCACACACAGAGACACACACACACACATACACATACACATACACACACACACAGACACATGCTAGAAGATGTAACACTGCGTACATCACACAGGTGCACAGAGTTACCGACTTTTTGTTCTTAAGTTTTCAGCTGTTGACAGGAGTGAGACATCATGCACTCCATCATCCCCCAGGAAAGCTGGGTAAAGAACACACTCTGATACAGAATCAAACTTCAACAGAACAAGAACGCAGACACAGGAGGAAGCTCTGTCTCGGAGATCAAAATGCGGTATTACCATGCAGAATGTACAGCAGCTGAGAACTGCAGTTTGGGGATCAGGATGCTTGGGATGCTGCAGTTTATCAATTCCTTACAAATTGGGCTAAAAGACATTGAAATTCCTCCCAATGCCTCTCTCTTTCTCTCTCACACCGCCCCCCCCTCTCTCTCCCTGTCAATTTGTCTCTTTCTGCCTCTGCTCACCCTACACATTGCCAAGCAGGAAATGGCATTCATAAAAGGAAGGTCAGTATAAATAATGAGTGATTGTGGGAAAACCACATTTCTAATAATGCTGTTTGTTGAATGTCTTCACCAGGTGTGCTGGCGCAGTGTCAGGCACAGCAGGGAGCCACGGTGTTACTGAGGATGCTGGAAAGTAGTGCAGAGTAGTAGTCGGTCAGTGATTTGAGGGGGGATGAGGGGGGCTGCCATCCCCCTTGTTAGTAAAATGTCCAAAATTCATAACCCTTGTTAACCTGCTGATCCTTCATCTGACTGAGGTTTAATCTATGGCCCCTGACCATGGCTCTGAAATATCAGTAGCCTAACTGTGTATTGATAAATCCATGGCGCTGTCCGTGGTGCTGAAGTAGCAGACAGATTTGTATCGCAACTTTTTCTCTGAGTCCCGCCCGTCCTGTCAGTTTTGTCTTGGATGTATAATCTTCTCTAAAGTATATAGCTAAGGGGGCGGGGCTCCAAAAGAGTCAACAAAACGAACCGCCCCCCCCCCCCAAATTATCAAATTGCCTACTGGTGGTAGTGTATAACATTATTTCTTGATATTAAGTAAAGGAGATGGACACAATTTAATGAACACCTGTGTAGTGCAATGCAAACAAATACTATACTGTATCTCTGCAAAAGATATGCTGCTACATGGCTTGACATGAACTTTTTTACTCACCAGCCACTGTGGCTAGTGGTTTTCCAAAGTCACTAGCCACTCAGCCTTTTCTCTAGACGAATTCAAAATCTAAATGTTATTGAAGGTGAAAAATTATTTTTGTATCCGGACCGTGATTCAGATCTGCTTCCAAATGTAAGGCCAGTAGTTTTTACGTAATCCTGCATTTAGACAAACAAACAAACAAACAAACAAACAAACAAACCAACAAATCAACAAACCAACAAACAGACAAACCGAACCAAAAGGTTCAGCAGAGGTAACAACAAAGACAAAATAATATGTTGTTTTGTACAGTCCTAATTGTTGGTAGAATTTTAAAGACAGTAGGAAGCTTAAAAACTAAGTGTTAAGAAATAAGCATGTCTGACTCAAAATAATAACAATTGCTATATATAGACTTTAGATGTCTAGTGCAAAAAACTAGTTCCCAATCTGAAGCACTGGCAGAATAAAAAGACACAAACAAATCACTTGAATATATCTCACAAGATGCAATAGTAATGCTGCTGTGCTGTTACACAAATAATGTGTGCCATATACAGTTTGGTTAACTTGGGAGTTGCATAAAAAATAATGAATCACCATCAGTCACCATGTTGCAAAAAGTGAGCTTTCAATTGTGTTTATCCTGTGTTATTGCATTACGGTAGCAAGCTTCGGAAAATGGACTAATGAAACACAGGTGCACCATCTAAATTCAAACAGATTGACAAGAGGTGATGGTTCCTATGATAACCTGCTGAAGAGCACAGCCCAACTGACTATAGCAAGCTGAGACTTTAAATGCAGTGATTTAGAGGGTAATAATCAAACCAGTGCCCCAGATTTAGTCTCTGGCAGTTCTCATTGCAAAATATTTTGGTATATGCAACATTCAGCATGTAGGGTCTCAGCTGGATTCCTGACCCAGTTCATACTGTTTGTCCACTTAAAGCCCCAGTCAGTCAGTGATTACAGCCTGGTGCACTGTGTGAAACACTGTCACCGAAACACTGACATTCTCTACATTTTGTATTTAGTAAATAGAACTTACTGTACATGTTCAGTGATTTACAGTACATAGCATTAGAGATATTTCAAAACAAAAACAAATTATTTTAAAAACACATGTTGTAATGTTTGCTAAGAAGTCAGACTTTTCAGCATGCTGTCAGAGTTTAGATGATCAAACCATTTAATCTAAACTCTAATATATTTATGTTATATCTATATATTAATGATATAATAAGTATTTGAATATATACTGTGAATAATGCATGCTGTGTTTAATAAGGGAAAAAGCTTTAATTCTTTCTAAAAACACACAGCCTCAGTTGCTATTAACTCAGCAAATGACACAAACAAGCAGGCTGACTACTACCGTCTTGATGGTGGGAAACCAAGAATAAAACTACAGCTCAGTTTTTCCTCCCAAATACTTTTTCAGCAAAACCTTTGATGATTACCAGTTGGTCCCAAAAACAAAATGATTAAACCATTCAGAATATATTTTTTCACTCATTAATTTTCTCAACATCTTCCAGCACACACAAGGCAGAAGACAGACAGACAACTTGACACCAAAGAAACTGAAAATTCCCCCCAAAACCTTCTCCCTCAAGGATCTGAACTAGAATGGTATTTTTGTGGCTTTTTGTTAGGGTAAAATCTCAAGAAATCACATCCTGATTCTCTACATATCACCCATGCCGTCCTTGGCTAACATTTAACTCCAACATATGAGAAGCTCTAGACAATACTAGTGAGAGATTCATATAACAACCATTATTGTCTTCCACTTCCACTGCCAGATCTGAATGCCATTGAATCTCTTGTGCCACATGATGCAAAGTTAGAGGGGGATTAGAGATGTCTGATGCTAAATATTTAAATTAATTCAAAGGAATTAGAAACCAGGCTCTGGCTCCCTTGAGGTATAATGGACTTATTCTTCAATGATATGACCGCATCATTGTTGTTTATATTTATTTTTCACTTATTATTTGTAGACTTTCTCTACGAAATATTTGACCATGTATAATAAATAAATGTGGTCACTTATATAAACAATATGCATGCTATAAAACAACTCAAGCTCTCACTTTGAGACAAGCAGTAAACTCTTGAACAGTTTAAAAATTTTAAATCAATAATGTACCTGAGACACTCACAACCTACAAAGTTGCCTTCAAGAACACTTTGAAAAACTTACAGAATGTTTACTTATGACACTATGGATAGCTTGTTCTCCCAGGTTGGTGTTACTGTAGCAGCTTCGGAAAATCAATTTCGGGCCTTGGGATTAGAACCTGGGCAACACGAAAGTCTAAATCAGCTAAAGCACCCCTGTTTCTATCTATGTTACTGTACGTCTGTATCCCACAGCTGTACATGTGCAGGGAGGAGGGGGCTGAAACATTTGACTGACTGGCCAACAGAGTGGCTGCTAGTCACAGCTAAATACACTCTTTTGCAATTTTTTTAAAATGTTTTTATGTTTTATTTTATATTTATGGACTACACTACACTACACTAAATTTTACAATTTACCCGTGAAGGACAACCTTTAACTGTTGCCTATTAACATCAACATTACCAACATTAGCATTGATTTGGAGGTCATATGTAAGTCCAAAATTCACTCTGCTTTTAACTTTGCCTTAGTCTCCATCAACACCTGAGTGAAATATCAGGCTCTTTAACTGCTAAATGATCCACTATGTTCACCAGTTTGTCTTTAACATAGTCTGTTTCCCGTTTTTGCTAGGCAGGTAGAGTACAGTGGGTTATCTGAGATATTTCGCTGAAAACAGCTACCTGCTGCAACTGGAAACGAGGGGACTGAACCAAAACATTAAAGTTGTGGGCCATTAAACCAAAACCATGAGCTGAAAGATGCTAAAATGCTCCATAGAGCTGAGGGGGATACTTATCTGTGGATTCGTCACTACGAGCAAAACCCTTTTCACATGCAAGCAGTGATGCCAGTAACGCGTTACTCTAATCTGACCACTTTTTTTCAGTAACGAGTAATCCAACGCGTTACTATTTCCAAACCAGTAATCAGATTAAAGTTACTTATCCAAGTCAGTGAGGGTTACTATTTTTGTCATTTTCCTTAGTAAAAATATATATTTTTGCTTTCTTCTTTCGTCTCGGGGAGTGAAATCACGTCTGCGACAAGTCACGTTTTTCAGCATGAGGACAGTTCACGTGTAATACATACCGCGCAGCGACACAAACGTAAACAACAATGGAGGGAGGAGAGAGATGCGCGTTTTCTAGCTGGAAATACAGTCACTATTTTGAGTTTGTGTCAGCTAAAGATGGCAATATTAAGGTTCGTTGTACACTCTGTGCTGGTGGCGACAAAGTGCTATCTAGCTACAAAAACACTATGTCAAATTTGAAGAAACATTTGGAGTCGCAGCACTGCACAGTCAAACTTACAGAGCAAGTCCCACCAGGTGGTGCGAAGGAGAGAGCAGGAGGTCCCCCACCACCCAAACAACAAAAGCTGGACTTCGGTGCAAAACCAGTAAGTGGGGGAGAGTTGAAGAAGTTGGTCGGGCAGTATGTTGTAGAGGAAATGCTGCCCTAAACACGGTTGATTCACCCTCGTTTCGTGCCATAATAAACAAGATCCCTACTGCTGTCAATGCCGAGCTGCCTCACAGAACAGCTTTTTCTTCTTACATGGAGGAGTATGCAGTGATGGAAAGAAATTTGAAGGCTGCGCTGAATGAGGTTGACTTTGTGTCAACTACCGTGGATATTTGGACTGCTAACAACAGAAGTTATATGGGAGTAATGCTCCACTGGATCAGTAGATCCACATTAGAGCGCAACAAGGCTGCATTGGCATGTAGGAGAATTTGCGGTAGACACACGTATGTTATTGGTGCAGAAATTAAAAACATTCACTCTTCATATGGACAACTCAACAAAGTAGTTGCAACGGTGACTGATAATGGATCCAAATTTGTCTAGGCGTTTAAAGTTCATCAGCCTGTCACAGAGTCTGATGATGAGACGGAGGAGGGAGAGTTCACCCCCACAGATGATGATGATGTCACTTTTTTAGATCTATCAGAAATCCTCTCAGCTGAGGATGAAAGTGATGGCCAGCTGTCTCTTCTAACTAATAAAGTAACTTGCAATCTAACTTAGTTACTTTTAAAATCAAGTAATTTGTAAAGTAACTAAGTTACTTTTTAAAGGAGTAATCAGTAATCAGATTACTTTTTCAAAGTAACTGTGGCAACACTGCATGCAAGTCATGTAATCCACTGGTAATTTAAAATGATTGATTAATACAAATTTAAATTATAAAATATAAATATGCTTCTGGATAAAAGTATCCATACTAATGAAATATTAGCTTGGATGTAAAATATTGTTTTTTGGAGTTAAAATAGATTCCACATTTCTTGGGTTGCTAAATATATCTAGTGCAACTGGCCACCTACCTACATTTTTGATCAGGGAAGGGGAAATATAAAGAGTGCCTCTGCAGAGTCTTTTGTGTGGGAGCATTTGTTAAAACGTGTGGGATTGTTGGTTAAAATAAAAGAATGTGTTCCAAGGCACTCTTTAAACAAAAGTATTAAAAAGTCATAATTTCACGACAAAAAAAATGCTCATCTCCATCTTCAGAGTGATTTGGCAATGCTGATGCCTTTATCATAGAAACACACAATCAATGCGTTAGTATGAACACCCAGACTATTATGGTTAATATATGATGATGCTTTTCTCTCCGGTTCTGTCTACTCCTGCTACCACAGAGCTCTTTCACACAGCTCTCTTTCTCTCTCTCTCTCTCTCTCTCTCTCTCTCTCTCTCTCTCTCTCTCTCTCTCTCTCTCTTTCAGCTATGGCTTCTGAGGTCCGGGCCATCGTAGACAGAAGGAGGGTAGGATCTGTGTATAAATAGAAATTGGACCAATTATAAAACAGATGTTTGCCTGTATGATGGTGGGAGAACACTGTCAGGGGTGTCTGTGGTACTTTCACTATCTCTCTGAACTCTTGTTCTCTCTAGTTTTATTCTCTGTCTCTCAGTCTGTTTATAACTATCTTGTTTCTCTCACGCTGTCTACCTCTCTCCTTACCTCTTTCATCATCAAATTTTTTCAACTAATATTTCTTTATCTTGCTGTTGTCTACGTCATGCGCACATGTTCCTTACAAGCTCACGTGTATGACTGCTTGCACTTTCTCAGCAAAAATATCAAAATAAACCATGTTGTCTCAGCTTGACTGACAGCCCTGTAACAGCCTGTGGCATATAACACCCATTTGTTGCTCGCTGTTTACATCTCTCTAAATTGCATTCCCATCACCAGGTTGCTTAACAATTGTTACCATTCCTCAAACAATCCTGCATGAGCAGGGATTGTCTTCATGAGAAATTCAACTGATAAGGCGACTTCTTGCTAAATGTTTTAAAAAAAACTGCTCTAATTTATATTTTTGATGCCGGGCTGGAGATACCATTTGGGACTTTGTGGTGAATAAGCATAATCTTTCCAAATATGGAATTGCCCTCGGTTATCAACACTTTAATCAGCAGTGCCATCTTTCTGTAATTTGATGGGAAATCCTCTTCAATACCAGATTTTGTTCATATTATCCCTATAATCCGGGACAGTTCAATCAGTGTCTAAACTATTTGTAAACAGAAACGACATGAACCCAGACTGAGCCTGTGTTGTAATGAAGAGACTATCCTGAAATGGCATTAAATGAGAATATTGTATAGATTGTACAAATATGTAATAAAAAATGCCACAGGTGATTTTTTTCATCAAAACAACAGCTGTACAAATGAAAAAAAGTATAATCCTAGAAAATCCTGAAAGTCTATCTCCATTTCATCACAGGTATAAGAATATCTGCTCCTGCATAGGAGGAATGTTTCACTTCAACTTCCTTAGCATGGCTATCCTTTTCTCCAGGTCTCTCCTCACCATCACTGTAATCGTAATTCCAGTCATCGTCGTCTTCAGCGTTATCATCACCTTGATCGGCAACAACAGGCCCATCGTCAATTTCACTGTGTTAGATCTGCTGCAGTGAGGCAAAGGCCCAATCCATGCTAAGTAGGTTAAGGGGGTAAATCTTCAGGTCTCCAGGGGCTGAGCGTTTTCCCTCCGAGTCTCTCTCCCTGTCAGCATCTGACAAGCTCACCAAGGCTAAGCTGAAAAATACCCATAACATCCACCTCCGTGGTTCTCTTTACTGCCATGCTCTCCTTCACTCCCTGTCATGATCTATTCTTTACTGTCTGTCTCCACTTTGGTCCACGCATTTTTTTCTAGTCCTTCCATCTCCCACGACTTCCTCTTTCCAACTTTTGCAGTCTCCCTTCCTATACACACCAATATGCGCTTATGCAAGCATGTATTCAAGCTTGCACACACACACATTAGTCAATACATTTACATGCCAACGCATCTACAGTTAAAACATGAAACATTTACTCCCTGAATTCTAGTATTTATGTAGGCCAGCTTAACTGACATTGCATCTTGGCTACAATGTGCAACATGACTCACTGGAGTTGATGTGAAACTTTGTGACAGATGACACAGCCACACTTGACTCACAGTAACAGCAAAGCATAGACTAATTCAATTTAGGCAAGTGATTTATTTTAGGATGAAGGCAATAAGCTTCCTCAGCTACCTGTTAACAATGATGACTGTTTAGATACATCTGAATGATTGTGAATGATGGGGAGATGTGTTCAGCGGTGTGAAAAAAAAACTTTGTTTGGGAGAGGCTTTGGGCATGATTTGGATGCTCACTAGTGCCTGTCAAAAAGGATGGATAGAGCTTTGTTCAAGTGTTGTGTGCATTTACTATGAACATCAGCTAGAAAAGAATGTAGCACTTGTTCAAGATAAGGGCCTACAATTCATTACAGCTAATAGGAAGTGACCAATATGTTACTAGGCACATAGTTGTGTGATAACCAGGTCTTTGGGGATGTAAGATCATGAGCCCAACAGATCATTAAACACTTCATCATTCGAGGCAAACAATGGCTAGAGCTAGGAAGTTCACAGCTCTCAATCAGAGTGCAACTAATTCACATCCTCGTTCAGTTTCAGTTGGTGCAATCCAGTCTGCTAGCCAGTTACAGCCAACTTGACAACAATAGTCATTAACGACAATACTCACAAATGTCAATGAGAAATAATTACCCGGGGACAAATTCAACCACAATGAAGCACCTGAATCACCCACTTTGATCAACAATTTTTTAAAGGTATGCACTGATGTCACTTTTCACATTCCACCTCCCTCACCACCACCCGCTACGGATGCTATGAATGGGTAGAGCTGTTGGGAGGAAGCAAATGAAAAACTATAAGAATTAAACAGCGATCTGGTTGATGTGCCAGACAGTCAATATTCATATATGACTGATATACAGTATGTTTATATATGTAGCTCCACCAGGAGCTCCACATTGGGGAAATAATTTTACATTAAATAAAGCCTGAAGGCAAAGAGACACCTCATTCTATTTAAAGCAGGATCTGTCAGCTTGATCACAATTACAAGGACTTTGAAGAATATCCTGGTTGTCTGTGGACAGGTTTGTAAAATATTTAAATGTTATTGTTTCATTTGGTAAACCATGTGCTTGGTAAGTCAATGTCACACAGCCACCCCACTGCTTCTCTTCAATTTAGCATTCAGGCAGTTTATAATACCATATGCCTGAATTCATTCGGAATGTGTTTGTGCAGTCGATTGTACAACAGCTTTTTTTTGTTACAATTTTGTGGATGTGTTTCAGATGTTTTTGTTTTCCATTTGAATGCACCATGGCAGATGCTGACTGTGTTTGTAGTTCAGGGCAGAGTGACAGTGGTGTCTTCCCTTACATACCATGTATACCATATTTATGTATTAGGTCAGTTGTGGAGTAAACTACGATAGAAAAAAAAAAATAGAAAAATGTCCCTATAAAGAATGCACTGTTTACCTCTGTGAGGTGAGGGTTGGGGTTGAAGCCACACTGGCTGCACACCATGGAGCAGCACTGTGTGCAGGTGTTGAAGTTCGGCTTGTCGTCCCCAGTGCCCGTCAGGTCGGTGGTTTTACAGACGGGGCACAGTTTGCTGCTCGGCATGGGTGCAATTTGGGGCACAGAGTAAGGGGATGTGGGGACACTGCCTCGGTCCGGGGACACGGAAGGGGACCTTCCTGTCCTGTTGCTACCCACATCCACATGCAGACTCTTCCTGGCCACATGGCCCTGGCCCTGCTCTCCTTTTTGCTGATGGGTGTCGTGGGAGGCCAACCTGTCCCCTGTCCCATGACCACTCTCAACTCCTGCTTTAGGTCCCAGGTCTGACGGAGGTGGTCTGGTAGAGATGATAAAAAAAACACAAAGTGGATATGGATTACAATTGATAACACACATTTCTATATACTATATACTTCAGTCACAATGCACACGCACACACACACACACACACACACACACACACACACACACACAGACATCATTTACTAGGTTTTATACCGGTGATTTCTACTTAATTTCAAAAAGGAGCAGTACTGCATCTTCAGTGGAAATATTTTTGATGCCTTCAGCTGTGAGTTAAACTAGGTTCACATGTCATTAAAATAGTTTTATTGTTGTTCATAATGTGATATCAGATAGGGCTGGGCGATAGGGAGAAAATCAGATATCACGATATTCTTGACCAAATACCTCGATATCTATATTGCGGCAATATTCTAGAGTTGACAACTGGTGCTTTAACAAAATATCTTCACACTTAGATTTTAGATAAATAATCATCGGTAATGTGGACATAATATCTAAGTGGAGAAAAGGCAAATAACAGAACAGCTAGAACAGTCTGGTAAGTTCAGAAAAGTACATCACTTTACTGTAATGCAGCCTTTAAAACCAGTAAAAGACAACACTTATGTCATATCACGATATTACAATATCCAAAAATTGAAGACGATATCTGGTCTCATATCACGATATCGATATAATATTGATACATGTATATTGCCCAGCCCTAATATCAGACTCAAAACCTTGGCCAACAGAGAGGCATATGTTGAATATTTTATATTGCCTATATCCGTTTCTGTGAAGTGCTCCTTATGGCTTGTTTTCACTCTTTGAAGCTGTTCTGTAAAAGTTGGTGTATCAGACAACAGCATTAAACTTTCTTTTCTCTCTTTCTAACCTTGTCACTCTAAGGCTAAACTGGACTTTTGGGGATATTGTTAAAGCTACTGACCACTGACATACACAGAGTGGACAACAGAAGTATAAATCTCCCTTCTGTCCTCACAAGATAGAAGGTAGTTTCACATAATAATCATCTCTTGAATGGCAAAGACACCAATCTTGTCATTTATGCAAAGCCTCGGGCATGGCTTAATGAGACTCAAATGTTTAAAAGAGTTTAAACTGGAAGACACCTTTTAAAAAAAATCTTTAGACATTCTCATCCATCAACAAATAGGAGTCCACTGAGAACAACTTGTGTGTCTAAAGTAGTACAACTTGCTTGCTTTATCACAAAGTTGAGAGTGAAGGGTTTGTAAGCTGCCAATCCTTTGTAATGGGAGCTCCCTGTGAAACAACATCTCAGTGTCACTTAAAGGAATAGTTCAACATTTTTGGAAAAATTAGTCTCCGGTTCCGGACTCAATAAATTAAAATGTAATATTCAAATCTATTTGAATTTGAATACAGAATAAGGAAAAATATAGGGTAAGTTCAGTAACATTTCAGCAGCCAGGTGCGCCCATTTCTCTTGCACCAATACCACGGTATAACTGACGATACCAATTCTGAGGGCATAAATTAAAGTATTGGATGGTTCAAGTAGCGACCCATTGCATTACTTTGAAATGGTTGGATTAAGATCTGGTCACTTTACAAATAAAATATGTACAAATATATTATATTATCCTTTAAAAATATTGCCTCACACTGACAAATATGGTATGTCCCTTGGAACAGGAGAAAATTAGACGGGTACTTCATTTTAGCCTACTGTGTCAGTATCCCTATAATGGAATTCTTTATGTTTCTTATTGATTTATTCCTCTGTCCATTGGAAATGAAACTGGTTACCTAAGGCTTCTTAATGAAACCTATCTCCTGCCGTCCATTTAGTAATATTTAAAGGTCAAACCAGAGAGGAAGTGGATGCATCAGGCGTGAACATGTTTGAATGCATCATTTGTTTGTGATGGCCAAATGCACGTTAAAGGCATGAAGTGGAGCATACATCTGCGTGAAATGCTCATTGACACAGGACTAGCACTGTTGTTTTCACAAGTTTTTAGGAATGTCAGTGACCACTGATGATTTGTAGGAAAATTCCAAAGTAAAATGGAAAAAGGTAATGATTTTTCCCCATAGGGAAATATTTTCAACTTTATAATTATTCAGCAGGGTAGTTTTAATTTTGCCATGCTGTGGTTGCAGGACACCTTGCTTGTTAGACAAGAGGTTTAATGTGTTAAAGTGTTTTTTTATCAGCTCCTATTGCCAGGGTTAAAGTGGGACAAAGAAGACTTGACACACATTCAATTTATTTGTGCCAAAAATGATGACAAATTCATCCTTTTTAAAGACACAAAATGAATGCAATTATTTTTTTTGAAGTAGCCAAGTGACAAAGGCTGTTACAATATTCACTAAACAAATTATCCCAATCCCTAACAGAAGTGGATAGCAGTGTTATAGGCCACAGCACCTTCTATTTCCATTATTTGCAGCCATTTCATCATTTAGTGTCAGACAAGTTTGGCAAACCCTCAAAAAATAATTGATGAGCAGCCAAGACATGGACGAGAGATTACTGGAGAGACAATATGGTCCTCATCATGTTGGTCAAATGCGAATGCAGGAGCTGTAGTGCTGAAACTTTAAATCTCCCACCTGCAGTGCGTCACACGAGAAAAGGCTCGTCACATGAAGCAGACTACATCAAAATCACAACAAGTGGCCCTTAAACAAAGACAGCACACACAGTGTGTGTTACAGCTATGTGTTTTGTTTGATGGTGATTGTTCGAGTTATTCAGATGAGTGGCAGGCTGCACCATAGCCCCAGTTTGTGCCTCTCCTGTATTGACACTACATTCAAGTCCAGGAACTAAGCATTTAATTACCCTAAAAAATATATACCTTGTGTTCTTTGGAAAACACAGAAGGTCGTTTAACAACCCTTACCACTATTCTGAAGGTGTTTCCAGAAACTTTAAAGATTCTCTAAACCATCTAGATAAAAGAAATATCCAGTCTACTGCACAACTGCATTTTTAATCTTTTTCCCAAGTTCCAACTGTTTCCTCATCATAATAGAGATGGAAGCCAGACTTAATTGCTCAATTTGTACAACATGAACCAAAATGATTATTATGAGTTACATTGCTATATTAATGTTTCCTTCCAATATTTTAAATTTTCATACAGAATAACTCTTAATTTTGTTTATCGTGTAACAGATAACATATTTGTTTCATCCACATTATTAAAAGAGTCTTTGAGGATTCTGGAAATACATTCAGAACAGTGGCAATCATTGTTAAACAACCATCTGGGTTTTTCAAAGCTTGTCTGTGTATATTTTCCAGAAAATCAGATGCTAAGCTCTGTGTCTCTAATGTAATAAGAGGTACAAAATGGGGCTACGTGCACCAATGTGTTTGCCTCTAACAGCACCAACCACAGTGTCCGTTCTGTCAAAAGCGTGAGTGACATTGAGAAGTTGAGCAGACTTCAGCTTCAGCCATAGTTTACTCTCAGTATATTTGAGGTGTTTGAGTTGAGATGAATTTTGATCCGGTCAGCGTATCAATTTAGGTTCACAATAAATTTTGGCCCGCCTAGTTGTGCACCAAACCAAAAAGACGGGAAATTGTTTGTCAAACTGCAATTATGCGACACTCAAAGCTGAATTTGAAGATTTGCCGACTTTGAGACTCGTTGTTGTGTGGTAGCCTACTTTTAAAAATGTAATCATTGTTTTGCTTGATTTGCTAAATTCTATGATGGCTAACTTTTTTGCTGACTTTTTTTAGGGCTTTATGTGGACCAAACTGTAAGTGAGAAGGCTATTATGAGGTCTATACAAAAATATTGAACTTTTTTGATTTAATAAAAGCAATAAACTACATGTCTGGCTCTTGATGTGATTCTCATTTTCCAGTGTGGCCCTTAGTGAAATTGAGTTTGACACCCCTGATAGAGTATATCGAATAATTTCGAGCAAGTCACTGTGACCCAAACTTTCAGCTAATATCAACTTTGTTGGACATCTGGAAACAATGCTACACTGCCAATGACTCATAGGTAGCCATTTATTTTCTGTATCATATGGCCAATCCTTTGTAATGGGAGCTCCCTGTGAAACAATATCTCAGTGTCACTTAAAGGAATAGTTCAACAGTAATTTTCTGTATCATATGGCTGTCATAATGTCATAAATAATAAGAACTGCTTTTGCATTATTTGTTTGAGATGTGATAACCATTTGGTATTGCAGGCTGCACAATGAACAGTGCTTTCATTGCTGAAGGTAAATTAATTATGAGGGCATACTGTTTGCGCACTCTGTCTTAGAACATGAGTGACTCCATCATGTTCATGGGTTTTATGAACTATAGCTTTGTTCAGGTTTGTAATGGCATTTTGATTTATGTTGATTTAATCTGCGTAATGATCTAAATGTTTGAAAAGACTGAATCAAGTAGCTCTCAGCCCTTTATCACATGTGCTATTGCACGATGGAGAAAGTACAGCTTGCAAAGGAAAAAGTGAGACGATAATATAGCAGCAGCACATTGAGCACATTGTTGTAAACATGTGAAATATCTGGAGCATGGAGTATTTCTTACAATTCTGAATGTTTGTCAGTTATGGGCATAAGGTCAGGATGACTGTGCACTTAGTCAAAGCTGTTATGATTAGAGCAGAAAACAACCATTGTAGTGCTTTGTGGAGCAGAAGGGTAGGGTGACTCCCATAGCTTCAGATTTAGCTCTTTGACTGCGATGAATAAAATATCATATGGAGAAAAAATGCCTATACGGAACCCACTTCTGAATATGGTTATATGTCCCCATTTATATTAACAGACTCTAATAGAATAGAATTCATAAAACGCAGCAACTCATTTTAGTTAAGATGAAAGTCTTCTATCTAAAGTCTCAACACAGCCACCGTCTCATTGTTTCTTACACTCTCACAAGTGTCTTTGTGGAAGAGTATTTTAAGGGAAGATTCAGACTGAATGTGGGGACACTGATCTTAAGAAAACCATTTTAATCAGCCATATGATGTACTCTCTCTCTCACCATGTCTGTCTCTTAGCACACTCAGTCTCTCAGCACTCCCCATCAGGTGGATACAAGAGGCAAATCAAGCTTTGAAAAAATCATGAGGTTACATGGGAGCTATGAGCCTTTAAATCTGCCCCGCAGTGAATATACAGGATGAAGAGTGGGTGCTTTTTTTCCAAATAGAAACATAGGGAGGACTAAAACATTAATAAAGGCATATGATGTTCTAGCTAGAGTGGCCGAACACATCGACATAATGCCTTACGATCACTTTGTGTAATGACACAAATCAGGCAAGACAGATTTTCCAAATAATCAGCTTGAATTTTAGCCTTGAAGGAAGGTATGTAGCATGAAGAAATATATACAGCTTCTTGGATGGCAGGCTACAATGGCAAGTACACAGAGACTGTAAGCAGGTGTGCCAAATCCAAGGTGCAGCTGTGCCTCTGCATGTGCGTATTCAGGTCTACAACTGGTGAACTGTGTAATTAAGGCAATATCAGATCTTGTTGGAAGGGTTATCCTTCCCACACACCCACACAGAAAATACAGCCTTACAGGCCACTACTACTTGTGATTATACGCTGAGGATCTCAGCTGGATTTTGAAAAATATTTTATCTGATTATATAGGCTTGTTATAGGACAACAAGTTTCAATATGTAACTGTCAAAATAACAGAAATATTGTCATGTAAAGCTGCCATATACTGTATGTCTGGCCTCAGTGTCTGGATTTCTTATGGAGATATTCAATACCACTCTTCCTTTTTCTGTAGTGGTGAAAAACAATTTCCACTAGCTGCATATTGATTTGGTTTGAGATCTGATGAGCGAGGCAGCTATATGGCATATGCGTTACGGTCCTGTGCTCACAATGACGCTGTCTGATGGTAGCATTGTCACCCTACACAACGCTGTCATCAGGATACAGACGCCTCCTCACCAGCAGGAAGGTGATTTCTCAGAATGACTTTGTATGTACTGGTTTTCATGTCGAGGCATGTTCAGGTAATCAACCTGTAATGGAAACGAGTAAGCCATTTAACGTGAGATCCAGTGCACTTTGCATCATTTGCATTTCTAATGTATTACCTGGAGCTATGGGGGACATTAATCTCTAAGACCCATTCCGAAGTATTCATATTTACTTGGCACTGCCTCACTATGAGGAGAAAAATGTCGATCATTCATTCATGATACTAGCTACTGATGCCTGAGGACAGACACCGTGAAATTCCTACTGAAACGTTTAAAATTATTTATTATTGATTCTACATCAAAAGCGTTGCATATTAAATTTGACTTCGAGCCAAATTGGCGTTGAGTAATAGGGTGGTGCTACTAAAAAGCAGAAATGGGTCTCAAAAGGGGTGGTGGTGAATTGTGTTGACAAGGATATTGAAATAAATAATTAAGCACCTATTCTATCTAAGTCTATCTCGGTTGATCCTATAGCCTATCTACGCTCCACATCGTACAGATGTACCATACACGCTACGCTGCCGTGTAGCCTCCCTGATTTCTCTCCATAGTTTGGCGGAGAAGCGTCCTAGCTATCGCGGCTACCTGTTAATCCCCGGCCGGGGTCCAGCCCCACTTCCTCCGGCTGGCGCTCCATTGCTCGGCTTGATGAGCTGTCCAGAGTCCGGTGGTGCTGAAATGGAAGCCGGAGCCCCTGCTGCAGGGACGGCGGGGCCGGGCTGTCCCGCCTGTCCCTCCCCTTCCATACTGGCCTCGTTTCCCATCGCCTCGGGAAAGGTCTCGACGGAGAGAAACGATGTTGTAGATGGTTCTACAGCGACTGTAAAAACTCAGATGAAACTCAGCGCTGCTCCCCTTCCGCCATCATCACCTACAATTCAGCATCCCGCACGGAGCACGCGCGCTGACGGAGAGGGTGAGGGAGCGCGCTGACGCAATGGGTGGGAATTTGAATGGCTCATACGTGCGCGGTCACGACGCTCGGTTATCTCAAGTCACCACCTAATACATCCACGGTCACCACGCAAATACCTCTAAGCCCTCTATGGCACATGACTGGAGACCACTGGGACCTCCCTGATTCAATTCACTTGTTTTTTTAACCTAAATGACCAGACACATACACAATTATTACACATTATTGGCTGCATGTTCGAAATGTGACAATCCTTTTTGTCTCAAATTTGTCTATATTTTTTATATTAAATAAATTAATCAGAAACTATTTTAATAATCTATTAGGGTCCGTGTATCATCCGATCATTTGTTTTTGTTTTCACATATGAAAACGAAAAAACGAAATTATGACTTGATTTTTGGTTTTCCCGTTCTTGCACAGAAATCAGAAAAAACACTTGATATTCCGATTTCCCCTGTGGGTGGTGCTAAATCTGATTGGCAGGATATGCATTCATTGTTTTTCAAATTAAGAGTTTACCCACACTGTATTTGTTACCCTGTAAAATGAATAGTCTATATATAAAATTAATAGTCTATATGCATGCTTTTTGTCACCCAATTATTTGGCTTAACTCACTGAAAAAATCTATTGAAATAGCCTAAATATAAACATGTTCACGCATTGACAGACAAAAGGCACGATCTGTTTTTGTAGGAGAGGGGAAGACCCATCTCATCGTTTAATCCTGTTGTGTTCAAAGTCATGTTAAACCATTTTTTGTTCCCAGTCAAAAATAGATAGTACTTTAGTCCTGCTATATACATACATATATAGCTATATATACTCCGCTATGTCGCGTTAGCATACAGCTACATAATAATTATACTAGAGTATGCTAACGTTAGATTGTAGTGGAACGAAGCAGCACTTTCTAAGGTCAAAAATCGCAGATAAAGGGTTCTGAACCAAACACTACACAATCGGATATGTTTCAGCAGGAATGTGACCCGGAATTGGGGAGAATTTAACAACAGTGGCAGCTAAGATGACATGTTTACTGCCGTTAGCATGTAGCTACTATAGTGTTTACTGCCATTAGCATGTAGCTACTATAGTGGTATACAGCGGTGGTGGCTGGAAGAGCTGTCATCCCGTCTTCGAAAGGACACTTATGTACGTTTACACTTCATCGCAGTAATAATATACAGTCTATGGTTATTAGTCTTGATTGTTTGTATGACTATTGTATAATAAAGATTTAATACAAAAAAAAAGTTGTGATGTTTGGTCGCTGTTGGTCGTCAAGTGTTTCCTGAATGCAGATACTTTATCATGTACCAAAAAGACATGGCACTCCTTTCCATAGATCATTTTATTATTTTTTAAATATTTCCCTGCTTTTTTCACGCCTACTACTCTAACCTTTTCTCAGAGTCTCTCTCTTTTTCCAAAGTGACAGATAAAATCTCTTACTTTTGACCCAAACAGGTGTTACTTTATGTGAATGTATACATTTTTAAATGGTTTCTTAAAAATGTCCTTGGTAACTTTGGCCCAAAGTAATCTGTGATAAACAGTATACTATGTTTCATCTGATTATTTAT
This sequence comes from Sander lucioperca, assembly GCF_008315115.2. Lineage (NCBI taxonomy): Eukaryota > Metazoa > Chordata > Actinopteri > Perciformes > Percidae > Sander > Sander lucioperca. The sequence continues at coordinate 3,778,185 of NC_050178.1, forward strand.
TATCGTCAAAATAATCCAGCATTTATGTTTTTTAGTACTCGATCGAATTCAAGATGTATAAGCTCAGATCAATGAGGCATACAGGCCATAAATAACAAATAGACAAAAAACAAAATTGTATTATTCATAAGAATTTAAGTTAATAAAAGAGTATTAATGGAACGGTCATTTTGTCAGTCATGACAGACTGAGAAAGTAATTTATCCCCAGGGCCATACAACTCCACAATGCTTCACTAAAGAGAAGAGGAGAGAGAGACTTCTTTGCATAATCTGTCTGCCTCTCCTCCCTCTCCACCACTTCCACTACCTCCTATAATAACAGTTATGTACTGACTGTCCACTGGCCCACTGTATACTGTTTACACTGTTTACACTGTTAACTGGCTATATTAGCCCATATATGCACAATCCCTCCCTCCCTCCACCCGCCAGCCTGGACTGAGGTCTAACATAACTTAATACTTGAACAATGGCTGTAACACTATTACTTCAAACCTCTAATATTGACTTTTGATCTCTTATATTGTCCATATTTAATGCTGGTCTCTAGACTTTATCCTTGCACTATTGGACCTATTTGCACTACCACCATGACGCACAATCTCATACTGAATCACAGGGTCAGTCCCTGCCCTCTCACTGCAAGCGTCTCATACTTATACATCCCTTAGTACATTCATGTGGATTTTTTATTGGATTTTTAAAATTTTTTTATTTATTTAGTATTATTATTTTTTTATTTTTTTATTTATTTAGTATTTAGTATTTTTTCTTTTATTGTCCATGCTATTCATGTGAATTTGCTTTTTTTATGATCCTGTTTATGATGTATGTGTATGTTGTGTGTGATGTCTTAAGCTATTGGGACCTTGAATTTCCCCTTGGGGATCAATAACGTATCTATCTATCTATCTATCTATCTATCTATCTATCTATTTTTGACTGGGAACAAAAAATGGTTTAACATGACTTTGAACACAAAAGGATTAAACGATGAGATGGGTCTTCCCCTCTCCTACAAAAACAGATCGTGCCTTTTGTCTGTCAGTGCGTGAACATGTTTATATTTAGGCTATTTCAATAGATTTTTTCAGTGAGTTAAGCCAAATAATTGGGTGACAAAAAGCATGCATATAGACTATTAATTTTACATATAGACTATTAATTTTACAGGCTAACAAATACAGTGTGGGTAAAATCTTAATTTGAAAAACAATGAATGCATATCCTGCCAATCAGATTTAGCACCACCCACAGGGGAACATTGGAATATCAAGTGTTTTTTCTGATTTCTGTGCAAGAACGGGAAAACCAAAAATCAAGTCATAATTTCGTTTTTTCGTTTTTCTAAAAAAACGGAAAAACGGAAAAAGGAGTTGTTTTCTCGTTTTTTCGTTTTCATATGTGAAAACAAAAACAAATGATCGGATGATACACGGACCATAATTAGTAGCTATAGGACTTTGGGAAATTCTGGAAATTGACGCCATTTAAAAAAAAAAAACTATTTTCTGACATAAACCAAATGATTAATTAACTAATTGAGAAAAGTGAAAATGTATGAATTCATAATGAAAATAACTGCAAGTTGCAGACCTAATATTCTTAAATCTAAAGATGTGTGTCTCTAAATCAAATTACAGGAAACCAGTGGTGACATAACACTACCTTTGAGTTAAATAAAACCATGCTGTATGTTGTTTTCTTGACTCAAAGGATGTGTGGCTGAGGGGTAGATTTTTTTTTAGCTCCCACTCCCACATAGGCTATGTGTACTTGACCACTCTGCCAGAGAGCCAGTGGCATTATTACAAGATGATCACACCAGTGCTCAAACGTGGTAAACAGTGTCAGATGTAAAATAAAATAAACAGTCCAAATTCCTGGCAAGATAGAATCAAAAAGTCATGTTAAGATTGATGGTTATATATTACAAAAGACTGTTCACTAATTTAGATAATGTCAAATTAATGTTATTTCATTTAGCAAAAGTAATAAATAGTAGCTCTACAGTAATTTACTAGAAATTAAATGTAACAAAAAATGGTTGTTGATGAAAACTGAGTAGTTCTGGCAGATGCAAAATACCAGTTTAATTATACTTAGAATTCTACATATTCATCTAAATACATATGTATGCTACATCACAGTCATTGTATCACAACACAATCCCTCTGCAGAAAGTCCAAAGTCCATTTTATTGTGATTGGCTCTCTTTACAACATAGTAAAGGAGATGATTCTGAGATGGTCCCACTTGTCCCTGAAGGATTGCTCTCCCTAGTGTACACCAACTGTCACTACAATAAAACACTTACTCTGATCTAATAAACCTAAAAACACACATGCACACACGCACGCACACACACGCGCGCGCGCGGTGGTAAGGAAATTACTGCAATTACACTGTAATTAAATCTAAAGCAGTATTACATTTTTTGCAAGGCCCACACTGAAAATTAACTTGACTTTTAATCAAAGAAATCTACATCAAATCTGTTATTCTTTGTACCAAAGAATTTCCACTCATATTCATAGAGGCAATGTTCTAAAACTGGTATTTTAGTTAGAGTTAAGTTAGTTGTCTGGAATTCATAATTTCCTGGGAATAAAGAAATTACAGCCCTGTAAAATAAAGCATGAATAAGCAAAATTACAAGATAAGCCTCATGTCAGTAAAACAATAACTTATTAAACTTAATAACCTGCATAACATAATCACTATTTCATGAGTGTCACTTAATTTTTTGTGTCATTATTCTGTTAAATGTTATATATATATATATATATATATATATATATATATATATATATATATATATATATATATATATATATATATATATGTGTGTGTGCTATCTTTCAGACCAGCCACTGAGTACAAGATCAATAGAGGCCGGGGTCTACCATACCAGACAGGACCCAGGCTATGTAAAGATGCCCCTGAGACAGTCTAGCACATAACAGCGGGGTGTAAAATGCAGGCAGGTACAGCGTACATGGAACGCCATAACCAAGTGGCTGGCATAGTGTACAGAAACATCTGTGCTAAGTATTGGCCGGAAGTCCCAAGGTCAAAGTGGGAGGCACCTCCAAAGGTGGCAGAGAATGACAGAGATAAGATCCTGTGGGACTTCCAGATCCAGACCGATAAAATGGTGATGGCTAACCATCCAGACATTGTGGTGGTTGACAAACAGCAGAAGAAGGCAGTTGTGATAATGGTAGCAATCCCAAGCGACAACAACATCAAGAAGAAGGAACATGAGAAGCTTGAAAAATACCAAGGGCTTAGAGAGGAGCTAGAGAAGATGTGGAAAGTGAAGGCAACAGTGGTTCCAGTAGTAATCGGAGCACTCAGGGCTGTGACCCCCAAACTGGGACAATGGCTCCAGCAAATTCCAGAAATATCTGAGATCTCTGTTCAGAAGAGTGTAGTCCTAGGAACAGCTAAGATACTGTGCAGAGGATCCAAGTTTAAAGGAAGAGGACTGCCCAAGATGGGGCGAGTGGGGGATTTTTTATATATATATATATATATTTGTATAATGGCAGTGAATGCATTGACTGGATCTCAGTATTTATATACAATACTGTAATCCTGAGTCAACCACTGTAGTCATATTACTTTAAAAAAAAAATAAAGAAGAAGAAAGAAATCTGGATTATAGCAAGCTATTTTCATTGATTTTATTATAGTATGAATTGACAAGCACAAAGAACAATGGAACTCAGTGTACAAGTGAGCCAATTAACAGATACATATGTACAAAAACACACAAGTGCACACATCAGACATAATATTCACTGATTTTCAGATCCATTTCAGGTACAAAAATAACACAAGAGCTTGTTTTTCATTTGCAGGACCTCAAGAGATATTCCTACACAGCTAGAGACCCTTAGATGAAAAGAAGAAAACTAGATGCAGCATGACTTTCTTCTTCTTGAGTTTAAAAATTGTCCCCGAAGAATGTGATTAAAAGATTCTTTTTATGTTATATAGTGAATCACTAACAGTGAAGAGAACTGAAATGCTATGGATGAATATAACACATGGCCTTTTTTGTGAAAACATTCAATACTTCATTGGCACCATAAAAACACGAATAAGGGATACAGTTGAGGAAATATCGACTTAGTTACCAAATCGTATATTTAGTGACATACTAAACTGTACTGACCATAAGACTGTAGAGTAGATCTTTTAATAAGAATGAATACTTTGCCAGATGTAAAAGCTTTCAGATGCACCATTGGGCACATGCCTTTTTTCATATTTACAAACCGTCAATAGCAGTGGCACAAGAAAGAATTTTTTTTACATTGAGGCTAAAATGGTAGTACTTATATACATAAATGATAAAAGAACTGACCAAACACATGGTCGATTTCATGAAGGAGAGGAGGCTCTGGCTAAAATACAACACTAGACTGCTTTTATAAGAGTTTCAGGACTGCATCAATTTTCATTTTCTCTGTGGTGATTGCTCGGTGCTCACAGGTGCAAGTTTCTTACAGAAGTTATGATTGTTTGTAATTACTGGCGTTTGGCTTTGTATGGCCGGGAGCGTTTCCTGCGATCAGGCTTCCTCTGTTTGTGCAAGCGGCCAATACTCACTCCCTGCCGACGACGCACGGAAATGTTTTGCTCCACAAGGCTGGCCAACATGCCTGAGGAAGACACCCGGTCAGAATGAATGAAGGAGCAAAGAAATCATAAAAATACCAACAAAAAAGCAGATTTTTAGCATGCAATTAGGTTTTTGCATAAGTCTGGTGGGAATTTTTATGATTTACGTTTAGTCTTTCCTTTCTTCTTTTTATGTACATGTGTAGTAACGTCATAACTGTTGTATCTTTGTGTGTACAGCTGGTTAAGAGGAAAAGTGTGGCCCTGTACGTATTTTAACTGTTAACACTGAGAACCTTAAATTAAAGAATGTGTATATTGGTCTAATATTTGTCTTGACATGTAAAAAAAGACCAATGTGTGAGTGTGAGTTTTTCAACAGGGACTAGTAAAACTCATTGTTTTGGGGATGCACAAAACTAGTGCCAAATACTAGGGCAAAAATGGGGCAAAAACAGCGAGAGAGAGAGAAAAAAAAGAAGTAATCCTCAAGATAAGGAGATTTACCTTCTTGGGCCAGCATTGATATAAAGGTGCAGATGAACTCATCGTAATTATGGGTCCTCCTCTGATCATCAATCTGATTAAATGAAAACAAAAATATTTTGATTAAAAGCCAATAAAAACAAATTAAATATATTGGGTTGTTGGTGGTAAACAAAACCTACTTTGTATTTCTTTCTCTTTTCTACTTCCTCCTTTAGGTACACCTCATAATTGGCAATATCGGCCTCCACACACTTAAGTAGTGCGAGCAGCTCCTGCAAGAGACAGCATAAGATTAACCGCTCTGTGTTTGTTTATTAAATGTATACAGCTTTAGAAACAGCTACCTAATTGGCAGCACAAGCAAAACATGTGAGATTAATGTGATGATTAATCTTGATGCCAAGATATTTTTATATATATATATATATATATATATATATATATATATATATATATATATATATATATATAAAAAAAAATATCTTGGCAGGCTGATAAAAATAGCAATGCACATACTTTGTGCATTATAACACAAGAAAATTCTTGGACTTACTTTGGGAGAGTACTTATCCCCAGGGGGCTTGTTGTCTGCAGCAGTTTCCAGAGTGTTGGGCTTTTCCTTGCTCCCCTCTCCTCCATCTTTGCTCTCCTCTTCTTTCACCTCCACAGACGGTCCCTCCTTTCCCTCTTTCACTCGTTCCTTCTCTACTGATGGGGGGTCTGCTTTCCCTTTTTCTTTCATCTTCTCTGGAGTGCAAGGACGCTTTGTGCCATCAGCAGCCAAATCTACCGTACAGACAAAGTAACAGTCTATCAAAAATTAGCTAAACTGAGACAATCCATTATTAAAAGTAGTGTATGCTATTCTCATTAAGGTCCCTCCAAACTGTTTACTTCCATTGTCTAAGATGATTAATATGCTCTGACTGCACTGTAAATATCAAGTGATAGACTCGAATGCTTACTTCAGCAGAGGCTTTTAAACCACCTTTGTAAATAACATGGATGACAGTAACGACCTCTTGTACTCACCAGATGGAGCGAGAGCATAGATGACTCCATCCTCCTGCAGGTGTAACAAGGCTGCGCTGACAGAGGGACCCAGTTCTCTCACAGCGCGGTTATGTCTGGAGTCTAGCCTCAGCATTTCATCTTCTCCGAACAGCACACGAGACAGATGGGATGCAACTGGACTGGATGGGCGTGTGGCAGCCTGGGAGCGTGCGGGTGAGCGCAGCGGGGAGTTGAAGGCACTGCCAATCTCAGAGGCTGTGTCAGTGCTTTCATTGCTGGGTGTGGGGGAAGGCTGTGAAGCAGATGTAATGCAAATGCCTCCTGTGCGCCCTTCTGTGCGTACAGAAAGGGGTGTATTTAGGGCATCTTTCCTTTGGGCCTCCTTCTTCAGTTTCTCAGCCAATACAGTGAGGGCAATCTGGCTCTCCATTCCAGCCCCGACACGTCCTGGTCGTGATCGCAGACTTGCCTTCCGTCTAAACCTAAAAAACAGTGATTTGAAACACAAGACCAAAATCTAAAAGCATTAAAGAGCTTTAGCTTCCTTCAGTCAGGTCATACCCACTAACATATAAAGAAAGTATACATACAGTATGTACATATTACGATGCTAACCTGTTGGATGTGCCTGCGGAAGCAGTTACTTCCTCTTCATCATCCTCATAGTCATCTTCATCGTCGGAGTATGGGGGTTGGGGAGGCCCCGCCGCTCGAGAGCGACTAACCCCAGCAGCAAGATCCTCTACTTCCTGTTAATCAGAGAATCTTTAAAAAAACATCTGCATAATCTTTGTCGTAACAAAAGGAAGGGAGAAAAAATTAAAAACTGATACAAAAGAGGATTTCAGTTAACAGTATAGTGGTTTGCATTTTCTGACTATTGCCTCCTTAGCAAAGAAGCATTCTACACATCTAATAAGCAAGAGAGAAATAGCAGAAATAACACGCACAGTGAACTGTCCCTCAGTCAGATCTGAGACAGACAGAAAGCAATGTATGATCTTGTCCTAGTTGCCAGCTGAGTCGAATAGTAATGTTTTCACATAACTCTCAATGTAACACCCGACTCGGTTCTAGCAAATGGATATATGGTGTTATATGCTGTATATATTTTGGGCTATAAAAATTCATAGATTTATTTCCATGGAATAAAATTAGCATCATCCAAAACGAATACTGGAAAACAGTCACAATTATATACAAAAACACCCTTTAATCTAACCGTTACCTTGAAACTTTAGAATATAGAATTATAAAGCCTGGTATTTAGTAAGTACTCTGTATTTGGTAAAAGTTCTGGGGTTGATGTTGGTGTGTGTGGTTTGTTTGTTGATTTGTATTGTGAAAACTAAGTAAAAAAAATAAAAAAATTGTATAATGTATTTTGTAAAAGATATGTCAAAAAATAGTTTTAAAACTGAATCCTGAACACAATCTGAAACATTTAGTCAATTAGCGAATAAACTGAAAACTTATTGGCAACAGATCGTTTAAGTAAAAAACTTTTGTTTCTTCTCAAATGTGAAGTTTTGCTGCCTTTCTTTCCTGTATATGATGATAAACTATGTAGTTCGGGGACAAAAGCTATGGAAAGTTGTGATGAGTATTTCCCCCTATTTTCTGACATCTTATGGAGCAGCAATAACTGATAATAACAATAATCATTACTTGCAGCCAGAACAAACCTAATCATACAATACAGCCAAAGCTTCTAACAAAGATCTTTAGAGGCCAAAATGTGTGAAGAAAGCACAGGACACACACTGGATATAACCAAAAGACCTTTCTGAACCAGGACCTATACACTTTAGTTCTCCTTCTACCTGCATTGGAGACTTGGCATAGTTGTGGTTGTCCAGGAAAGCAGGTAGCCGTTGAACAATGTGGTTGGGACTGGTGACTTCCTGTGGTCCTCCTCCTGTGGGGACCGGGGGTTTGCCCATGACCTTAGAGTTTCCTGAGGGGCTAGGGGCATCCTTAGACTCATTTGCTGAATCCAAAATGAGAGTGTATTTCAGTTTAATGTTTATGGTGAGCCCCTATACAATTCACAAGATGTATTTTAACAAGGACGGGGGAAATAAAGGCAACCTAAGTACCTGGATCAGCGCCCTGGGTTGTAACTGGCTCCACATCTGCCTCTTTCTTAATCGCAGTGGTGCTATCATCAGGGGAGGAAGACTCCTGCTGCTTCTTGTCATGGACATGCTCGGGCTGACTGAGCCGGATCATCTGAAGACAGGACAACACACAAAAAGGTATTCTACAACGTACTCACCAATGCCAGTGGACATGACTAAGGAGATCCTGCTCGGCTAAATTTCGGCTCCATCACATTTCCTTCCCAAAGGAAATGTATACATAATACACACTTATTGGGAATGCCACATTAGGACACCAAAACAAGTGTCACCTTGGACATGCTGCAGCAGAGGTTATAACAAGTAATCTATTTTTATTCTGTTTCGGCCTGTGATGAAACTTCTAGCAGTTCCTAACCTTCTGTAGACCCTCCAGAACAGTCTGTCGATTCCTCTTTAGAATTTCCAGTTTGGACTCGTATTTCATCCTGCGGTCAGGCACCACTGCCATCAGGTTGAAGCGAATGTCATGGTACGGTTCACTGAAAAAGAGCAGAGCAGCAGCATGAGAATGAAGCTGTGAGGGTGTGTGTAGAAGGTGAATCACCACAGCTTAAGCTCACTGGCTCAAGACTCACCCAGCAGTGGCCAGTCCAATCCTCTCCATGATAACCCGCCGAGCTTTATCGGTCCATTCCTCCTCCTCTCCCCAGGGCCCTGAAACAGAGTGCAATATTATGATTTATTTAGGCAGCAATTTCCAAAATAAATGTGTATAATAAAACAACACTAAATGCAATAATAGCAAATATGCCATAACAAGGTTTTATCCCATAACGAATGAGGCCTGATTTCAGACTACACACTGGAATAAAAGCAGCTGAAAATAATGATGAAACATAACAAACAAAAGTAAACTCTAAAGGAGAAGAAATCAGAATAATGATTCTAGAAAATGCTATCAGCATCACTGATGCAGACAAACCTATTCTCAACATATGCATACCCTGGTTCCATGGCTGCCAAAATGCGACAGTGTGACAAGAACAGGACTCCTTTATTTGATCTATTTCTCTGCCAGTGTGTACTCATACCGTGGTCAATGGGGTAAGCCTTGAGTCCATCGAGCTCAAACAGGCGGTCTTTGATGGGCACATAGCTAACAAAGTGGAAGGCCTCCATGGTCCGCACTGCACTGATCCCATTCTGTTTCTCCGGCAGATGCCTTGGCTCCGGTCTCCATAGAAACACGGAAAGAGAGCTTAAGAAACTGATGATTGCTCAAAGCCTGACATCTTTAAAAATATGGTAGACCAATCAAAGAGGATTTCCTTCACAGAATCAGAGACACCTAATATTTTAAAAAGGAACCACAGACTGTAACCTACCTGGCATGGCTATTATGTGCTCTGGCAAGCTCTGGGGCATTTCCTATTGCGTAACCTTTACTCTGAAAAATATATCAAAATCAAAAGTTAAACATGAAAGTGGAGGAAGGAGGAGAGGAGGAAGGAGAGAGCGAGAGCGTGATCTGAAATTATATTTAAGGTACAAAAACTAGTTGAATGTGTTTGGCAAGCTCTTTGGGCCATTTTTTGTTGTTAACTTGACCATTGTCTGCTCTTATATATTTGGTAGGTTTGCGAAATATAGATTCTGATTACCTAATCTATTTCCACCTAGTCTTGCATTGCATTATTCACCAGGGGAGTATGGTCTGGCTACACAGCTTCTCTATTCTGGGATAGGCGGAAAAAAAACTCTGGTTTGTTTGCATTTCTTTAAACCAATCACAATCGTCTTTGACGGTAGTAAGTCCTGAATGCCGCCTTGGTGCACTTGCAAAACAGATAGAGGAGATAGCAGAACATGTGCGGGATGTCTTTATCCCAGCAATGTACATCAGGTAACCCAGAATAATTTCCACCAAGTACCTATATAGTTTTTGTCAACTTACTAGGATTTCTTAGTCTGTCAAGAGTCAAAGGAAAAACTAATCTGAGAGCTGATTTTCAAGTTAAAACTGTGAATATAAAGCACACTATTAACTTACACTAAAATAACAGAGATAAATGAGTGAGCGTGAGAAACATCTTACCTCTGGACTAAAGCCTTTGGTGAAAGCCTTCATGCGACTAAGGGTGGTGCCAAGCTCAACGCCACTGCAGTTCAGAAGCACACTCAACAAAGCGTGGGTGGCACATGAATTTGGTATCAGCTAGATTCAAAATGACAGCATAAACACAAGTCAAAGATAGAATATGCATTTTATTAACTATGTTTCTTTGGGCATTATTGCAAGATATGAATACACAGGCTAGAATGTCGAAGTGCTAGAAGAAGCTAGATGTCTTATGACCTCTACTTTGTTCGGTTGGATCCAGCTTTGTATTTTTAAATTTTCATAAGTGTCTATTACAGGACTATATGTCCTTTCATTATTATGGAATATTATGATCTGTGGTTTCATATATGTTTTATTATATATAATTTTACCAGGACAGTCTGTTGAGATAAGGACATTTCATTTTAAAGTAGTAATAGTTTAATAATATCAACATAAATAGTAATAGTAGTTCATCAACAGAACATTTTCAGAATTGTTATATTTAATTTAATTTGAGGTATTATTGCATACATGTACACATTTTACAATATATATTATATAATGTGAAAACACTAAACTTTAGCTGTTTAGAAGTACCACAATTTACTGGCTATTCACAATTTCATACAATTTGTAAAATGAATAATTTTGGCTAATAGTCAAAATGAGCTATCCATTTTCACAAATGACTTTCAGGCCTGATAAGTTATGAATGCCATTTGTCACTGTGTTTGCCACTTGAATGAATACGTAACAACTTAAAACTAAAACAATTGCTATCTAATGTGATGTTAAATGGATTTTTAGTCCAGATTAACATTTTGACTATGAATGAAATTTGCTCAGGAGCATTGTATTTAAATTATGGACAGCACGAATACTGATAACATATTAAGAAATCTGCTATGTGTTTTATGACTTCAAACACAGATCAGTTGCTCACTAGTCAATATACTTAACATCCTAGCAATAACTACAATCACTGCCAACATCTATCATCACATAAACACTTACCTGATGAGCAAAGAACATATCATTTACAATTTCCTCGTCAATGACAGAGGTCTCATCCACCAACGTGTTAACTTTCCTCCTGGATCGACGTTCCTCAATCCACTTGAACAGGAAGATGAAGCCATAGACAGGACTGAAAAATAAAATGATGCCAAACGCTTTTTACATGTTGTTGCTACAGTCCATGTAAGCAAAGGAACACTGTTTGTATTCAGACATGAGCTTGGACGTCACTACCTGACATATCTGCCAGGTAGTTTCATTCTTGATTTACTTGCAATGATTGTACACCAAACAGACTTGAATAAATCTGATTGGTTAAAGGTTACATACCTTTGACACTTGCTTTGAAGATCATAAATTTCCTCTACTTGGACACCTTTGATACCTACAGAAAATAAACAAAGAAACATTTTAATTAGCTTTATTAGCCCCAGGACTCCAACTCGGAGTTGTATATGTTGGTTATTCACATTGTACACTCTAAGAGATTTAGCTACTGTATATGAGCTACTCACCAAAATCTTCAACCAGCAAAGTGAAGAGTCCTGAAATTAATAAACATTTTATTTAGGGTTCAATTACATAGAATACACCAGAAAACAAATGAAAGACCAGTGTATTATTTTTGCTAATAACATTACTGCTCCTCGTATTTCGCCTTTGATTTCTATCAACTTGCATAACACAATACAAATAAATATTCTATTCAACATTGTTTTAATCTGGCATTTGCATCTCTACAAGTTTCAAAGCCTAATAAGTCAAGCTGCTTTGGAGGCTAACTGTCCATTGGGCTTCATGTGGAAGCTAACATTTGTTAGCTGTGTTTCTCACCTGGATCACTCTCGAGCTCCAGCCATCCTTTATTCATTTTCAAATGTGTGCACAGCTGATTAATATTTAAGATGTGTTCCAGTCCATGTCCGAAAGAAGGGTAATAATCTTAAACGATAATGGTGTATCCATTCACGAGACAACTGTGGAGAGCTCAAGATAAACACAATAGACAGAATTGGCCGCCTACAAACTACGTCATCAAGAAACGACGGGTGGTCGTAAAAAACACAGTCCTCGCTGCAACTTCCTGTAGTCAAAATGAAATCAGTAGTTTTGTTTATTATGTGTGCTTTTTATTAAATGATGCTAAAGTGTATGTAAAACAATACACATACAATTCTAAATAATAGTGAGGGTGATATACAAAATAAAGTAAGTATTATATGTTTCGTATGTGTGGCCATAAAATCACGACTTTTCTCCCAAACTGCTCCACAGTACTTTCTGAACGTGCCATAAGAAATAGTCAAATTAGGGCATATTTAATGCCAGCCGAACACACAAACAGTACTAGTCATGTAATGTGTATATATAATATTTAAAATGTTCCAGTTTTTACGTTTAAAGGCCTAGTAATTCGGACATGAAGTGTTGCGAACATTAAGAGTTAACCCGTTTTTTTAACACCGGAACTTTAGTTGGAGCTACCTCTACGGGACGGTGTTTATGGTAACACTGGAAAAAAATAGAAATTAGCAACGTTTATCCGTTCATCTACACAGTTCTCTGCGAATTAATTTATTGGTCGTTGTATGCATAGCGAGGTTTCTTGAAGAGTACAGCGAAGCCGCATACACGGTAAGATCCAACAACGACCCGATGTTTGAGTTCAACTGGCGCGTCTTACCTTACCGACACTGTTAGCCTGTTTGTAATTCAGACTAGCATTAGCTACGTCAACGTTACACCTGAACAATATACGATTGTTATCTTGCTGCGACAGCCGAAAAAACAGTCGATTCGGCACGAAAAGCTGTTTTTCTTCCAGCCAAAGTTTCATCCAGCTACCCTGTTTTGCTGCCACGAATGGACAATGAACAGTTCAACAATTACGTGGGTTTTAGCGTTTGCATTTGCGTTTATTGTTGTGTAATTGGCATATTGGTCTGCTGACTCAGTCTGAGAAACAATAGTATTTATATGCATTCAGGTAGGTAGCCCATTAAGCCAACTAACCACCGCTGTTTGATGTTAATGTTAATTAACAACAATAACAACATGATAATAGATAAGATGCATAGGTAGCTTCGTGCTAACGTTACTTTGCTAGCTGCCTCCACCCTCGATTCAAAAACCTTTGGATGAAATCATGTGTCACGTCACATCTAATTGAAACATTTGCAGTCTTTTGAATCTTGAACTATGTATGACCTCCCAGATAAATAAATACTCAGATGCCTGACATTAAATGTTTGATATACTAATGTAAACATACTGTATGAGGACTTTAGGAACCTTAGAATAATAGGCTGTTTTGGATAGACCACAAAAAGGACTAACTTCCATATAATATGTACACCCAACTTTTTAAAGTATTTTTGCTGTCAGACATAAGGTTTGCAGCTGTCATCTCACCAAATTATTTTAAACCTATAAATGGATTTTCCATCTATGATGTTGGCAGTATTACCAGTATTTGCTTTTCTGTTTATTCTGGCAAAAATTAACAAGGACTCATGGGCATCAGGTCTGTCCATATTTGGAGTCCCAATCCCTCAAGAGCATAAATTGAGTTAAAAACACTAAGTTGTTGTTGATGTTGTCCATTATTTTTATTTATATATTAGCAGCATCACCCAGGTAGCCTTCCATCATCTCAGGAATATTTTAAAGGATTCAGTGTTTCCGGTCCCAGTCAGATTCTGAAACACTTGCATGTTTTATCAGCAGACTGGATTCATGTTCTTGTTTTGAAGTCTGTTAAGAATAGTGAACTACCTGTATACTGTCTTCTGTGGCTCTGCAGGAAACTTTCAGAATAGAGAAAATAACTTGGATGATGTCATAAGGGTCATCTTAGTTTTGGTTGAGACTATAATGGAAAGTCTGCCTTACAAACTGGAGATGTAGAGTTTTAAAGATGTGGGCCTTTTAGGAGGTGTGGGGGTCTGATGAAAGACATGATCAAGTTGGAGGTATTTGGGGGCGTGACCCTTACTCTGGACTTAAAGGAGGAAACAATGAGGAATCACTGTTAATCATTTGTGCAGGGATTTGGTTATTTGTTTTTTAATATTATTTGTACATATTTAGCTACACCATCTTATTTCCAGGATTGACCTTCCAAGAATAGATTATAGAATAGATTATTCAGAGGCAGATTAATCAGTTAATAGATGGACAGACATAGCTGATTAACAGTGCAACTATTTCATCAATTAAAAGTACTTAATATTTTGGTCGTAAAATGTCATTGTCAGATAACTATGTTTACTTTTGTAATGTTAAAATGTGATGTCTTTTATTATTTTAGAGCTCCTGATGAAGGTGTGTAGGTAATAGTTTGAGAGCCTTGTAAGACGCCATGTCTGAAGAGGCAATTTCAGAAAGTGACCTGGAGCCCAGCCTTAACAGTGAAGAGGAGTATTCGGAAAACGAGGAAGAGGAGGACAATGAGGACATGGAGGAAGATGAGGATGAAAATGATGGAGACGATGAAGAAGATGATAGTGTTGGTGAGTGACAAATGAACTTCTCTTGTGCCTCTTATTACTCTGATGCATTCACAGACAATGCTAAAGAAAGAAAATAAATTTGTGCTTGTTAACTAGTCTTTGAACACATCAGCTGAAATACTGTCTATTCTCTCTCTCAAGGACGACCTGTGAGTGCCCAGGGCAGGACAGAAACCGCTCGGGATGGCAGGGACTCCACCTCAGCTACCTCTGGAGAGCCGTCCTCTGAGCCTCCGTCTGAGCCCGCGTCCTGCCCGTCCTCCAGACCCCCTTCTCGCTCTCAGCCTCCAATCAGCCCGGAAAACTCAAGCCAGAGCAAGCCACCTTCCAGCAAAACAAAGAAACATAAAGCCTCTAAATTAACCAAATCTTCCAAGTCTTCAAAAGGCTCCCAGCCATCTAAGCCTGCACACATGAGGAAGAATATCAGGTACATTTATCTTGATATTGCTCCTCTGGTGTATTACGTAATATATTTTCCGGTCTTATGTAAACTGAACTTTTTCCTTATGCTAACAGAAAGCTGCTGAAAGAGGATCAGCTGGAGGCGGGGACCAAAGCTGCTCAACAGGAGGAGATGGACAGGCGGAAGCGTCTGGAGCAGCAGAGGAAGGAGTTCCCTACACCAGCCTCGACTGTCCCAGACTCTCAGCTAGGTGACTGTCCGCCTCTATCAGTGAAGCTGCACCTTCCAGTCATACTTAAAGTTTGACATTTCTTTTGTGTACTTTCTATCTTATTTTCCAATACCATCCCATCTCTCCAAAAGTCGACACTGCTTCAATTTTAGAAGTATCTCACTTGGTCCCTGCTCTCCTGAGCAAGCAGGATGTGATCTGTCTGGACAGCAGTGGGGATGAAGATGAAAAGGTGGACCCCAAGCTGCCTTCACTTGCCATTAGAGATGGTAAGATATATGATACTTCTAACTATGATGCCCTCCCCCTGAGATATTCCAGACTATGTATAAATTGGCAAGCTCTCACACAGTGTTCATTTCTCCCATGATGATGCAGATATAATTGAGCTTAGTTCTGGGGACGAGGACGCCCTGCAGATAAGCAGCGAGTCTGCCGAAGAGGATGCTGATGGCACCGCCGCCTCAGAGGAGAGCAGCGGGGCACACATCAACGACGCCATGAATCTGCCTGATGCCCAGGGTCGAGTGCTGGTTAATATCGGTCACCCTGCAGAGGAGAAAGACATTTACCTCGCTCCACAGCTGGCCAAGGCCGTCAAACCTCACCAGGTATGCCCACCATCTCCCTCTCTCTCGAACTCTCAAAACATAAATGCTCAGTAGCAGAAACCCACAGTCCAGCTTGTTTTCTCGCAAACATTTGTCTCCTCATTTCTAAGATCGGGGGAATCCGGTTCCTCTATGATAACCTCATTGAGTCTCTGGAGCGGTATAAGACCAGCAGTGGCTTTGGCTGCATCCTCGCTCACAGCATGGGGTTGGGCAAGACACTGCAGGTCATTTCCTTCACTGACATCCTACTGAAGAATACTGAGGCTCACACTGTGCTGGCCATTGTTCCTGTGAGTAATCAAAGTGTATATTATGTTAAAAGAAATGATGTAGAGTACACATTCATGTTCCCTGAAGTTACTATCTTATTTTGATTAAATTAACCTCCAAAATCTTTGTTTCCTTTGTGAAAAGGTGAACACACTTCAGAACTGGCTGACAGAGTTTAACCTCTGGCTCCCACCACAAGAATCCCTTTCCCCTGACACTGACCCTGCATTCGTTACCGGCCGCACATTCAAAGTTCACATTCTCAACGATGAGCACAAGTATGTAACATGCCATGTTGTGTGCCAGGTTAAGCATTCATTGTCAAACATTTGAGCTGTTAATCACGTTGACTGTGTGACCTGCAGGACGACGCTGGCCAGGGCCAAAGTTGTGGAGCACTGGTCCAGAGATGGAGGGGTGTTGCTGATGGGTTATGAGATGTACCGCCTGCTGTCCATGAAGAAAAGCTTTGTGATGGGCAAGAAGAGGAAATCAAAGAAGCCCGCAGGACCAATCATCATTGACCTGGACGAAGAAGATAGACAGCAGGAACTCATGAAAGGTCAGCAAAAGTCATCAGTTTAAAGGAGCTGTGGCCTAAACTAAGTTGTCTGTGTGCCATTTAAAAACTCAAATGAGGCGCCTGGGTAGCTCGCCTGGTAGAGCGCGCGCCTATATACAGAGGCTCAGTCCTTGACACAGTGGCCGCAGGTTGGAATTGCTTCATGTCATTCCCCCTCTCTCTCCCCTTTCGTGTCCTAAATAAAGGCCTAAAAATGCCACACAAAAAAAAATCTTTAAAAAAATTAATTATTTAATTTACATTAAATGTAAATTACTTTCTCTTTTCAGGTATTGAAAGGGCCATAGCGCGGCCTGGCCCAGATGTGGTGATATGTGACGAGGGTCATCGTATTAAAAACTACCATGCCAGCACATCACAGGCTCTGAAGAACATCCGCTCCCGGCGTAGAGTAGTCCTGACCGGTTACCCGTTGCAGAACAACCTGATTGAATACTGGTGCATGGTGGACTTTGTGAGGCCTGACTTTTTAGGCACACGTCAGGAGTTCAGCAACATGTTTGAGCGGCCCATTCTGAACGGGCAGTGCGTGGACAGCACACCTCAAGATGTCCGCTTGATGCGCTACCGCAGCCATGTGCTGCACAGCCTGCTGGAGGGGTTTGTCCAGAGGTAAACTTTCTGTTAGTGCTGGATTTAGAAATTTGACATCATGAAGAAAAAGCATAGTAGCCTGGATGATGCTAACCTGTCAATGTTCTCTGTGGTGCTTTTCGGGGTTACAGACGAGGTCATGATGTGCTGCGAGACCAGCTCCCCTCCAAGGAGGAGCATGTGATCTTGGTGCGACTCTCTCCCATTCAGAGGGCGCTGTATACCGAGTTCATGAAACGCTTTCGAGAAGCAGGGAACAGTGGCTGGCTGGGTCTAAACCCACTCAAAGCCTTCTGTGTCTGCTGCAAGGTGAGACTGTTTTTCTTGCTGTTAGGTAGAAACCTCTTTTTCTTCTGTTTTCCAGAGACGCATTACTGAGGGATCAGGTTAATTCTTGATCAGGTAAGCCTCCTTTTTTCTTTTTTTCCTGGATCCCTCCAGATCTGGAATCACCCAGATGTCCTCTATGAAGCCCTGCAGAAGGAGAATCAGGCAAACGAGCAGGACCTGGACCTCGATGACATCACTTCAACTAGTAACTCCCGCTGCCCTGCACCAGGTTCTGGCCTCAAAGCCAAAGTGGCCGACTCGAGCAACAGCAAAGGCAACAACACCCTGCCACCACTCAATCACTCTCAGGAAAGAGCCAATCAAGTCATCACATATGAATGGGTATGTCATGACAGCCCATATACTGTAAAGCTGTTTATATACTCTACATAACAAATACAGCTAAAATAGTCCACTTGTTTTGTTTCAGACCTCAAGCACCAAATGAGTAAAGTTTTAAATATTGAAATATACTTCTTTGTTTTGTGCTGATATGTCCACAATACCAACATGTAGGGTCCTATCTTGCACCCGGCGCAGTGCAGCGCAGCACAAAGCCTGACGCAAGTGTCTTTGCTAGTTTAAGACCGACGCAGTTGTCAATTTCCCGTCCAGCGTTCATGCCGTTTAAATAGTGAATGCACCTGCGCCCATCCGTGTGCCCATGGGCGTGCTGGTCTTACAGGGCGGTGTGTTCAGGTGCATTCTTTGCGTATTGCTATCTTGACAGGGTTCATACGTTTTGAAAAAAACCTGGAAAAGTTATGGAATTTAAAAAATGCAAATTCCAGGCCTGGAAAGTTTTTGGAAACATAAAAAGACCCAGAATTTTTTTTTTTTTAACACAGCATAATAATATGTGATCAATAAATGTATTTCACGTCGTCCTAACCTCACCGTTCTATTCGGGGCGCGATATTATGAATCCCACTATGAACCACATAAATTGTCATTCATTTCATTGTTAAACCTCCGAGGGTAAACTTTAACACAGATTTTTATTCTTATTGTATAATGTAGACTGACATTTTCAGGAATACATAGTCATGGAAATTTGCCGAAAAGTATTGGTTAAAATGCGTATGAACCCTGCTTGAGGCAGCGGAAAATAATCGCGCCATTGACCAACAAAAACCTGGTCTAAAGTCAGTAGTGCAGCATTTCATTGTTATTTTAACAGCGCATTAGTAAAATGTGCCCTAAACTTGTGCACAGCGCGCGCACACTATACTTGTTACACACACAGGGACGCGCAGCAGCACACAAACATGCAAACGATTAAAAATAAAAATATTACAATGTGAAATCGTATTATGATATGATCTGCTCGGGCGCTTTCACTTCACGCACAAGCAGATCAGTTTCTTCTCCTGAAAATCTCTCCTTCCTGCTTAGCAAATCCGCCATCATAATAGCAATGCGCCAAGGTACAAACTCGCCTGGCTTTTAAAGGGAATGGGAGATGACACTGGTTCTGCGGAGGCTCCATGCAGAGCTTTCGTCGTAGCCTACGTAAGTGGCCTGATGTTTATACTTGTGCACTGGTGTATGCGTCGAGCCGGCATTGTGTGGGGAGTGCGTGGTAGAGCGAGGGATCAGTGAGAGAGTGACGGCTATTAGCTTCGGAGCGAGTAGCGACTCGAGTCATTTTCTGACCACGGTGGGAAATCTTTAGCAGGAAAAGTTAACCCTCTCCTTGATTTCATGTTGTTTATGGAGAAGGAGAACCAGGAAATGAGTCGGGGGAAATGCAACGCTACCAAGTCACGTGCGTCGCTGCGACGTGTAGTTAAATTTTTCGAGAGGTGCACGTCAGGCTAGGGCATAGGGTCTGGCGTAGGCTTGTGTCTTGATGTACCTACGTACTTAGCAACGGCTTAGTTTTTACGCAGAACTATAAATCAGCCTATAGACACTAAGTACAACCCTCTTGAGCCATGCGCCTGGCGCACAGACCCTTTTTTCTGCCGTTAAACTAGCAAAAGGGGATTTGTACACACCCTAAACCCACCTGCGCCAGTCGCTTCACGCCGTGCGCTTAGATCGTTAAAATACTCCCCTTAATCTTTGTTGTCATGTCTGTATAGGGGTTTGTTGATTCGTTCCTCCAGGCCTGAAGTCGCGCTGCCTTTTAATTCAACAGTTTTTTTTATTCCACATTCTATGTTTCAGGCAAAGGGCATAATGTCAAACTACAGCACAGGAGTTCTGGAGAACTCTGCCAAGATGATTCTGCTCTTTCATTTGATTGATGACAGTGTAGGAAGAAGAGACAAGATTTTGGTCTTTAGGTAAGTCCAACTTACATTGCATTAAACACAAATCCACCGGTAAGCGGATTAGAAAAGAGGTAGACAGACTTTGCATTTCTGCTAATTACTTTGATTTATTTGGAGCTTTCAGAGCTTTTTACAAACTGTAGGAAATTAACATTATAATCGTACTACATCTTATGAGGGTTTTCTGCTTCCCTTTCAAGTTCCTCTTGTAAGCAGGAATTTCACATTTAACCAAAATGATGACCTTTTAAAGAAACAAAATTCATTGTTGCTTGTAGCCATTCATGTGCGTACAGCAGTGTACTGTCTGTGACTATTAAAAAAAACATTTTGACGGATTAATTTTAAGTCTTAACTTTGAGTATACCAGTCCCCACAAAAGTTGTATTTCACGATAACGTTGAATTATTTCATACCATAGTGCACTTACTTTTCTTACCCCTCATTATCTGTTTCTGCTCTGTACCCACTAGTCAAAGTTTGTCCACCCTCACGGTCATTGAGGACTTCTTATCGAAGAGAGCCATGCCGAAAGGCATCGCCTCCTCTGACGCCCAGAGCCAAAACTGGGTTCGCAACCTCAATTACTACAGTGAGTCATCCAATCTGTGCTCGCTCTTCTCTCTCTTCCAACCCAGCAGCTCTGCAGAAAGTCTGGTCACCACCACTGAAGCCTCAAAGTTGTGATTATTGTTTCCGTATCACTGGCTGCAATTTCTCAAGTTCTTCAATTTGATCATTTGTCTTTACACTGTGCTCTTGCTCTTGCTGTAGCACAGAATTTGGGGGATTAATAAAGTATATCTTATCTTGTCTTATCTTGAAACAAGTTGAACAGCAATCTATTTGCAATTGTTTTTTTACATATATAATGTACATATATCCCCCATGGATAGTTATAGATTCTTCCAGTTTTTTTACTGCTCTGCCAAGATGAAAAAATACTTTTTCAAGAAGAACTGATAGAAATATCCATGATTAAAAATATCCCAGCTTTATCTTGTCTTAAGTATTCAATGAAACATATTACCATGATACACTGTGAGGTAAAGTGCGTTCAGGTGCTTCAATGCTTCAGTGTTGAGAGATGATGTGTGTCTCTCTACAGGACTGGATGGGAGTACTTCTGCCTCAGAAAGAGAGCGACTTATAAATCAGTTTAATGACCCAGAAAACAGCACAACGTGGGTCTTTCTCCTTTCAACAAGGTAGGTGTCTCTGCTCTCTGTTTTCTAATAATTGTCACACTTCCTGGGAACACTGGCAGAATAATTTGCTGTGTTCCTTTCAGAGCGGGCTGCTTGGGGGTAAATCTGATTGGGGCCAACCGTGTCGTTGTGTTTGATGCCTCCTGGAACCCATGTCATGATGCTCAGGCGGTGTGTAGGGTGTACCGCTATGGTCAGAGGAAACCATGCTACATTTACCGCCTTGTCTGTGATTTCACCTTGGAGAAGAAGATCTATGACAGACAAGTCTCCAAACAGGGCATGTCTGGTAAGGGATTAGTACATGTGAACCTTGTGTTTGTTAGACATTGCATTTTTATTGCATTTGCACAATCCCTTTTTTTATTATCCAATCAGTACTAGAGGGGTCTGTCTCATAAAGCAGAGCAAGTTCCAGCTATTACTAGTTACATGGTAAAGTGCAGTTAATATCAGTTAAAGTTGGTACTTTACTTTAATTCTTGGTTTCACTAGTAATTCTTGAATAAATGTTGATACTATTGTGTCAGGGGACTGTTATTAAAACCTTATCCAAGTACTATTAGCACATACCTAACCGGATCTAATGTGGGCAGTAATTAACATCTACCTGAATAATATCCAGTCTTACGATGTTGTGCCTGTGTGTTTGTTTAAAGACCGTGTGGTTGATGACCTGAACCCAGTGCTGAACTTCACTCGTAAGGAAGTGGAGTCGCTGCTGCATTTTGTGGAAGAGGAACCTGATAAAATCTCTCTGGAATCCCGGGGGGATTTTGAAATAGTGATGTATACAGCTTGTCAGCTTTATCCACACCTCATCACCAAGGTACAGTTGCATGATAGGCGTTACTTGAAACAAGCCTAGACTAGACGCAAATAAGGCAGTTTTCTTGGTGTGAATTTTTGAATTTAGCCCATTTGAAAACTTAACCCTAACAGTGGCACAAGTAAGGGCCTTCTGGTGAGTACTACTGAGACTGTTTTGATGCTCTGGTGTGTTTTTAGTATTTGTTCACTTTATGTCCAGATTGGCCAGTGGTCTTGGGCTGCAGAAACGCAAACTTCTGAATGCCTCAGTACTTACCGAAAGAAACACAAGAATGAGTACACACAGAAATTCTAGTAACCATTACATTTCCCCAGCTTACCTAGTAGAACTAAAATCCTATCTGAAAAGGGCTGAAGTCTGTCTGTGGGGAAATAAATAAGATCAACCTGCCTCTTGCATGTTCGATCTGATGGTTGATCTGTAATTAAATGTCCCTCTTTCCATTTGGCTCCTTAGCAACCTTTTCATCACGAGTCTCTGCTGGTGGACCGGAAGGAGTCGAAACTGACCAAAGCAGAGAAGAGAGCTGCCAAGAAGAGCTATGAGGATGAGAAACGAGCCTCTGTGCCCTACTCTCGCCCATCATATGCCCCCTATTACCCAACCAGTGATCAGGCGCTCACAAACATACCAGCATTTAACCAACGCGGCTGGTGGGTTTCAGACTGCATGTTTGCGCTTGCATTCCCTTTGGCTATCTCATTTAATTGTTTGCGTGGTGGCGAACAGACGCTAATGGTTTGTTTGACTGTTAGCCCTTTTCCTGAGTAGCTCAGCTCAACAGCTAGAACCACAAACTAATCAGCAGTGTTTTCCTGATGTTCTGTGATGCAATGCGCTACAATTTACACTTTCCTCCACCAAAATGTGCAGTTGCATCCACAAAAACAAAATCCCCTTAGAATCTGAAAATGACGGTCTACCTTGCTTACTGGAAAAAGCACAGGTCCAAAAATAAAACTGGTTTGTTTGACGTAGCTCTACATGAATTTCTCTTCTTTTTTAAATACATTTCCCATCATACTAGACAAGCCTGTTATGTGTGTATGTGTGTGATCATCTCATGAGTTCAGCCCTCAAATTTCCAGGCGTCCCATGGCACGACCAGATGACAAGCCTGTGGCAAGTGTCAGGCCCATCCAGTCAACTCCGATCCCCATGATGCCTCGCCAGGTCGGCATGGGCATGGCTGGCTCCAGCTCTGCCGGCAGCCTGCCTGTCAACTTCCTGCAGAAAGCTGGAGTTTATGTACAGAGGATCGTCACCACAACCGGTAATGTGTAATATTTGTGAATGCTTAAATCATTGAAAGTACCACACCGACTCCGAAATGTTACATTTTGAATTGACCAATTAATCTTTAAAGAGAAGAAAAATTAATTATGTCTTTGTAATGTAATGAGCAGACAATGACATCTGCCATTTTGTCCGGATCTACAGATATTGTAATCCCAGGAGCCAACAGCACAACAGATGTTCAAGCTCGAATTAGTGCAGGGGAGAGCATCCATGTTATCAGAGGATCGAAAGGTAGTTGCAACAATGCAATAATTGCTCTCTGCCTACAAAGCATTGTATGTCACTGCCTCTATCACTTGATGTTTTCTCCACCACAGGTACCTACATTAGGACAAATGATGGAAGGATTTTTGCTATTCGTTCTGGAAAGATCAGTAGGCCAGCAGTCGGGGGCTCTGCTGCTGCAAGAGGTACAAACACATCTTTGTTATTCTTGGTTCCTGCTGCATAGTTTTGCATTACAGCCATCCAAACAACTCATACGACGTTGGGCAGTGTTCTTTTACACATGAAGTTCATCTTACTTTTCATGAGAAGTACTATCCGTACAGTACAATCCGTGACAACAGTTGTATACTGTCTTCCGTGGCTCTGCAGGAAACTTTCAGAAGTCTGAAAAAATAACTTGGATGATGTCATAAGGGTCATCTCAGTTTTGGTTGAGACTATAACGGAAAGCCTGCCTTACAAACTGGAAATGTAGAGTTTTAAAGATGTGGGCCTTTTAGGAGGTGTGGGGGTCTGATGAAAGACATGATCAAGTTGGAGGTAGAAAAAAGAAAAATTCCTACACACACACACACACACACACACACACACAGAGAGAGAGAGAGAGAGCTTCTTAGGAAATGTATTTTTCGGGGAATTTAGTTCCCGCCACCACAAAGGAGACAAAGCAAGGTGTGTGTGTGTGTGTGTGTGTGTGTGTGTGTGTGTGTGTGTGTGTGTGTGTGTGTGTGTGTGTGTGTGTGTGTGTGTGTGTGTGTGTGTGTGTGTGTGTGTGTGTGTGTGTGTGTGTGTGTTGCTTTCTACTTATCTTGCATTTCTCTCTCCTCCACAGACACCCAGGGTTCCCTGATCCACCCACTCAGTAATGGCTGTTCATCGCCTGTGGATCAACAGCAGGGCTCCCCCAACGGGGAGCAGCGGCCCTCCTCTCCCTTAAACTCTGAGATTCTCAGAGAGTTCAGCCGCTACGCTGCATCCACAAGTGATGTCACCGCGGGCATGGGGAATGAATTGCCGTCACCATCAGAAATGGTGGCTGTACCAGAAGGGGATGAAGGCAGTTCACAAAACAATCAGACTGCTGACCTCAGTAGGCAACTCGGTGAAGACCTCTTGAGCTCAGCTTTAGAGATGCGAGGCAGCAAGCGCAGGAGTACTGAAAGCCATGGCAACACACAAATAGGAGGAAAACGCACTTCTGCTGCAACACGTTTCCCTGGACTGTCAATGGGCTCCAGTGGGCTCAGTTTTCCCCCTGTGGGTCTGAACACTACCTCCCTACTGGGGAATCTAGGTCACATAAGTCATCCACTTCTGATGGATGGTAGTGGTGGATCGTCATTCCTTCAGACACCAGGACAAACACTGGCTGACCTACAGACCATGTTCCCCTCTGCAGGCTCGGACCTACTGAGACACTCTGCCACAGGACACCTTCCCACCCCCTCCTCGTCCTCTCTGTCCACTGTTTTCTCCTCTGCTTCCACCACCATCCCCATGTCATCTACACCCTTGGCAGCAACTTCTTCCTCCCTGGCGTCAGGTTCCCTGCCTTCGTACTTGATGAATCCCAACATGGCTGGCCTGCTTTCGTCAGGCTTCCCTCTCAACTACAGTCCGTCGCTGCTCTCTGAGCCGAGGATGTTCCCCACCTCTCTCCTCTCTGGGTCAGGGGGATTCCCCACGCCTAACTCCAGCTCTACTGCATCCAGTTTCCTCTCCCATTTCAACAACCCCACTTCCAGCCTGTTGGGGGCAGCTCTGACCCAGCCGGACATACATCAGAGTACGGAGAACGGTGGCAGTAGTTCTGATGATGATGTAATAGAGGTGACGGGACAGTAGAGACTCAAGAAGTCCCGGAGAGGCAGTTTCACACATAATTTACATTAGGGACGGGAATGATTACACATTTACTAAATCAACAAAATTGATTCTGTTACAGTTATCTACCCTAACCTATGAACGGATAATTGAAGGCCAGATGCATTGTTATATTCTGATTGTGTGAGCGCATCAGAATGCATGGGAGTTCAAGAGAAAAAAGGGAAATTCTACAATGATGAAGTGACTGGTCATCTAATTTAATAAAGTTTTTTTTTAAATCAATTTTAATCCTGAACACATACTGTGAAGTTGGAAAAGATTGTGATAAGTTAAATGTGTTTCGGCCTTGCTGTTAGACTAGCCATTAAAACGGTTTATATCATTCACATATTTACCAGTGAAATTAACTGCATTCCCATTCCTAATGTTCTCATTGAAACAACACAAACACACACACACACACACACACACACACACACACACACACAGACTCTCACCTGCAACTGAGAGAATCAACTATTACCTTAATGACTGTACACAGTCAGAGTAACAAATCGTTATGCTGAATATCTTCTATTTGTTCAGCTGGAGCATCAGATTAGTGGGAACAGACCATTGTTGTTCGGGGACCAGCTGACATTTTTGGGGGCTTTTTAACCACAGCATCTCCTGCTACACTTTAAAACAAGGCCTCACCGTGCTGTTAGTTTTTTGTTCTCCCTGAATGCAGATGGAATAATGTGAGTAAAAACTGCTTCATGTTGGATTGTCTCATGATATATTGCTGTGAAACAGTCTGGTGCAAACCAAAATTTGACGTTTCCGCAGTACTCACCTGCTGAATACAAATATACTCATTTTATTTCAGTACTGTTTCTAGTAAACAATACTGGTAAGTTACATAGTAAATAACTCACAGCGACTACAGAACGTTGTTAAAATCCACCTGACAATATATTTAGAGAAAATCCTTCGAGGCTTACCTTGAATAACAGAATCTTAGGCTTTCAGAGCATATTTTAGTCTTTAGCAATTTGATAGACATTGTAGCATCCCCTGTTGAATGGATATTATGTGTGATACTATAACTGAACATGTTGATACTTTGTAAATAGCAGTCATTATCATTGTTTATATTGCAAGTCAATACTGTGCAGTGTGTAGATTTTGGTTGTAGAAAGATGGTTTATTATTACAGTGACTATCATGATGATAAACACGCTTTTGCATTGATGCTGGGGAAACAAATGTATGTTCAACTTTATAATTTACCCCCCCCCCCCCCCTTCCCCCCTCCATAAAACTAAAATGAATGTACTTTATTGTTAGCCTTTGATAAAACAGGGGCAGGGACATGGATTCGGACTGTGTTCTTTCATTTTTAGCCTTAAATAACACAAAGGGGTCTTGAGTCTTAGCATTTATCTTAGTACATCCCTTTTGCAAATCTGTTGGAACTACTGAGCATTTAGACAGTCAGTGTCAAACTCAAAACACAAGCATTGGGCTGATTCAGCATTGTGATTAAAAGCACCAAGTCTGAAAGCTAAAAGGAGCACAAACGTTGCTAAATCATCCACCTCTTTTGTTGCAGTTTTTACTGAAGTGTCCCCCACCATCAGTCAGCCTACACCCTACATGTAGTTTTGACTCTTAATTTTCTAATGGATTATTTTTAGAACCTCGCTGAGAACAAATATTACCGAAACTGTAGAAAACATTGCATTCACGCGGCCTGAGTGTTAAAAACCTTAAGTCAACGAAGCCACCAACCATCAAAACAGATATCGAACATGACTGTGGACCGGTGGTGGCCTTACCAAACTGACAGTGCCAACATGTGGTAGCTTTTCACAGAGGTGCGTCTTCAAAAGCTGTGCGGTGTAAGTAGCTTCTGTCAGTAGTGTCAGTCGGTGTAGGTCTGCGGTGCTTTAGGGAGTTTAGGCCTTTGCTGTTCTCTGTAGCCTTGTGTTCCTGTGTTGTGAGGACACCTCAAGGTATGTAGACTGTAACACTGGATAACCTGAGACAATTTTTTTGGTAGGTTTGTTTTCTTCTGAGGATCTTTTGCTCCCACAGTCAAGAGTACTGTTCACTTTTTGTTACTTACTGGCTCTTTCCCTGTTGTTCTGGATGCTATGTTTCTATCATCAAGGATGTCTCCAGTTTTCTTCAGCATGTCTTGGGAACTTGGGCTGGTTGGTTTCAGATTTGAAGGTGGAGCTGGCTCTTTGAAAAAGGATAATATCTGTTTGTGAACTGAATTGTCTTTATTCTCAGTCCGTTGGAAACACTTTACATTCGAATCTTGTGAATCATAAGTTTATAAAACCTGTCTGCCATTTCTTGTCAGTTGTCATGTGCATTTTTGTGTTTCATGCAAATATTTTTTTTTTAAATGTTTTTTTTATAACTTCTTATTGGTGTTCACTGGCCTGGCAGTTGTTTCCCTTTTAATGTAAGCGTCTGAAATGTATTTATGATGGAAATACATTCTTTTTTTGCAATTACATTTTTTAACCTTTTGTTCACTTTGACCCATTGACGGCTGATCCAGTAAGAATTTCGTACATGCAGCCTAGATCGAAGCAAAATATGACTGTGTTATCAATGTTATTTTAACAATAAAACACTCTTCTATTGCAGTGTGAATCATTTACAAATGCTTTTAATTTACAACATATCTTTAGTATGATTTATTAAGTTGTATTCAAACATGTTGCTACAAAAGTAATCAAAGGCAGCATAAATAGTCAAAAGGCATGATAAGCAACCTGAGATACAATAATTCAACATATAGTATATTTAGGACCAATGGCAGGATTCTAGAAATACTGAGGTCATGAATTTTTTTTATATTTAACTAGTATTCTGCAAATTGTATCTGATCTTTCAATATGATTGTCTGAAATCTGTCAAAACCTTCACACTGCATGGTTTGCAATGCCAGAGAATATTCCACCACTTTATTTCTTACTTAATTGAATTTCTGAGACTAAAATCACATTTCAAGCCATTTAGTCAAAAACATAAGAGTCTACAGCCATGCTAGCAGCTCTATGAGGCTGCACAGTGATGCTTTGTAAAATGCAAATGCTAGCATGCTTACATACTGATTTTTAGCAGGTATACTGTTTACCATGGTCACCAGTTTAGTTAAGCATGCTAGCATGCAAGCATTTGTTAATTAGAAGAGCAGAGGCTGATAAGAATGTTGTTAATTTTGGAAGTATTTGATCACAACTTAAAGCTCAATGTGTGGAATATGTGTGTAATTGTCAAGCCAACCCAAATTCCTGGAAAAGAAATACAGAAGACATGAACTTAGGGTACTGAATGGTGCCGTGTATACCATGTAAAAAGGCAAGAAAAGTGTTACATTATTCACATTTGGCACTGGTGCTTAATGATATGACAAGACCTTCAGAGGCAAATCAAACATGGCATAAGTATTCAGTGAGTGAGGTTAAAGTGTCAATACTGTGTCTTCTGTCAGTACTGCAACCGTTTTTTAGCTGTGTACGCACTGCTGACTTGGTTCATTATGACGAGGGCATTGAGAGCAGAACAGAGTGCCGACAGGTACCAGGTGTATTCCCCGACAGATGCAGTGAACCAAGCAGAGCTCAGGCCGAGGAGTAGGCTGGCACTGGCCAGCAGGTATGTGACAAGTCCAGACGCTGCATGGTACCGTTTGAGTTTGGCCAGGGACCAGCCTTTGGCCAGAGAGTGGTAGATGAGAGGCACAGCTGCCAAAGACTGCAGCCCCACCACACACACTGTGAGCAGGCCCAGCAGACCGTGCCACGAGGTGAAGTGGGGTTTACCATTCAGGTGTTTGTTGTAAGAGATGGCTGTCAGACCCAGGACTGCACAGGACACACAGAGGCACTGCAGGATCCAGTGAACACGACCTTTTGTCTTGTGTGGAAACCTTTTGATGGGGGAGCCATACGGGGAGAAGAGAAGTATGGCTTCTGTCATGAAGAAGGAGAACTAGTGGGAAAGGAAAAACAATTAAATGGGGCTGCTACTCACGAGTATTTTCATTGTCAATTCATCTTTTGGTCTGTAAAATATACAATTTCCCAAAGCCCAAGTTGACAAATCCAAATTGCACGTTTGAGAAGTTATAACTTAGGACTAGTGAATTGTTAGCATTTTTCTTATAAATGCCTTAACAATTCACAGATAACAAAATAGTTGCTAAATATGTTTCTATTGATATACCAACTGATTAACTGAATGTTTCAGCCCTAAAAATGAGAATTTAAATGTCTGAATGAACTTATTTCTGTGTAATGAATGTGTTTACACCTGGAAATATTCATTATTTAACTTACAGCTAGTGTCATAAAGAAGGGATGCCAGGAAAACCAACCTAAAATAAAACAAACAGATAAAATCAAATTAACAAATGGTATGCTATCAAGTAACTTACTACCATCATAAAGATTATTGAATAAGAGCACACACTGGTACCCGGTCGAGACAGAACTGCGATGAACACAGTGAAGACGATGCAGAGAAAGTGGGTCAGCACTGCGGAAGCTGTTCTGGCAACACCATAGATACGAGGCTCACTTTCGGTCTCTTTGTTGTAAACCATGTTAAAGATAATTTAAGCGGACTCCGGCAGCTCACTTGCGACTGAAACCACACCACAGCTTGTCACCTAAAGTGAACTTGCAGTTTCCGCCAAAGAGAAGCGGAAGTGATGGTGAAAGTAACAAAGTAATCGTTACCTCTTCGTGCTAAAGTCTTGTGGATTAAAAGCTAGAATACGGGGCTTTAATAACAGACGAGTCAGAGTAGAAACTGTCAAATAGCGGTAACTTTATATATCTCCTCGTCCTCTCATCCATGGTCTCCGTCAGCTAGAAATAAATACAACTTCCGGTTAGTTGTTTTCAGAATAAATCGTCTTGCCAATCCATCATCTCAAACTACAAAAACCTCAAAATACCACCACACTGCATGTGTGTTTTTATGGTCATATTATCCCCAGTTTTTTAATTGAACCCCCAAACCATCTAGATAGTGATTTTACCATCCCTCAATCAGCCCAACGAATATTATTCAGATTTGTTGTAGGTAGAGAATAGTTGTAGCAGTGAGTCCATATCTCTTTGAATACAAATATAGTTTCCAAACTAGGTCACGCTTTTATTCTGAAATTTGAATGCCCGGAAATGATCTTTGTTTATTCTGGTTAATTTAACGAACCTGCTCCTGGCTGACGTGGATGTCTACTTAAATGATTACCTACATGCATTTAGGGAAAACACACTTTTTTTCTGTTTGCATCAGCCCTGGAGCAAAGTTGCATTTACAGTTGTTGCCTACCCATTCGTTGGGATATAATTTAAATAGTTTTGCTACTCGAAAAATCACAAAACCGTGCAGTCAACCACGGATATGCAAGTAGGCCTAGCCTATTAGTGAGGGTAAATTATTTCAGTTTGGGTGCATGTTGTTGGTTGATCCGTACGGCTAAGGATGGGATGTCTCGGACTTATATCACCCATTCCACATCCAGGAGTATAGTGGACACTAGTCAGCTGTTCATAGGTTATGGTGCTCCAATTACTCTCTCATTTGCTTGTGACTCCGCAGGGCCTCCACACACTGGGCATACAGAGCAAGAAAACAACAACATGCTCATTCAGGACATCCCCCTCTTTGTTTTTCTCTGTCTGTCTTTCACACACACACACACACACACACACACACACACACACACACACATATTATAGACATATTATGCCCACCAAACACAGTGCCAAATGGTCTCTTCATGCTTAAGCATATAAAAATGAAGTCTAATTATAGATTGACAAAGTTTACTGTGTTTATGTACATTGTGTGTTTCTTTCTTTGCTAATTTTTAAGTTTTTCCAGAGGAGCCAGACTTGCCATGTGGATTCCTGTTATAACCCATGCTCATTAACTAAAGTCACGTGTGTTGTCCAGATGGTGGCACTAAAGTAATAATAAGTAGCCTAGTATAATAAGTCCTCCCATATTGTGAGTCCAGTTGATATGGCACTCACTTCAATTGTTACTCTATTTTATTTACTTTTGGTGGAAGTGGTGGAAGAAATATACAAATAATTCAAAGCAGCAATACCACAGTATAAAAATGCTCCATTACAAGTAAGTCTTGCATTTTAAATTTCACTGAAGTATTAGCAACAAAATGTACTTGAGTACTCAGTTGATGTGCTTAGTTACTTTCCAACACGTTTAAACATGTTTTTTGTTTTCAAAAAGGCTTTAACAGTGTTTTGACTAACACCAAAACTGGTGCAGGGCACACTGACTTAATTTTATAAAATAAAGTACAAGTGCATTGTTTTAGAATTACCAGTATTAGTAGCAGTAGTAGTAGAGAAAGTACACTGTTCAGATTTACTCACACCTCTTACATTCCCTCTCTGTCACAATGGGATATTGCTTTCCTCTCTCTACAAAGACTGAATGAAGAAAATAAGAGAGTGGCACTCTCAACCATGGTTTTCCAACATAGGCCCTTCTTTATCTGCCCCCATGTTTAAGCCTGGAGGCTTTTTTCTGCATTGAGTGAATTCCAAATGGCCCTTAAACATTAAACAGTCTATTCATTCCAAACGGAAATATCCATCATTTGAGAAAAGTGACTCCCTCTTTTTCAGATTGATCATTAGTATCATTCATTCGGAAATTAAAGCACACTGACTAATTTCAATCCCTTTTTTTTTTTTACAAAATTCTAATATTTTACAGACTGTGATTTTGTTAATTAAGTTGTGAATTTGTTTATTAATGGTAATATCCTGTAGAGGTTTGAAGCGTGATTTATCCAAACATTCAACTCACTTTTTAATACGATATCCTTTATAAAGGGCTTATAAATTGTAACTAATGTCTTTATAAATGGTTCATAAATCATTTACTAATAGCCTACTTTATAAATTAGCCTAGTTACAATAAGAGCAATGGTTGCCAGGTTGGGAAAAATCTTTCATTTCATGGTGTTTATCCTTTTGTATTTGGTAAAAACACAATACTATTGGTAATGCATAAACAAATACAGTGTAATAGACCCTATTCTAGTCTGCAGTTATACATGTTAATAAAACAGAAGTTGATTTAATTAAGTTAAGTTTATTAGTGATCTTCAAAGCATTAGAACATAATTTATTAACCATTAAAAAATACTTCATAAAGTGTGATTTGTTAGAAAACTACAATGTATGGACTCCATGTTTATTATAGCGTATAGGCTGTGCTACCTTTTATTGACCCCTCCATCATTGTACACATATACAGTACAGGCTATAGGCTACTTGTACTGTGAGAGTGAGACAGAGGATGTTCCTCCTGTGGTGCCTTCCTCACGATGGTTTAATACACATACCAGATTAGACTGTAATCCCACACTCACAATGTGCATGCGCAAACTAAAGTGCGTGCGACGGACGAGGGACGGTTCGGTGTTAATACAAACAACAAACTGCGTTCACTCTCCAAATCTCCTGTACGAGAAGTGGCGATGATGAATTATACGAGGTAAGGTCTTTTTTTTAACGGTTTGTCTGTCAGCAAATCCGAACATTTATTCTGGTGTGTCAACTGAGTTTGTCGTCCCGTTTCAGACAGGATTGAACCGGGTTGTCCCGTTACAGGCTGAGCTGCAGTTTGCAACAAATGACAAATAAAGTAGAGTCTAAACTTTATAGTTTAAGCCACGTTTGCTCAGTTTCACACGAAAGTAATTTAAGAGAAAACCAGCAGAATATGCATGAATGATCCCTGGTACAATGTGTTTCCCTGTGTGGATAATTGCGCCGTGTGGTGACCCACTTGGCAGATAGAGCCCCGGGTTGTTCATATTCAAGTCACAATGCAGCTCCACAGGGAAACTAATGAAACGTTTAAAGTTTCTAATGCACCTGTGAAGAGTGTATTATTCTTCCTGGTGATATAGAGGAATGTATTCAGTTCTACAGCAAAGAAAAGTGGTGTTTGCTTATCAATCCTTGTCTGTACTATCTGTCACAAGGGCTGGAATAAGTAATCAGATGCTTTACTTAAGTAAAAGTAGATCCATTGCAAGTGAAGGTCCAAAACTCAAAACCTTCCCCGGGTAAAAGTAGGCTACAAGACAAGTATCGTAAAATGTACTTAAAAATTCACAACTAAAAGTAGGCATACTTATTATGCAGCAGAATGACCCCTGTCAGTGTTATAGGTTTTATTAATTATATTAATTGATTAATATCACTGATTCATTAACGTATAAGCAGCATTTTCAATGTTAATATATAATGTTTATAAAATGATCATATGTTTTCTATGTATAATCTTAACCTACAAAACTACCATAGCTGTATAATAAACAGTGGAGGAAATGTAGGACATTTTCCTAGAAACACAGTGGGGAAGAAGTATAAAGTAGTGTAAAATAGAAATACTCAAGTAAAGTACAAGTACCTTACATTTGTACAGTATATGAGTAAACATTCCACTACTGTTTGTCACACACTCAGCACCTGTTGCTGTTGTACATGCATACATGACATTATACTTGTTTCAAAACTTAAAACCATGGCTGCAGGCTTTGTATTTCCATTGTGTTGCCAGTTATTTATGAAACAATGGATTTAAGGTTGTTTTGTGCTTTCTGGAATTAATTATTGAAATGGTACTGGCCCACTTTTATGCAGTTTTGTTTCAGTGTCACGCACAGAAAAACAGTATGAGTGCAGGATTGCACAGGATTATACCATGTCATCTTGTCCCACATTTTATAATAATCATAGCAATCCTGACATCAGATAATAAAGGTTAATCTCTTGTTTTTTCATTTGTAAAGCCCATCTATAAGCATGGATGTTGATTGTTAATGAATGTTATTGCCTGAACTGAAAATGTTTTAGATTATTTTATGTGAAACTGATCCATACATGTATTAATTGTATTGTACTTGTGTATGCTTTTAAACTGTCTTGCAGGACTTAGTGGCCCCCTGTTCCTCTGCACAACACACCAATGTGGATGGTGTCAAAATACTGATCTGGTGCTTTCCTCGCTCCAAATACTGTACATTTAATCAAAGCCCGACATTCACAACATCCTTATTAAGGATGCAAGGGTGCACATAATGCTGTTTCCTCTTTGGGCTGGATGTATACCCATAGCCTACTAGCTCATGGGCAGCAAGTGCTCACTTGACATGTCAGAGTCTGTATCAGCAACAGGATGTCTAAATGTGAGCTGATTGAGCTGAAGGACCTCAGTGTAAATGATCCCATTGAGCTGGCTGCTCCTGCGGCCCGCGCAGCCCCACCACCTGTAAACCCGGGTCAGCCAAGCCACTTCCATGTCGTCCGTCTGGTCGGAGACAGCGTCAGCATCGAGGCTACCCAGTGCCAGATAGAAGAGGCTGGAGTAGGTCATGACTTCCAGCCGTACAGTCACACCCATCTCACCTGGTGTGACCTGTGTGGAGAATTCATCTGGGGTCTTTATAAGCAAAGTTTACGCTGCGCCAGTAAGTAACTTGTGCATGTGAATTTGTTTAAAGTATAAGTCTGGTAATATTTTCCCCTTTTGCCATAGACCTTTGTTGTTATTAAAAGCACATCAATGAGCGACATGTTCCTTTAATACCATTAACATGTGCACTGTAGTTTATTTTGAGTCAGGCCCACATTCACCGTCCTGCTGCCAGATATGCTCACTAGAGCACCAAATGTGTATTAATCCACAGCTAAAAATAGTCCCCAACAAACTCATTATTTACTCCTGTTTGTAACATTTGTTAAAACTATACATTGCAAGTACATTATTTAGCCATATTTAAAAATGAAAGTAAATATTAGAAAATCTTTTTTTTTTTTAAAGATTTAAGTCTTTAGTAGGAACAAATGGGCTTGGTGCTGAGAGCCACAGACAGGTTGGGAAGTATGGAGACACGGTGGGATATTTGATTTTGGGTATAAGAAAAATGTAGAATAACACTAGCCTTGTCCTTTATGTTTGATGTGTAAATGATGAGAATATTTTTCTGCAACCGTTGATCTAAAAAGCAAAGAGACGCAACCAGCCACTTCATCGTTATTGCAGGTAACACAATCAATGACGTACAGTACAAGGATGCCTTGAATCGTCATGTTCCTGCATATGTGATTAATAGAGATAGTGAACCATTGTGGTTGCTTACTCAAGATCGTAAAGAACACTGGTATTAAGATAAATCCTTTAGCCTTATTAGAAATGGCTTAAAGGGGTGATAGAATGAGTATATAGGGTATTTCACACTGTTCCTTAAGGTCTCCTAATAGGGTATGTAACATTGGTTGGGCTGAAAATGGACCAGGTGCTATTCTATGGGGCCTTAACTACCCTGTGAATATGGCCCTATTTCAAACAAGAGCTTTTCTTCCAAATTTGGTATGCTCATGAATATTTAGATGAGCTGTGCGCTGATTGGTTGAGCAAACCACATACACATATATTGGAGACGAGACAGCGGGTCTCATATTTCAGACACTGCAACGTTATACATTGTTTGTCTGCTAATTCGTTATTAAATTCACTTCTGAGACTTTTTTATGCGAGAAATCAACGATATAAAGCTCAAATATGTATGGGCCGTGTTACGAAAATTGATGGCTAATTGCAAATTTGGTAAGACGTGTCGGACTTCAGGAGCTCCACACAGTCTGACGAGAAAGCGGCAGCCTGCTGGGCTCCATACCCAGGGCAAAGTCACCATTTCTGGGTTACTGGTCCGATTTCAATTTAATGCATTTTTGTGAATTTCAGAGGTCTCGTTAGGAGGAGGCAAGCTAGCTCTCATTGATAGAGCTCCATCCAGCTCACTTGCGGATAAGAGGCGTTTATTTCCCCGATCGTTTGTTTAAATAACTCAACACACATATCCATTATAAGATTAACTGGACCTGTGGTAAGAGATTGCAGGCGTAACAAGCTCGCTGACCGTGCTCTCACTCACACACCCCGGCCATTTAGCAGGAAGAGGGGAGCTGCAGGCCCTGGAGTTATGTCAGGGCAGCGGCGTTTGGTAGTCCAGTAACCCAGAAACGGTGACTTTGCGCGGGTATGGAGTTCCATCTAGCTGACAGCAGGCTGTGGTCTGTGAAGGAGGTCAGGCCGGGCGGCGAGGCAACAACCCAGGCAGCACCGGTCGCTGAACTCCAACACACAGTTGGACAAAATTTGCAATTAGCCATCAATTTTCGTAAAACGGCCCATATTTGACCTCTACATAGTTGATTTCAAGCATAAAAAGTCTCAGAAGTGAATTTAGTGATAAAATAGCAGATGAACAATGTATACAATTTCTGAGATCTGCGCGACCTATTCAGAAGACTACCTGATCTCAGATCAGTGGTGTAGCCTATGTAAATGTTGGGGCGTGACAAAGATAGAGACTAGAGCCAAATAAGGAGGAGCCACTGAGTTGACGTCAACTATTAGCTTCGTTGAGATTTGCCCGTTTTCAGCGGCAGTTTCAAATTGTGAGATTTGCAGAGGAAATAGGTGTCAGTGGGATTTTGAGGTTCTATGTATGTCCTATTTACCCACCAAACTGTCGTTATTCAACTATGACAAGGTAGAATCGGTTTTGCATTCTATCACCCCTTTAAAATGCCCTCAAATAAAAGCCCAAATCAGCTCTGTAGCCCCATAATAACTAAGTGATGTCCATCCAAAGCTCACAGAGCTGTGACATAGTCTTCACTTTCCAGTATCACCAGAATGCAGGATGCTCATGTTATTTTTCGATTCATGAGAAACTTTATCACAGAGTTTGTACTAATCTGTAGGAAGCTCTGGCAAGCTTCATGTTGGAACATTTCTGTCCCAGTTCAACCAAGAAATGAACTGCTGTCACACTTAGAAACAAACAGTTGACAGTGATAACGGCTTATAATTAACATCCCATTAAATCTCAAACATGGGCAATTTTTATTTTGTAGATACAAACATTTTGGCATGTTGCTTACATAACATATATGTAGATAATGCATCTAGGTTAGTGTGTTTTGGGTGATGTTTTTCAGCACAGGGACAGATTACTGAACAAAATTCACAGAGGGCTCCACAACAAGCGTTGACCGCTAGCCAAAGTATAATTGAGAATTTATTCTCTCTATCTCTCTCTCTCTCTCTCTCTCTCTCTCTCTCTCAGACTGCAGTTACACTTGTCACTACCGCTGCCGACCATTCATCCAGCTGGACTGCAGCACAGATAATTTGTTAACAAACAAGGAAAATTCTTCTATCGACTCCCTCGAGACAGACACTAATGTGGTGAGAAACAAAGCTACAATCACATATTTTATCAATAGTACATTTGTATAGAAAGCTGTCTTTATTGGATTGTTTTAAGTGAGTATAGGTCAAAGCAGATGGAGGCTACCAGATTGTCCGCTGCTGTCCACTGAGTGTCACTGTGCCATATGTCCTCAAAGATGCTGGTTTTATTACCTCTTCATTGTCAATGCATCTATAGAGAACGTAATTTAGGAGAGAGCTAAGGGGAGGTCGATAACTTGACAACTTTACAATAAAACAGCTGCCTTTATTTCAGAACCACACAAAAAAAAATCTGGGACCAACACAAGTTATCAGATAGTTAAAGGATTGGTTCACTGTTTTTCAGCTTGCTCAGACCATATTAATAGGAAGTCTACCATCATGTCCAATGGGGCATTCAGCAAAAATCAGAAAAGTTGATTTATCATGATTTTTAAAGCCCTAATAGATTGCTTAACTAGACTGTGTAAAATGGGACATATTATGGAAAACTCACTTTTTCAGTGCTTGTGCACATACCTATGTCTCATGCAGGCTCATTAGGATATACTGGCCCCCATCTGAGTATCTCCACCCATGGCTTAGAACTACCTTTGCAAAGGTGCACCATATTTTTCTCACAAGCCAATCAGAACAGACTGGGCTTTTTCAGGAGGATGGCTTAAAGACACAGGCGCTAAAATGGAGCATTTCAGACAGAGAGTGAACATAGGTACACTATATTCAGACAGACAGATGTGCATATATGTCCCCTTTAAAACACAGCATGAAGATGTGGCAGAATAGTGAATTTCTTAAGAAATAAAGGTATTGGTGGAGTTATATATGGAAACTACATTTTAATGTGAATATGTACACGCACATCAGCAATAACATTGGGTGAACGTTTTTCATATAGGATCATTTGAGCAGATCTCCTCTGGGGGTGGGCTTTGTGAGGTTTTATTGTCAGGGAGGAGCAAATGGAAATGCTGAGGTCAAAAGAGCTGTTAGCAGAATCAGATCTCTCGAGGCAGAAGAAAGGACAGAGGAAAGCTAAGTAAATTCTGACATATAACTCCAGAAATTATTTTAAGATTTTGGCAATGACAAAAATCTAATAAAGTTCACCTGAACCTCGGAGATGACCTGGGGAAGCACAGCAAGTACTGACACATTCTGCAGTCAGGAGGACAGCAGCTCAGCCCTGGAACCGTATTTTACTAAATATACGTCTTTCTTTCACAAGGTAAGAAGATCAGCAGTGAGACTATGGCATGATTCAAAGGCACAAAGCTGTTTTACTTTCTGGTTAACTATATAGATCACTTATTTATTTTCTAACCACAGACAAAAAGCTTGAATTGGTTTTACTTTAATTTCCATGCACCTGTTCTCTGTCACTTTCTCTCCATCCTCAACGCTCACTTGTGAGGACAAGCTTTCTGCTGACATTATGTGACCTATTTGCTGCTCTTTTCTTTTTAGGACGAACAGATCGATTGGGGTAACCGGGTATTGACTGTTAGTGAGATTCAACAGAAAGTTAAGGAGTATAATGCACAGATCAACAGCAATCTCTACATGATGGTTGTGAGTGACTTATAAACTTTTTTTCTCTGAACATTCATCCATGCACAAATGTGTACTTGAACTGTATTTAAATTGTAATAACATTCAGAGATGTGTACTTGAGACTTGGTGACTTGGACTCTGGTCGACTGTACTCACTGTTTTGATAGTCTACATCCATGACGTTCCACTTCGGAAATTCCAAATTTAACTCTTTTTAGCCGGATGTCCGTTACCTTCCGTTTTGTTTGTGTTGGAATTTTTTTTTTATATATTTATGAGGACTATGGTTAACTGCTCCTCAGATCTCTGCAGGGTAAATCCAGACAGCTAGCTAGACTATCTGTCCAATCTGAGTTTTCTGTTACACGACTAAAACAACTTTTGAACGTACATGTTTAATGCTGTGTAGACTAGCCAGACCCTCTTTCGCTGCGCTGTGGAGGACTGTCTGGCAAAGCAAGACTACTGTTTTGATGACTTGCAACTTGACTTGACAAAAAATAAATGACTGAGACTCGACTTGGACTTGTAAGTAAATGACTCGAGACTTGACTTGAGGCGGGATGACTCGGATGACTTGCATGTATTCATACGTTTGAATGTTAGCTGATATATATAAAATAATATAATTTAATGTTGTCACGTGTCTGTCTAGCACCATCAAGCATGCTATGCAGCAGCAGCAGTGCAAACTGTGAATCATGATTGGACGACTCAAAAAGCTCTCCAATATGTGATTGTCATGATTGGATGACTGACTGTCAATAGTTTGCGGACCACTTCAATCCCATTTTCACAATATATATTTGTCTACCTTACAGAATAAAGACGGGTCCTACACTGGTTTCATCAAGGTTCACTTTCAGTTAGTCCGTCCAATCTCCCTCCCTCCCCCTCAGAGCCTGTGCTCAACACAGGAGGAAGATCAGCAGGGCAGAAGGCTGAAACGGCGGACATCTTTCTACCTCCCCAAAGATGCTGCCAAGCACCTGCATATAAGCTCCCAAACACGTGTGCGGGAAGTCATCGAGGCATTGCTTAACAAGTTCACCGTGGTGGACAACCCGGCCAAGTTTGCCCTGTTTGAACGTGCTGAGAGACAAAGTCAAGGTAGAATCCTCAATAATGTGCAGTTACTGTAAAACAATACAGAACCATGTATTGAATTGAAAGTGCTGAATTTTGTTTTATTTAGTGTACATGCGTAAACTGCCTGATGATGAGTGCCCTCTCTACCTGCGCTTGTGTGCTGGCCCCAGTGAAAAAGTCTTGAGTCTGGTTTTGAAAGAGAATGAGACAGGGGAAGTGAATGTAAGTTTCCATTTGGCTCTGAGAATTAATATATATGATAAACATGTCAATATATGCTGAAAAGCAAATAAATGTACTGTATATACAACAGATTCTAAAGTGAAACATTGCTCTCCTCCACAGTGGGACGCATTTAGTTTTCCTGAGTTGTGCAACTTTTTGCGAATCCTGAAGCGTGAGGAAGAAGAGCATGTGCGGCAGATTGTGAAGCGCTACGCTCTTGCTAGAGACACGATGAAGCAGGCCATGGCAAGGATTACTACTCCTGGTTGACTTTGAGCGATTCAACTGATCTTCGTATTTTAATATGATGAAGAAACTTTTGCCACTTTGAATACTATTGTTGATTAGCAATGTAAAAGGGAAGGAAATAGCTCAGACAATGACATTGACAAGGCTTACTGTAGGCCCTGTTCATTTTGTGCAAGCAGAGTCACTGTTGGGAGAAGTAATAGCTTATCTTGGACTTAATTGGATGCAGTTCTTTCTTTAAAAAACGATGCTGCTTGACTGGATTATTTATAGTGGTAATAACTTTTAGTCTTTCTGGGCATTTATCATATTTAGTTTCATTTATATTCTGTGAAGCTGTTTGAAAAATGTTGGCACTTTAATGAACCTGTAAATTGGATTTTTGGCAAGTTAAAATGTGAAACAATGTGTTTACATTCTAACTATTTAATAAACTGAGGATAATGGTCATTCTGGTGTTATTGTTTAAATTATAGCCTATATGAAGTAGTAAGTTTGATAGACCAGTAGTCCACATTCTAATGTGCCAAAGCTGAAGTAAGCTACACTATATAAAAGTATGTTGACACCTAATACATTTCATCCATGTGTTACAACTGAACATTGATTCACAACCATAGTAATGTATATGTTGTTGTAACAGCCAGGGATTTGCTTTTAACCTCTTAGCATTCCGCCCACCTTTTTTACAGGGGGGGGGGGAGGGGGAGCTGTTCAGGGGTAGATAAAAGGACAACAGTAGATGCCACATAAAAGTGTTGTACATTATCTGAAAACTAGGAACCTGAAGATTCATTTCAGATGCAGCTCAGCAGTGTGTGTCAAGATGTTCTAGTCATAAATCTGAAATAAAAATGTATTCATTAATTAAAATAAATTGTGAAAGTGTATAAGGGCTTAGCACATTATAATGGAAGTATATGATGGCCATTCCCATGCTCATGTATGTCTCAAATTTTGTTTCAGCAATTTTTGGGTTGATACCATTTGTTTCCCAGATTTGATGCTAAATTTGACAATTTTAACCATTCAAGAATTGGCTAAAGAAATTGTCAATAATCCCTCCAAAATACCACATTTTCGGCAACTGGATGACGAGCACTTCTGTTCTGGAAACTGCTGAGAAGAACCCCCTTATTGTCAATATACCTAGGAAAGCCATACCTCCTCTGAATGTCCTAGGTGTCTAGTTTGTGGTTGTAAAGTTCCATGAGGCTGTGATATCTTAGAGGTCGTATAATAGGTCATTTTATAAAGCGAGGTCAAGTTTCAAAAAGTGGTCTCACTACAATGAAGTGGCTACTTTGGGGAACATCATCATCACACATGAATACAATTGGGCTCACTAAATCCACAAGTCTCAGTCATACCTAATTTATGCAATTCCAAGATTGTTTAGGGACCCCAATGTGCAGAAATATTCAAATACATCATTTTAGAATAGGCGGAAATAACACATTTGCCCCAAACTGCATGAGGTTAACATAAAGTGGGCATGTCTGTAATGGGGAGACTCCTCGTTTGTGGTAGTGTATGAGGTGTCCATATACTTTTGGCTGTAGTGTACCACAGCGTTCTCTTTTAATGTCTAGTTAATAGCATAGACTGTATAAGTCTATGGTTAATAGTTAATGGGACAGGCAAATTGACTTTTTTAAATAATAGAAGTATTCAGGTGAAAATACGGACAGAAACATCTAGAAGGTGTTTGGTAGAAAATGGGACACCACAGGGTAGTGTTATTGATTAATTATGTTTTTTCTAATGTTCAGCCAGGAATTGGAAAGTCACTATTTGCAGACGATGGTAGCCTATGGAAAAGGGGGAAAAATGTGAAGTATACCCTGAAGAAGGTGCAGGAAGCTAACGCTAGTGGAGGATTGGGGATGGAAATGGGGGTTTAGATTCTCTATTGAGAAGACTAAGGCTATGTTTTTTACAGAAAATCCTGAATCAGATTTGGTGTATGAATTCCAGTGTTATATAATAGAAAGATATCAGGAACACATATTCATTTTTACTGATGGTTCAAATGATCAAGAAACAGGTGCTACAGCAGCAGCTTTTGTTGTTCAGAGGTGGAATGCCTAAGCTTGTAAGAGAACCTCAAATTTCCTAAGTGTATTCACAGTGGAGTTATATGAGCAGATTCAGAACCATAGTGTGTTGATAGT
Organism: Sander lucioperca; assembly: GCF_008315115.2. Taxonomy (NCBI): domain Eukaryota; kingdom Metazoa; phylum Chordata; class Actinopteri; order Perciformes; family Percidae; genus Sander; species Sander lucioperca. The sequence goes on from NC_050178.1 coordinate 3,821,362, forward strand.
GACTCTGTGTCAGCTATCAATAGTATTGGGTAAGGGTCATCAAAGAGTCGACAAGACCTTGTATATGATATTCTTCTGGCAATTAGAGATGTGAAAAGGAGAGGGGTAGAAATATCATTCGTATGGGTCCCAGCTCATGTAGGTATTGCAACAAATGAAAAGGTTGATAATTGGTCAAGGAAGCTGCTCAAAAGGAAACCATAGATGTCAACATTAATCTATCCAAGGCGGAGGGTAAAAGTATTGTGTGGCAGGGAACAATTTTTAAATGGCAACAGCTCTGGGAACAAGAAAACAAAGGGAGCTCTAGCACCTATTCTCAATATCTAGTAAGGTAACTGACTCAGTTAATGTTTGTAAAAGAGGGGAAGTTAGACGTAAGGAAGAGGTTATTATTTCTAGAATGAGGATTGGTCACACGTTTTTGAACAGCATTTATTTATTTTAGGAAAACACCAGAGTGGCTTGTGTTCATGTCAGGAACTTGAGACAGTGCAACATGTTTTGATTTCTTGTAAAAATTATGACCGCCAAAGACTAGATCAACTCAGAGAATTGCGAGAAATTGGCTTGGAAGAAGTATCTCTGAAAAGTATTTTAGAAGTAGGGTCAAGTGGGAGGGGAAAACGTTGTTTTTTCAAATTTGTAATAGACACTGGGCTGTATAACAGGATATAGTGCACTAAGGTGCTAGTTCCATAGATGGCAGCAATGCAACTTTTTGGATGCCGGATGCCGTAAAACCCCAAAAAAGAAGAAGAAGAAGAAGAAGAAGAAGAAGAAGAAGAAGAAGAAGAAGAAGAAGAAGAAGAAGAAGAAGAATGGGACAGGCACATGCATAGACATAATATCATAGACAGTATGCATAATATAGGTATATGTCTATGGGCACATGGATGTATTAAGAGAACAGGCAGAGGTTTACAGTAAGTTTTGACTCCTGTGTTTAGCACCTTCTGTCCATGTGGTGGCGGTAGCTCACCACAATCTCTTTACCAGCCGGCAGAGAAAAACACGGAGAAGAAGAACATGCAACGTTAGTTGGCATAAACAGCTAGCGTTATCTTGTATAGATTTAGCAACCCACCAAGACAAATTCATCAAAGAACATTTCATACCTGCGAACACACCAAACCCCACTTTAGGTATGTTTTCAACCAGCTAAGCGGAAGCGACAAACGCCAATTATCAAAACAGCTAACGTTAGCCTTTGGCAGCGGCTGTAAACGTTATGTTGTAACGTTAAACCAGATATAAACATGTTGACCTGGCTAATGCTAGTAACGTTAACAGAGTGCTAACCAACCTGTCTTTAGCTAGTGGTAATGCTAGCAGCCAGGACATAAAGAGACATAAAATCCACTGTAACTAACGCAAGCAGGACCAATTTCTTAATGGTCTTGTCGGTCAAAGCTAGCTAGCCTCGTTCACCGTCCTGTCCAGATAACCTATGCTAATGCCCGAGCCCTCTAAGCAAAGCTAACTAACGTTATTCAGGATTGTCTTGTTTTCAAATAACGTTACCATTTTAACTTGATAATGATAGGACATAGAAGGGTGGTCAGGTTTGCGACCTTGGAAGGCTTTGCATTATAATATATGTTATATATTCCATGTCATTTAGATGGCCTGCTATATTCTGGCATATATGGTCAAATGACTCGAATTATAACCTAACTCGACATCAGTCTGGTCTTTGTCTTCTATTTGTCCTCTATTTTGTGTCTTATGTTAACTATAAGCAATATATAATTACTGGCTATAGAATAATGGCTAGAAGGGCAAATGCACAGGTGTTGCAGTATAGCCTATTTGTTGTCTTTTTCATATTTAAGGTAGAGTTATGATCTTTCTCTGGTATCACTTTTCTTGTCCACAGAAAACTGGGTTCCCAGCGTATGCTGAAAAAAAGGATGTTAATTGTAGATTGTTTTGCTTGTGTTATAATATGTGGCCTCAAATAACTTAACTCCTCTCTTTCATGTGTCACTTTTCGAAGGTTTCATATTCTCAAGGTCACATTTCATCTGGTACAGTAACACTGTAACACCACTGGCAGTCCTGTGACCCAAGAAAATAATGTGCTGCAGCTGAAGATGGGTGGTAGCGGCTCCAAATCCAAAGGATTTTGGCCTTTTTCTGGCTCAGGTAGTACGGACGATCCAACCAAAGATGGAAACGAGCAGTCAATGGCGAGAGTTCGAAGTTTCCCAAGTGCAACACCTTTTGTGTTAACTAGACGAAGGTAAATATAGCCTCAGCATGTAGCCTCCATCATGCTTTCTTCAGAACATTCATAGAGATCTGTTCCAATAAGCATATTGCCGGCTTACAACACAAATACCCATATTGATATTCCTCTTAGTTCCCAGTAAAAGCAGATTTTTGTTTTGTTTACTGTATTAATTTGGAGTTTATAGTTTTATTAGTTTATTTTTTTGGGGTCCTGGTCCCTTTGCGCCCAGAATGTTTCAAAGAAAAATAGCTCCACATTGATGTGATGACATCTCTCAGTTCCTGCCGATGTGGCAATGCATATAGTTTCATTTTTAGTTTTACTTTATTAGTCATACAGTATGTAGGTTAACATGGGGTCAACGGAACAATGACGGTACAAGGCTGTGCCATCTCCACCACTCCACTACATGCTTTAAACATCATGCCCAACCTCGCCTAAAAAGGTGTACTATTGAGCTGAAATGTGGGTATGAAGAAGGCTGTTGGAGTTAGCCAATGTGGTTAAAGTTATTGGACAGAACTCAAGAATGTTTTATGACATGGTGTCAAGACCATCGAGAGACGCACCTGTGTTTGCACAGAAAATGTTCCCACACATTCACCTCTAGCCTGTGTTGTTGACATAAATTCACGTTGTTTGCACAACAATTCTGACCCATCCTCTGTTGCATTATACCGTAAACCAGGACTTGTCAGATCAGTTGATGTCTATTCCTTCAGCCAAGTTCCTAATATGGAAAATATGGATGGATAATGTGCCCACTCTATCTTCATTTCCCTCGTTTTTATTTGACAGGAGTGGACACAAGCATAGTGTTCGGCTGCTGCACACAGCTGTTGTACTGAGCTGTTACTGTACTCTTCTGAGTTTTCAAAACCAGGCATTTTACCCACAGGAAGACAGCTGACTGAATGTTTTGATTTTTTTTTTTACATTTTTTATGTAAACTACTTATTGTAAGGTAAAAAATTCCAAAGAGGTTTACTGATGAAGCCAAGGCATAAGCAAACTAAGCAGCTCGTTATAGGTTTTTAAATGCTCACACATTTGTGGACTCAACACCCTAAAACCATTTTGCTTTTGTTTTGGTTGTGTATCTTTAGTGGCTTTTTTTGACTAACTCTCTTTGTGTAGCACCAAATAGTAGCCTGTATGCAAAAACTAGATAAGATATACTTTATTGTCCCGCAGGTAAATTTGGCTCTAAGCCACTGCAACACACAACAAACTTGCCAACAATGTCACAATACACATACACCCATAGAACATATATCATACACTCATGCATAAAAGTGCTTAAATTCACATGTTGAGTGTCAAAACAAAAGACAAAAGTTTCAAATAATAAAACCAGTTATAATCAAACCAGATAATAAATAATCAAGTTGCAATATCTTAGTCATCCAATAAAATCATATTATATAATACTACAACTTGGTGCGATTTAATATTTTGAGTGATTAATGAATTTTTGTATCAGTTTAGCCTGCAATTTGGCACTTTGACAACTGTCGGCCTGAAGGCAACACCTTGAATTCTGGGTTTAGAATGTGTGTTGGGTCAGTCCGAATCTTTTGTGCCTCCCTGAGCACAGATTTTTCAAGGCTTTTCTTTTCCCCTTTATGATCTTCATGGCCGTTTGAGTAAGACGTGCAAGCTTAGACTTTAACTGTGCTGACAGGTTACCATAACATACTTGCCATTGTGATTTACACTCTCCAAAATTGTTTGATAAAATCAAATCATGAGTTTACTATTTACATCATAGATCTAAGGCTTCTCAACAAAAAACAAAAAAAACATCCTCTGTTGCAACCTAGAACAAAAGTTTTTCAAAATGTACATGCCATGTGAGTGTGGACGCCAAGATATTTATATTATAAACTCGATTTATGGGGACATGAATGATGTGATATGTGAATGATTGCTGGACTATGGTCACCAATTGACTTTGGATCGATTATCATCTCCCCAGTTTCCTTTACATTCACATTAAGGTGGTGAGCATCACAATGGTCCACAACAATGTTTGATATTCATGTCATCAAACGTTGTGTGATAAAGAATTACTGATAAAATGACTCTTGTAATATTGTCGTTTTAGTATCTTCTGAAGGTTTGGATACACACAGACATATTATGTTTGTACGGCTAATTAATTTGGTCTCTCTGCTGCAGCTCTATGTACTTTGATGAAGATGGCGACCTGGCCCATGAGTTCTATGAAGAGGCCATTGTGACAAAAAATGGACGTAAAAAAGCCAAGCTGAAGAGGATTCAAAAAAACCTAACACCTCAGGTGAGGAAATTATAATCCCTAAATGAATTATCCCTTACTTACCATCAGTAGTTCTCTGTATTATCAGTCCAAATAATTGTAATCTCTCTTGTGTCCTTCCAGGGAATTATAAAGCTGGACATCCCTTGCATCCATGTAGATTTCCCAGTTGTCCTCTGTGAAGCCTGATGATGTCTGAGCAGTGTCTCAGACTAGCCACTGTGTCAACTCCGTCCTGTGGTTTCCCCTACAGCTGGAAGCCTGAACCACCTTTTAAAATAACATGATCTCTTGATATATGTGATGCCCTTTTGTGGACAGGCTGATGCAATGTGTGCTGAGCCTCTGCATGTGATCTGTTTTGGCTTGTGTGCGGTTAGACACAGAATAGGTCACCAATGGAGATCTAGAAGGGTGCCTATGTGGCAAAACCTGCTCAGTTTACAGATCATGGTTTGTGTGCATGTAAGTGTGAATGTGTGTGCAGACAGAGTCCTGACTTTATTGCTGCGGATTGTTTTCTGGTATGATTCATAGAACCTTAGGAGTTAGAGGAGAATGTAACCAGTTCTTCCCTCTGTCACGATCATATCTGGAGTGGGAAAGTTTTGAGTGCACACTTGTTTTTTGACACCAACATGACTTGCTTTATTATGCAAAGAACAGGATTTGTTTATTGATAATAGCCTAGGGAGTTGACAATCAGTGGCCCACAAAATCTGAAGTGGATTAATGTCATATTATAATGTTGGATTGACTGGCTTCAATGACCTCAGAGCCACACATGTACACAGCAGCAGTGAGTCTAGTAAGAGATCCTGTTGTTTTGTTTGCTGCTTTGGCATATTATGTTTCACTTTTAATTTATTATAACTGTTTTTTTAATTACAATATCAAATACTCAACTGTGTCATGGTCTGTTTTTTATATTAATGCATTATAGCTGAACAGCTTATTAAAGAGCCTATACTTTCTCACAAGCTGTCAAGACAAAAGGGGAAAGATACGTTTTATAATCATGGCCTTAATAACTCCTGCAGGCTTACATTCTACAACTGAAAAGTTACGTGGTGGGTGTTTAATTAGCTGATTCTAAATTAAAAAATAATCTGAAAATATTTTTAACTCAAGATGCATTTACTACGTAGGAGTTTTTTCAATGGTTACATTCTCCCCCACCATGTACTGTATGACTGCCTGTAATGACATGACCTAAGAACTAAACTTAGGTCTGGGAAGTTAGACCTGCATGGTGGGAAATATTTACAGAATCTAAATCTGTGGCTTTAAATGGACTAAACTCCTGATACACACCACATTCTGCTGAGGAAAACTAAAATGTTGAAAAAGATGAAGGAAGTTACAGGAGGAAATCTCTTTTAATTAGCGTCAAATATGTCTTGCTACACCAAGTCTTTTTCTAACAATTATTTGGCAAGCTTATAAGAGCTAGTAATCAAATAACTTACAGACAGAGAATTCAGCTTTTTGGCAAAGGTTGTAAATACTAAAATGAACTGACAGGACCTGTTCACCCATGTAGTGGAATGAATGCTCCTGACCTCCACCTGTGATGAAATTAGCCACCTGCATGGGTAATTGCAAACAGTTGGGAGGTGAAGTGTGTGCATGTGTGTCTGCTAATGAAGCCTGGGTGAAGGTAAGAGAGGAGTGAAGTATACCAACACAATCTCCATGGGAAAGGGATTTCTACAAAGCTGTCTGTGATATTGTTCTATTCAGAGGATAAAGAGGGCTGTGCCAAAACCCACTCCACTTTATTGCTTCCATGAAATGATTTTACTCTACACAAGCCTTTTTGTATTTTTATTTTTTTAACCTCTGGATAAGTATCTTTTCCAGCAGTGTCTAGGGGAGACATGACTGCACAATTACTTTTTGTTGTTTACTTAATAAAGCTGTAATAATATGCAAGACCATGAGGTGAATAGCATTATTGAGGTTCAAAGAACAGATTTGACTCAGCAAACCACCCGTACTGTGGCTTTGCTGACAAACGTCTGAGCACATTTTAGGACAGGAAATGAAAGTAAGCTATTAACCACATAAACCATTACCTTTTATATATATTATCTATCTCCATATTATTGTTTACCTTGTCATTAAAAAAAAAAAAAAAAAGTGAGTAATTCTACTTTCTTACAAAGCTGTATGTTCATTTTTATTTTATTTTGGAAACAGAGAAATCAAGTATAGCTTAGCTGATTTACCTATGTACTCTGGAGGAGCTGTCTATTAGTCATGAGGTCTGAATGAGTATTAGAAAAAGGTAATAATGAGACAATGAGGTCAATTGTGTGAAAATACAAACTGTCAATATAAGCACCTTAAGGTGTATTAGTTAGGTGCAAACAAAGAGTAATTCAACTCTCAGAGGTACAATGACCACATTTAGTTCAACAAAAAAAAAAATCAATTGCTATTTTTATGATGCATGAGTCTTGGCATCTACATCAAGTCCCTATATGGTGAAGTCACTTCTTGCTTTTGCTGACCTTTGCATCTTAACCGCTTTTCGACCACATGAACTTTCCCCGGTATTCGGAACCTTTTGAGAAACTAGCCTGTGGTAATAACTTTTAGAGACAATTTGATGGCCCTCGTATAAGCTATTTCTTTACACACTTAACAAAACAGACAAACAACCTTGTGTTTGAAAGTAAAACTCAACATAACATTGATTTGAAATCACTTTTTAGCTGCATATAATGATGAACAAATTGTTGCATGTTTTAACATATCAACTCAGAAATGTGTGCTAAAATCTTTATAATGGATTCTAAAGCCTTTATTGCTATATCCCAAACTTCACGAGGATCATAAGTAAGCCATAACTGCAATAAATCCAGTTTCAGCTGTGAATTGGTTTCAAATGTTTTCAGCTGAGTCATGGTAAACTCTATTTACTGTGCTATCTGCTGCTTTGGTGTTCAAACTGGTAAAAAAAGTTACAAAGCTTAATAGAAAATCTGTGTGTGCCCTGTCAATGACATCCGAACAATGTGCTTTAAACAGTAGGCCTATAGATTTGAGTCTGTCTCAACCATAACAGTCTATGGTCTCAACTGGATGATGTCAGAGAAGCAGGCAAAAAAGAAACTCCTCAACAGAGGTGGAGCCTGCTGGAGGTTTAAATACCAGTTGGTGGTGGATTTTAACCCAGAACCTACAACTGTCTTTGTCTGCTCTGTTGAGGGGAACTCACATACTTTAATGATGAAGCACAATAAGAAGCTTGAGCTATATGCACCCTGATCCAAACAGCTTGACTGAACTACTTTCATCCGAAGATTAGAGAGGAAAAGGTTGCTGGTAAGAGACATTGTTTGGACACAGCCAGAAATTACATATTTTAAAACGTATTAATGATAATTGTGCTGCATCAACATAAAAAATGTTTTTTTTTTCTCACAGTTGGACTGCATTTGTTACTATTCCGAGCTAGCTCATATTCAAGCTAAAAATGTATAGAAGAATAACCTGAGAGCTTTTAAGTGACTTTTCTCAGAGCAGATGCAAGATATAAATCTGATTCAATTCCAAAGCACCATTACCAGTTTTGTAGTCTTGCATTGCCAGACCTATCACCACAGCGCTGTGGAGTAAGGTCTGGCTACATCACACATACATTCTAGGATAGGAGAAAAAAACGCTCTGGGTTGTTTGCATTTCTTTAAACCAGTAACAATACAGTAACGTGAGCTATTTAAATTTGGTAGATACATGGTTAACCGTAATTTGCTCAGTGTATCGCCGTGTGTAGGCTACTTCGTACCAAAACGTCCCAGTTAGATAGTAAATGCCGTAAACATATTCTTAGTAAATCCTTACATTCATTCACCGAAAAAACCAAGCAGGCCTGCTTTATTGCACGATTCAAATTTTTGTTTCAACGTTTTGAGATTGACCGTGCCCCAGTCAAGTATCCTGGAGATGTACTTCCGTTGATCCAGATAACCAATTTTGTAATACTAAAAGTATGCCTATTCTGAGCAAGATGCAAGTAGCCTGGATTTTTTGTAAATGATGGTCAAGCTTGTTCAATTCATTCTATGAAATACATATACACAGAAAATACAAATAAAAAATGTTGTAAACTGTCCACCTGCTTTTGCTAAATGCCATTATAAAAAAGAAAAGTGCCTAGTGTCTAATGCCCCATTCATTCATTATTCATTCATTCAGGTTCGATTGTAACGTTTACACTGTAAAACTTGAACTTAGCTAAAATAGGCTTCAGGAACAAAATACAACAACCATCAAACATAACGTGTGAGGAATCTGTTTCATATTTGGCCTTATCAATTAAACTAGCCTCTGCAGCATGGATGGCAGCAGTCAATTAAGAGCCATTCAGAGCACAACTTGGCGAACAGACTACTTTGATCGTTGTTCAAGGGGTGTAAGCGGCACTGGAATGTAATTTTACAGTCAAATTAATACCAGACAGGGTTATGATAATACTTAAGTGCTACATAATAGTCTTTTTCAAGTAGAACCTCGTGCTATTTTAATACAAACTGCAAAACAAGAATAATTATGTATTTCATAAATATATAACCCCCTACTCAGGAACTAAATGCACTGAACTGTTGTTGCTCAATGGTTTACCCGTCATCATCGCTCCTTCCTTTAGCTTAGCTGGCAGATGTGTCAATCATTACATCGCTGTGGAGATAGGTCTGCAATGTGAGACTAGCCAGTCATCAACATGGATTGAACGAACTCTGACTGTTATCTTTCACATGGCAGCGCGGTGGAAAAGTAACTTATCTGACGGTTACATGAGTGGAATAAGCTCCTGTGCTCAGCTTCATCACAACAGGTCAGACTGGACAGGGAGAACAAACAAGATGTTAGCTAACTTAGCACGTTCGTCAGTTTCAATGAAACTTTGAGCTAATTTGGCCATCTGCGTTTACTGAGTTCGTGTACGGAAGAAGTAGTCGGAGAGAACCTAAATGTGCTGCTGTCAAATGTTAAAAGTAGATGTTTTCGTTAGTTTTTTTGCTTTACATCTCGCTATAACCAACGTGAAACTTATTTGCCACCAACTGATCCCGAAGAAAATTACTCATGTAACGTTAACGGTATCGTCTATCAAACAGGAGGTGACTGCTATTAACCATACTTGGTAATAAGCAGTTTCTTATAATTGAACGTAACGTCATACATGTTATAGGTACCGTTTACGCTTTAACGTTATCCTATCACTGTGTTTGTTCACTGAAACTCAGTCGACCTATGAAATCATGTTGCTTTTACTAACTCACCTGAAACTATAAAATATTACCCAGAAATCATTATCCAGCAGTCGACCTAAAGATTTCCTATTTTCACAGATTTAATATGGGTGACATCATTAGAAAAGTGTTCAATTCCCTGGACCACCTTATAATATTTAGAATTGTTTTGGTTTAATTATTGTTTTTTGCCGAATTTAACAAAACTTCTTTATTTTTGTTCTCAAGAGAAAGAGGAGAGAAGGCTAGCAGTGACCATGGAGGCTGGATTTCACTCTCTCTTCACCACAGCTGGCCAGCTGCCTTGGTTGCTTCTGACTCTGTTGACATCATGGACAGTCTTGTGTTCAGCAGATATAAAGCAGACAAGATGGCCATTATATTCCCAGAAGCCAGTTCTTCTTGCCTGGAATGCCCCAACACAGGAGTGTGCCCCGCGACATCGCGTAACTTTATCTTTGGACCAGTTTGACATCGTGGCATCCCCCAATGAGGGCTTTGTCCGGCAGAACCTCACCATTTTCTATAAGGAGCGCCTTGGGTTGTATCCCTATTATGAGCGTGGTGGCACTGCAGTGAATGGAGGTCTTCCACAGCTTGCCAGCCTTACTCAGCACTATGAAAAGATGCCTGAAGGTTTGCAAAAATATATACGTGAGCCAGAGGCAAAAGGTTTGGCTGTAATTGACTGGGAGGAGTGGCGACCATTGTGGATCCGAAATTGGGATATTAAAGACATATATCGAAATAAATCTCGTGAAATGGTGGTCAAAAAGAACCCTCAGTGGACCCCAGAACATGTGGGAAAAGTTGCACAGCAGGAATTTGAGCTATCAGCTCGCAAATTTATGCTGGAGACTCTGAAATTTGCCAAGAATTTGAGGCCCAATCAACTGTGGGGCTTCTACCTGTTTCCAGATTGTTACAACCATGACTACAGGAGTGGTCTGAAGAACTACACAGGCCGCTGTCCTGCTGTGGAGATGACCCGCAATGATCAACTGAACTGGTTATGGATGGAATGTACAGCGTTCTTCCCATCTATATACATAGGTTCTGTACTAGGCTCTACAAATGATGGACGCCTCTTTGTCCGAAACAGGGTAAAGGAGGCGATGCGCCTGGCATCTGTTGGGGATGGATTAGCACGGCCTGTTTTTGTTTATACCCGCCCCACTTACATCAATCAGATGACCCTCCTAACTCAGGTTAGTTGGCTAGAGCAACAATTTATAAGTACAGGAGGCTTATACATTCATTACGTTATCTATAAGTTCTGTTATTATTTAACCATTGGATGGGAGGATGCAGTCGCCAGGAGACCACACATTGCTATGGGTAGCACTCAGTGAAATCAACATTACATGATGTTACACAACATCATTATTGTTTCAGCTTGGGCTGTGCTTGACACTATGATAACATCACTGCCTTGAGATAAAATACAGGTTAACGTTATACTTTGTTAAAAGTAGGGGTGGGAATCACAGGGTACCTCATGATACGATACACCGCTCACAATACCGATAATATCACTATATAGTAATTCTGCGATAATCAGTATAGCGCTGGACAATCCTATAATGATACATCATAATATCGGTCTAACTATGAATACAAAATGCCTGTGAAAAGATTAAGTGCAGGTTTTCTCTCTTTATTCACTACAAGTCCAAACTGTTAGAAAACTTTTTTTCAAGTTTTTCAGTCTGTAAGTTAAAATTACAGAACTACAGAGCAACTATGGGTCCAGACTTTGGACTTAAACATGGCTGGGGCATCTGTTATTTTCCCCAAACTGCTGTCTTCCATCCTGCTGAAAACCTCTTCCTCTTCGGCTAGTTAACTTTTGTTCAAGTTTTCCTCATTAATGTGTTGAGCGCCACCTCGAGGAGCCATGAAGTAGCGACGCTGGTAGCAGGGAAATCTATTTAGAGCGCCTTATTTTATTAATTAAAATAGAGAATATCGATTCTCGTATCGCACGAAAAAGGACAATGATATATTGCCGTGTCGATATTTTGTCCCACCCCTAGTTAAAAGTGTATTAGTTTAGTGACCATTTAAAATATTGACTGTAATGTTGAATGTTTGTTTAATATGTGATAATATTCCCCTCACGGTATGGTACACCACTGAACTGTTTGTGTAAATGTTTTGTAGACAGATCTGGTCTCCACCATTGGTGAGAGTGTTGCACTTGGAGCTGCAGGTGTAATTTTCTGGGGGGACACCTCCTATGCAAGCAGCAGTGTAAGTGTCATACCCTCTCTGCTCATTTGATGCTGAATAGCCTTGTGCTTATTTGTTTTGGGGTTAAAATAATTTTCTTTTTTTGTCTACAGGCCAGCTGCTCCATCCTGAATGAGTATCTTCAGGGACAACTGGGCCGGTACCTCCTCAATGTGTCTACAGCAGCAGAACAGTGCAGTCAGGTGGTGTGTAAATCACACGGCCGCTGTCTGCGCAAAATACCAGACAATGATGTGTACCTGCATCTCAGCCCTTTAACGCACAGCATCACCAGTCAGGGTGGCCGGCTGAAGGTTACAGGCCTGCCTGGCCAAGCAGAGCTGGCTCTTTTCCGCACACACTTCCAGTGCCAATGCTACAGTGGGTACAGGGGTGAGGCCTGTGCTCAGAAAGAAAAAGGGCAGAATAGAGCCTCCTCTGTCTTAGGGACCTGGCCTCTTTGCCTTTTACTCCCACTAGGACTCCTCAGTCTGCTACACTGAGGAAACTGAGAAGCCCCAAACTATTCACTGCTTCTGCCAGCCCTGAAAAGGACAGTTCAGACTTTTCAACATAAAGGTGATAAGTTACTGCACATTAGTAATGCTGATGCATTGACAACAGCAGACAGTCACTCCTGTCATTTTTATTTATTTTTTTATTTTTATTATTTATCTCAAACAGTCAACAATGTTGCAAAAGAAAACAAAACAATTAAAACCACAAAATTAAAACACAAACAATCAGAATTTACCAAAGACCAACAAAATGAATAATAAAAAAGGATAAGTTCGGGAATGAGCAGGCGGAAGCATACAGCTTATTAGGTCCTGCCCCTACTTCACAATATTATTACAAAACAAATAGATATGCAAATACAGCATACAATATTTCAGGTCTTACAATAAATTAGAACAATACAACAATACCTTTTCATTACAGTTCCATTCCTATGTTTCAGTCTATTCCTTTCTGTATTGGTCAAGTATTGATTTCTTTAATCTATTTTTGAACTGAATGATATTATGGCTCTGTTTGATGTCATTGTTCAGTCCATTCCATAAGTTCGCCCCACAAACTGAAACGCACATGCTTTTAACAGCAGTTCGCACAAGAGGTTGTTTGAACATACATTGTCCTCTTAGATGATATCCCCCGTCTCTTTCATATAACATTGCCCGTATGTTACACGGTCAATTATTTTCTTTAACTTTAAACATAAATTGTGCAGTTTTGAATGTAACAATGTCCATAAATTTCAGCAAATGTGAATTCAAAAACAGATGATTAGTGTGCTCGTAATACCCGGTGTGATTTATTATCCTGATTGCTCTTTTTTGCAATGTGAAATATTTTGTAAGGTGCTTTTGTAGGTATTTCCCCAAACTTCCACACAATATAACATGTATGGTAAAATAAGTGTGCAGTACAGAGTATGTAGTGTCAGAGATCTCCCAGTATGATGGGAGCTTTTTATCCCAGCACACAGACCTATCTAACAGGAATATTTGTGTTTGACGAGCTCCTTCACTGGCAGAGCTCCAACCTCATGACCGCCTCGTGGAACTAACGTCCATCCATCAATATTGCAACTGGTCATTAACTTGTAGCAAATGATGTCAAAAATCCGATCTGTTAAAGGTGTCTGTCATGCTCCATGCTGACCCTGACCTCCAGATGAGGAGATGCTGTATACCATCACTCCACATTGAATGGGACTATAGTGTAAGTAGAGGATAAAATGCATTATGAAAAAAAGACTGCTTAACCTAAAAGTTTTTTTATATATATATTCTGCAGTTCCATACTGCTGTCCACTTCAAACATTATAGTTTGTATCTTTTGGTCGATTAAGCTGTTAAATGTTAGCTTTATGAATGAAATGTAAATAGTTAATTATGCCAGATAGTGATAAATTATGAGAAATGGAGTCTTAAATCTTTTTGGCTAATAGAAACAACATGGCTGAACCTGCCTGTTTCAGTTCCAAATGGTGCCTTACCTGGTCTGTGAAGTGCTCTTTTTATGGTTGCCTTTGTTTACAAGTTGTGACTGTTGAGGTTTTTACAGCAGTGTTTATCTCAGCCCTTTGCTGGGCACAGGGCTACTGCTTTATACTAAAATTAACTCAAAATGCCGACCAGTTTTCAAGGAAAATCTATATATATATATATATATATATGCTGATAAATAAATGCCAAATATATGTTAATTCTTCAATTATGTGTTACTCTAAGCACATGTCTTGTTTACAATTATTTGATATGTAAGGGATCCTTTTGAACATGGTTGTGTTTATGTTAAAATAAAAAATGGCTAATGCTGTTATCAGATTTTCTTTAAATTCAAATATTGATATCAGCCTCAGAAATTCAGTAATGCTCTGGCTCTATAAATAATTTTAGTTTAGATTTGTTTTTGTGTAGTTTGACTTGCTTGTACAGCAGCTTGTGTCAGGGTTCCTACCAGTGACATGGGTTGATAGCAACTACTGTACATACAACTTTATATTCGTTTATTGCCAAGTAAATATATATTTGCTATACTGAAGCTAGCCAAGCAGTTTCATATTTATACAATAGGTTCTGTATTTATTCTCCATGGCACTGCTCAGAAAAGTATTTAATCCCCCAAAATGAGTTATGATACTAGTGCGCAGGTGGTGGTTTGTGCTGTTTTTAACAGACTAAATAGAATTCCATTAGAGCGTTTTATGTATGCTGCAAACCATTTTAAAATACTGCACTTTAACTACTTTTTTTGTTGAGGTGGATCTGGCTTTATTTCATGTTGATACTTAAAGAGGTGAAATCCTGTTCTCTTTTTATCCCAGTTAATGTGTTAACGCATTTAATGTTGGATATTTGTTTTACTGTGAATCTTGTAAAAAAAAAAGAAAGTGCTTCTATGCTTGTTATACCTCCCGTGGCTTTCTACTTAGTTGCATTATAACAATAATTTTAGGTTGTATTTGTCGTTATCTTTAAACATTATGTTGTATTGGAGCAAAGACTCCTTAACATATTAATCAGATTTAGAAAACCAGGTCTGAAACAGTGACTACAAACTAAAACACAGTTTATGGTATAGAAAGGGAAGATGTCACACATGTATCATGCAAATTTTGCCCATAGTACTATAACTATTGACTGTTTATGTTTCAGTAGTAAGGTAAATAAGTATGTATTAAATTAGGGCATTTACTGCCAGCCCTTTTCAAAGGCATACCATAATAATAATAATAATAATAATGATAATAATAATAATCTTTTAGGCAGCCGTTGCCTTTCATTTATTGCACAACAGTATGAATATCAATGTGATAGTGATCTGAACTATCTACTCTTATACCCACATTACAATAAATAGATAACCTAACTTAAATTCACACCATTATATGAATATCTTACTCAAGCAATATTCCAGTCTAGTTGAAAAGTGAAAAGCAGTTGGTGCCTAGAGGGTAAAATGAGGTTTTAGAAGCAGCTTTAGTGTTTGAGAACATCAAAGGGTTTTGTATTTTGAAAACAATTCATATTTACATTTTACATCAGATCATTTAATTATTTAAATGTTACTTTGAATGTATTTTTTTTATGTTTTCATTATTTTTTGGGGACTATATACTACTGTGATTCCATCCATTTAACAAAACATTTTTACTCTTTCTGGAAAATATATTTAAAAGAAATGGAAATAAAACAGTGGATGTGCTGTATCTGTATCAAATATATTAACGACTTAAATTGATCTGTGTTTTCTTTACAACAAAGATAGAGAAAACCAGATATAAGCTATTCAAAGTTGATACCAAAGCAAGTAAATATTAAAGAAAGTTAAAAAACAAAGAATGTCATGATGCCTGAGGATTTGAATTTCACAAATAGACAGTTTATTTGGCCTTGCAAATGCCAAGTCTAAAGTTAAAGGCTATCCAGATAGATACTAAAAGTTGCATGAAATACGTATTAGTTTTTTTGATTTGATGAATCAAATCAATCAAAAAAAACTTCTAATCCAAAGCAGGTGGATAATGTAGAGGATGATATATCCATCACTACACCTAAAAGCACAAGTGTCTTTTAAATCAACAAAGAAGGAAAGAAAGTTTTTCTTTGTGGAAAGTTCTTAAAGTAGTTTACTGTAGGTGTTAAGTTTTATCTTTAGAGCACACTAAGTATGAAAATCCAACTTATTTTCACTGGATAACATAGGCACAATTTTAAAAGAAACTGTTTATCTTTGGCAGATGTATTTTCTGATAGCTTCAGCAGGAAAGTGCGTATGGTGCTTAGTGTTGTTATGTGCAGCTCGTAATGTGCTCCGACGAGGAACAGACGACTGACTGAAACAGTTTATTCATCAAAATTCCTATGCATTTCTCGAGTAACAGTTTCTATTCAGTTTTTACCTGCTTATTGGTCAGGCACTTTCTATCGAAGGAACGTTGAATGTAAAGGTAGTTTCTTGTCAGTAAAACGATGTCTCGCTGGCGTTAAGCTATTTCTCCTCTCAGTTTGAAAAGCTAACGTTAGCTACCACCAGCATCGACCCGAAGCCTCTCTGCAACATTTCCCATCACTGGCAACCAGCAATGCAGAAGACATGACGATAAAGCAGACACCCTCGTCCACCTGTCAGTGAACGTGTCCAACAATTATCTCCTCTGTGTTGGTATGTTTTTCTCTGGTGCTGCATCCTTAATGTATCCTATAGCGTCCCACTGTAACGTTACAGAGATTTAGCTAGTAGTAAAAGAGCGACACATAGAGCTGATGTCTATTTGCATATTCAGCTAACGTTTTTTGCTCTGCAATACTACAGATTTTCCGCCCTTCATCCTGGAGGCTTAACGTTCACTTACATAATTACATTTCTTGTGTTTTCTTCTTGTGCCACCTCTAGTTCTAACTGTTGAAACATATTAACCTGGTTAACATTGTTAGCTGGAATGATTGAAAGTCTATAATTGTAGATGGTGTGTGGACATTTGAAGGATTCACCTTATTTGCCAAGGACCAAACTGTGACGCTTTTACCTTTTTAGGCAAATATTTCTTTCTATATCTAAGCTTCAGACACATAATTCACCTAATCAAGGTAGAACTGCCCAGCAGTAAGGAAACAAAGTTTAATTGTTTAGTGTTTTCATAGTTTTGGCCATCATTCCTACGTGTTGTTCTTAATTTAACTCATCAGGTCAATTGCTGACGTCTAGAGATGTGGCAACATTAGTGTACACAAAGCTTGTGTTCTTGTTCCTCATATTGTAACAATGCAGATGGTGACTATGTCGATAGTAATGATGGTTAAAAGCTATAAAATACATTTAAAAACCAAAAGATTGTGAAGAAAAAAACCATAGGTTGAACCACAATGGTCCTGATGGTTGGCAATTTATATATCCAGTGTTAAACAATTAGAAATACCTGCATGATCAGGATCCGTATGATGGGCTATCCGACAATGCACTGTCTACCTCTTTTCCTAGATCGTTCATCTTGACAAAATGAATTTTTTGCGTAATCGTCTTGTTGTTCTGGGCCTGGTGTTGTTGGCCACGGTACTGCTGTACCTGCTGCTGCCATCCATTCGCCAGGGCAGCATGGAGCCATCCCTAGAAGCTCAAAGAATGGGGCTGATGGCCACCCCTCCTCTACCACTTCCAACCATCAATGTGTCTATTCGCACCGGACAGCTACCTGGGGACCCTCCATTGTTCTTCAGAGAAGCTTTACCCATTGATGGAGCTGGACGGCAGATATTGCCAAGGTAAGTTGACAGGTGGAGTGACCTATTTAAAACATATGAGCATATAACATGCCTTGTAACCATAACCAGAGTAAACGAACCAGACAGCAAGGATGAAATATTAAATGTTTTTAGGAAGTGCAATTGTGCAGACAAACACAGGTACAGTAGTGATGCTAATGTAGAAAAGTACACACACCAAGAGATGTCATGATGTGCTGATCACTGGAAGTAGACTTAACAGTGTTTAGTTAGACATTTCTTTCTTACTTTCAACAGTAGTGATGCTAACCTACAGCTCTAACATATGGTAATTGCCTGGCCTGTAATAAAATCCTGAGAAACAAAATTGTTTATCTGTGCAGGTTGCAAGTGGTCCTTCTGCATGGCCAGGCCTTCACGTCCAAAACCTGGGAAGAGCTCGGTACGATGGCCCTGCTGGCAACTAATGGATATCAGGCCTTAGCGATGGACCTTCCAGGTAGAACTTGAGTCTTGCACATAATCAGCACTCATGCTAGTGACTGTAATGATGATATCACCTAAAACTGGATTATACACAAACTTTTTTATAAAAACATGTATTGTCTGATACACTAGTGAACTAGATTACTTTTAGAGAGCTCGAACTCTGGCTTGTGTTTCATGAGCTAATAGTGCACTCTTGTGGTCGAAAATCAGAACATGTTTTTTATCATTATCAGAATGTAGTCTTGTTCTTACATTGATCATAGATTAGGTCTGAACAGGGCACATTGAATGCTAGTTTCCCAACGCTGAGATGAAAAAACTAACAAATTTAGTATTCCTAAAAATTGGCAATATATGAAAACTGACATGTGTTATCATTGTGTGAGGTGTATACATGTTTTAGTCTTTACAGAGTTTGCAGTGTTGAGACCTTTTCATTTGCTGGGTTGCAATGTGTGCCTTGCTGTTGGTACACATGCATTTTTGTTTACTTTAAATTAGTCCATGGAGCTGGGTGACCTCAGGCAATTCCCAGCACGGCTCCACCTCACATCAATCTAAACAGAGGTCTAATTAGAATAACTCAAAACACTGTGTGTACACATTTAAAAGCAAACTTGTGTGAGTGGATGTTGATCTGAGCACACTCATTTTATAATTATGTTTACAATTGTGTTTCACAAATTGTTCTTCTTCTTGGAGGGTATGGAAAATCACCGGACTCGGGGTCTTTGAAGACTGATCAGAATCGAGTGGACCTCCTTTCAAGGTTCATGGAGTCTTTGGGTGTCAGGGCAGCTGTGCTCTTAAGCCCCTCCATGAGTGGACATTACTCCATCCCCTTCCTCATGAAGAACAGCGCTCAGCTACAAGCCTTCATTTCCATAGCACCAGTCGGTACCCGGAGTTACACTTCACAGCAGTACCAAGATATTCAGGTGAGGGAGGTAAAGATTGTGTGTATTCAAACAGAAACAACAGTAAACATACAATGGAGTTTAGTTAAGTAAACAAAATTTGCTGATTTTTCTCATGACAATTATGGTTAACATTTAATTTTTGGGTGAACTGTGCTTTAAATGGGGAACACAACACTGAAGCTGCGGTAAAACCGCTCTATGCTGGCAGTTCCAATGTTTTCCTATGAGGGACCAATAGTGGATATGATGACAAAAAATGTTTAACTGTTTTTAACTGCTCTTTAATGTTTAATTTTTTATACTGCACTGTAACTTTTATTCTCGTATTTTATCTGTTTTTAATTATTTTGTAATCATTTTTATGTAAAGCACTTTGAATTGCCTTGTTGCTGAAATGTGCTATACAAATAAAGCTGCCTTGCCTTGCCTATGGGGAGAGCAGTGCCGCCCAACTAGGCGCAGCACTACCCTTGGGGTCGCGCATTCCTCGGTATTGCTGCCGTGCGTTGCGCTCAAAGTTCAAATTATTTCAACTTTGACCTCGTTGCCACTCACCTTTCAAGGCGCAACCAATTCCATAACGTTCCTGCGCTGCGCTTTGCCTCTTTTCTCTGTGCTACCTCGCGGTTTTGCCATGGATCATGTGTAGGCGGCTTGATGCTTGACCACAATAACCCACTAGGGGGCCTTGTGTATGGAACATGTCTCTTTAAATACTGGCAAAGTACAGTGATGTAATACTACCTGACCACAAGTTTGCAGTTTGTTATTCTAAAGAAGCACAACTTTTATTAAGGTATGTGTACCATACAAGCACAATAATTACTGCATGGATGAAGGTCTTAAACCAAATTTGACACAGGCCCCTCCACGAGACAGATTTTCATCATCCCAGTTGATGCGATGCTTTAGTGGTGCAAGAAACCCGTTGACACACAGGGATATTCAGTTTACTATCTTAACATAAGACAGCCAGAAAGCAACACCTTTGTTATGCAATAAGTATACAAGAGCCACCAACAATTTAGCCAGTTATAGTAGATTTACCACCCACAGGTATGTGGGCTTGGTGTATCTTTACACAGCTGTGTGCTGATATTGTATGTGTATGTAGTATGTATGACTGTGAAAACAGGTTTTACTCTGTGTAGTCTCATCGTTTTCTCACTCCTACGTGCTTTTTTTTAGATTCCCACTCTAATTGTGTTTGGATCCCTCGACACAAATCTGGGTGCCCAGTCCCACAAGAACCTCATACAACTTCCACATCACTTTGTACTTAAGTTAGAAGGAGCTCGCCATGCCTGCTACATGGACAAACCCAGAGAATTTCACCAAGGGTTGATCGACTTCCTCAGCAAACTGAAGTGAGATTTGTGGCAGAGGAAGAGGAAAAGAAAGATGGAAACAATAGAAAGAAGAGGAAATAGTCAGAGGAACACTAGTCCCCTCATCAATGGTTTAGTGTGGTGACAATTTTGCTAAAATGTTCTAAGATCTACATTATTCTCATATTATCATAATCACCTGAAGCAAAGACCATTGGCATGGGAGTAGGTTTTAATACATGGAACATGGCATGTAAAACCTTGTAGTGACATTTACAATATGGTTCCATTATTTATACATTTTCAATAGTGTCACCCAAAAATACTAGTTCAGCTCAGCATGTTGTAAAATAGCTTCAGATTTGTATAGTGGTGAGTTTTGTTTCATGTCTTTCTTTGCTTGTAAAAACATGGAATGTGTTTGCTTCACTGTTACCATTTGTGTAGGTGACATGTAGGTTGCTGTAAATATGCAAATGTAGCAGGTGCCTGTGTTAGAATAGCTTCTATTAACTTCACATTTGACAAACAGATTTGTATATTAAGATCTGGTAACCATTCCAGTTTCCAAGAAAACATTTGCTCAACAAAAGCAAACAGAATTGATACACACTGTAATAAAATAAAATGTAGAATATGGACTATATGAAATAAAAATAAAAAGTAGCTCACATTTACAGTATGTAAATAATTATGATAAAGTTATATGTAATATATTTGCAATTAGTTTGGACAATCGTGCAAAAAACAAACTTAAGAATAAGAGATGTGCATAGCTTAAAATAAAAACTAAAATTGTGCGTTTTGTATCTTTCAGTTGATAAAGTGCCATGTTTTGCCACTGGCTTTTCCTTGGAGAAGGTTAGTTAGTTAGGTTTCACTTGGTCCCCACCTTGCCTTAAGTGATAAAACTCAACCAAATACAGAAACACTGCAGCACAGACGTAGTTGTGTTTTCTCACTTTGCAGCATTTTCCCTAAATGCTGTCATGTTTTGGTAGTTTTCTTAATTTGTTTGTGTTTTGTCTATTTGCTGCTTATGTTTTCTAAAGTTACAGTGCATTGAACTCTCAGGACCACTGTATATTTTACTCTTTAGAAGGCAATTTATGAAGAAAATACATATTTAGAAAGGAGACAGAGCACACAAAGGAGGGAAGGTAATGACAAAAAGCAAGTCACAATTATTTGCATGCAAAACAGTCGCACTCGCACACCTTGACATTCAAGAGTCGTTGAAGCAGGTGCCCAGCAGGGGGAGTAGTGTCACGTTGGTAAATTGGCAATGGCTCTTCATGCTCCTCAAAGCAGAATGGCTTGCTCCCATTAACAGTCTATGCTTGCTCCACGTTGCACACTAGCAGGAAGGGACGCACAGTTTCAAGAATTGTATGATAAAATTACAGAGAAATTACAACAAAAAAAAGCTGGTGCTACTTTTGTGTGTATTTTACTTGCCTGTTTGTTGCTCTAATCAAGTTGCTGAGAGGACAGTTTTCTGCTTACCTAAAATATCCTGTCATGAGCTAGGAGACCGTCGTCAGGGAAAAATCACAGCAGAGCACTTCGTACGGTCTCTTAATACATCCACGACTTTGTAGGAAGAGCCTAATTAGCCTCTCCCCAGAACGCGTAGCTCCTATGGCGCCATTTTGATGCTACCAAGCCATCACCTCCCGTTAGCATTCCATTGACTGCCATTCATTTTGGCGCCACTTTGACAGTGAATAACTTTACATCTGAAGTGTTTAAAGACTCTATTTGTCCATTGTTTATTTCTAAAGAAACACGACAATATATAAAGGGCTCCATTACCTTGTATCTCACGTTATGGCTCTGTAGCAGGCGTTTTTAAAAAAAAAATAGGCTAACTATTGTGTCATAACCACGCGACTT
Organism: Sander lucioperca; assembly: GCF_008315115.2. NCBI lineage: Eukaryota > Metazoa > Chordata > Actinopteri > Perciformes > Percidae > Sander > Sander lucioperca. The sequence goes on from NC_050178.1 coordinate 3,843,740, forward strand.
ACTGTCGCATAGTAGAGGAATTACCGTACAGTACAGGAGAAGCTCGCAGGCAGTTTCGACTTACAGTCGCTGTTTAATTACTAATGTTAACTAGCATTTTAGTTAGCAATAATTAGCCTGTGCCTATGTTATCTCCTTACATATACCTACGCTCTCCGTCCCTGCAAGATTCGGAATGATTGAGATTTCTCTTGGCACAGCTACCAGAAGACTTACAACTTTCAGACAGGTTGCTCACGTCACATTTACGTCGTCTCTCTCAGTTGGAGGCTGCGCAGTAACGCTCAGCGCTCACCGGAAAAGTGCTTCTAATATCCTTCACTGGTCTCTGTCCAGAACAACGGGATCTGTTGGTCCATTTTATATATGTCTATGGCTCTATGCAAGGGGGTAAGCGTCAATACATCCATGGTAAGCGTCTGTCAACAACCCGTAGATCCTATGGCGCCATTTTGATGCTAACAAGCACTCACCCGCCGTTAGCCTCCCATTGACTGCCATTCATTTTGGCGCCACTTTGACAGCGAATAACTTTACATCTGAAGCGTTTAAAGACTTGACACTCAAACTGTTTTTCACTCCTGGTCTGACTCAGAGTTGTCATTATCAGGTAAGTACTGTTCATCTGTTACGCTATCGTCATCCGATTCATCTTCCTCATCCCTGCCACTCATAGATTCAATAATATCTGCCAATTGCTGTGGGAGAACACATCCCTCGTACCACAGAGGCTCAATCTTTAGTCAACCAGTGTCCAACCATTTCCATTGCAATTTTTTTTTTTTTAATTTATGTTAATGCATAGATATGACATGACGTCATAACTAATGGGATAACTGTCCACCATCTTACTAGGGTACTGTTTACAATTGTCACCAAGCAGCAATGGTTGCCAGCTGTGCAGCACCCATAGACAGTATATAAGAGTGGACCAACAGATTCCGTGTCTCTGGACAGAGACCATAGACTGTATATAAGAATAATATATATGGGATATATATGTATATAAGACGGAGACCAGTGAAGGATATTAGAAGCACTTTTCCGGTGAGCGCCGAGCGTTACTGCGCAGACTCCAACTGAGAGAGACGACGTAAATGTGACGTGAGCAACCTCTCTGAAAGGTGGAAGTCTTCTGGTAGCTGTGCCAAGAGAAATCTCAATCATTCCCAATCTTGCAGAGACGGAGAGCGTAGGTATATGTAAGGAGATAACATAGGCACAGGCTAATTATTGCTAACTAAAATGCTAGTTAACATTAGTAATTAAACTTAAACAGCTAATGTAAGTCGAAACTGCCTGCGAGCTTCTCCTGTACTATACGGTAATTCCTGTACTATGCGACAGTAAGTCGCGTGATTATGACACAATCGTTAGCCTATTTTTACAAAAACGTCTGCTACGGAGCCATAACGTGAGGTACAAGGTAATGGAGCCTTTTATACATTGTCGTGTTTCTTTAGAAATAAACAATGGACAAATAAAGTATTTAAACGCTTCAGATGTAAAGTTATTCGCTGTCAAAGTGGCGTGAATGAATGGCAGTCAATGGGATGCTAACGGGGGGTGAGTGCTTATTAGCATCAAAATGGCACCATAGGATCTGAGGTGACGCTTACCCCCTTGGCAGCACCTAACTGCTTTACCAGAAGGCCGGAGAGACCCAGGAGGCTGGCATCACTTTCCACATGTCAGTATGAGTAGATAGAGTATTTTTCTCTTCTTTTTTTTAACTATAGCCAAATACAGAAAAGTTGTAGCTAGTTACGTTACCTAGTAACTGTTAACGGACCGGCTGAGGTGTCAGTTATTGGTGATTGCTAGCAAAGCTTTGAACAGCTTAACAGCATTTATGAACAGCAAACATCATTTTAGTTGATGTATTGTTCTATATCTATGTGTTAATGCCTCAAAACAGACGACAGGTCTTTTATTTTGAAGGGCAGGAACAGTCCCGTTCAGCAGCGGTCAGCTGACACACTGTGACACAAACTGATGCTGCTTACCTGACTGGACAGTATTGTGCAATAACTAACGTTAGCTGAAGAAATCACAAACTGGTGCTGCTTATCTGACTGGACAGGGTGAGTATTGTGCTAATAACTAACGTTAGCTAAAAAAACCCACACAAGCTGATGCTGCTTACCTGACTGGACAGGGTGAGTATTGTGGTAATAACTAACGTTAGCTAAACAAAATTAAATTAAATAAATCTACGTTGTACGCAGTCGTGTAATATCTGTTTCCTACCACAGCGTTAAGTGACACAGCGGTTAAGACGCAGTCATAGCCTATTCTACAACTAAAAACAGAACTAGCTAACGTTAACGTTACAAGCCAAGCTAACGTTAGCTATTTTAGCATAAAATTGGTCCACCCAGCTTCGACAAGCAGTTAACGACAGCTAACGTTGATGTAAGGCAGCTGGCCTGGTCTTTGAGACAGCAGATGGACTGGAGATACCGTTAGTTAACGGTCACAGTCTGCCAGAGAAAATACACAATGAGTAGATATAAGATAAGCCTTTATTTAAATTCAGATGTCGCAGCAGCAACACAAAGACAAAAATAGATAAACAGAGAAGTAAAAATAAAATAAAAAATAAGAATAAATAAAGTAAGAGGTAACCGTAGAAGAAAAACACAATATATGAACTATATAAGAGCAATGGTATTAAAGTTACAAGGTAAGTGATAAGTTAAAGTGACAAGTTATATTGCCCTTTGTGCGGTTAATAAGAAAAAGGATTTTGAATCTTTTAATCTATATATTTCTCATTTGATCCTGGCATGTTGGTTATTATGTTCTATTGTTATGTCTTGTTTTTGTAATGGCGTTATCTGTGTGTCCTCAGAGGAGTAAATAAAACACACCATGCTGCCTGACAAAGATGGTCCAGTTGTTGGAGGCGGGAAGAGCTTTCCTGAGGGAGAGGATCTCTCTGTGAGTCTGTTCAGAGAGTACCTCCGTCTCAAAACTGTCCACCCAGACCCTGACTACGGTGAGATAGCTCCATCACAAGACACTGTTTATTTAACCCAGTTTGTTGGAGATCAGAGTCAAAACAGCTGTTGTAATAAAATGCCCAAAAAGTGCTCCACTCCATTTAACCGTATTTTTATGTCATTTTACTTAAAAAAAAATGTTTGTAGATGCGTTTAAAAGTAAACCTTCTAAGTCCAGTGTGAGTTGTATTTGCCTGTATCACTTGTATCATCTTATGTTCTATGACTTATCAAAGTCCAATTCTTATCTGGGTCAGTTAGACATTAAATACTTCCAGTTATGTATAAGACACGTAGTCTTGAAAAGAAAGCTGAGCTGCTGAGCAAGGCTCTCACTTCGCTGGTCAACCAAAACAAACTGTGGCCCTGACCAACAGCATGGGATTGCACATAGTGGCAGCTGAGATTGTTTTGGCTGCAGAAAGTTTGGCCTCACTCTTCATGATAGCCCTTAGCCATTTGTGTTGGCTCAAGTTCATTTTCAGGACCTTGCATGGTGGAGGGAGTATATCTTCCAGCTGGCCAGGGAGCATCTGGGATCCCCGAGTAGTGAGAGCTATTTAGGTAAAGGACATTTAGGCTATGTTTCTCACCTGTTTGTTTCCTCACACTGACCTGAAAGTGGCTGAAAATCAGGGCTCAACATTAAAAAAAATCCCCCTGGCCCCAGGGGCCAGTAGATCAGAGTTTTGCTGGCCCCTTCTACATTTTTACTGGCCCTGAAAGAAATATCATAGGTGTGATTGGCAAAGGACAAAAAAGCAGGAAAATATACATCACACCTACCATGAAGCTTCAGAAAATGGTTATAACCCAGCTAGCCACTGTCACTGTGTGTTGTGCCATTAGCAGTAAAGCTAGACCAGGGGTCATCACCTACATTTTTCCAAGGGCCAGAATTCTTTTAAGCAGACACTCCGGGGGCAGGACTTTCAAATAAAGAAAATAAAATGTATTTATACCTAATATTCTTGTTTGATATTTTACTTTCATACTAAATTAATGCTATATTTTTTACACGTATTAGTGTAAGCAAACTCCTAAAAAACATGGAAAATCCATAATGATAACTAGATAGGCTACTTAACTAGAAAATGATCTCAGATTAGGGGGCAGTTCACTGAGGAGTGATGGTTAAAGTCTGTGATTACTGAAACGTTGTTGTAGTATGCAGTATCCTGATTGGTGGAAAATGCTTGCAGAAAGAAAGGCCGGTTGTCAGGTAAAAATGTCACTGTCAAAGAGCCTGAAGCGAGAAGTTGTGGAAAACAGCAGCTTTAATGATGAATGGACTGAAAAGCAGGCTAGCATTTGTCCTGTATGCCTCATTTGAAATAAGACAATGCTGTTGCAAAAGAATACAACCAGCAACATCATCAAGAGTGAAGAATGCGGACATGTTGATGGCGTCATTCACGTGCATATTAAGTAGCCACATGCATCTGTTTTGGTCTTATAATACATCCATAGGTTTACCGCTCCAGCGGAGAGGATGGTTCGTTAAGACAGCAGCTACGTTTACAAGAGTTTGTCCAAAGTTCAAGATTCGTTGCAAACTAAGATAAACAGTTATACAACAAACTGGCATCTTTCATTTTGGCTTGTTTGTAAAAAGTCGCTATTTGCAGAGTAGAGCTGTGTTTGCACAGCGCAGTGGACAAGAGTGGACAGCGTAGACAGAGCAGACTGAAATATCGGTTTCTACATGTTTATGCCTGTAGAACAGGTAGGTGGGTTTTGATAAGTGTTGTGTGTGTGCATGTGTGCGCAGCGCGGGCACCGCTGTACAGAATCCCATCTATCTTCCAAAATGCAATGTTTGTATCCAAATGATTTGTGTTTGAAGCTGCATGGCATTTTGCTGGTTTGGCTGGTCGGCTTTTGTTGGAAATTGCCGGCAAACAAAATAACTGCGGTCAAGCCAGCCGACACTCGGATCTCCGTGGTCAACTCAGCCGACACTAAACTTGTAATGCGCTCTTATTCCGGCACGCGTGGTAAATGCATTCAAACGGCCGAGATCGAGTAGCGAAGTTGGCGAGATGATACACATTGGACTACTTTCGGTTTTCAAAATAAGATGTTAATACAAAGTACATATAAAAACTAGTAATGGATTATATTCACCAGAAGTAAAATACATGTAACCTGTGTCTGTCCATTATACAAAACAAATGAGTGAATTGTGAAAGGAATGTATAGTTTGAGTTTACAAGAATACAACAATAATTCCAGACTGAATTATTTCAGGGGACACCTCTGACTACACCCATATTTAAAATCAGGCAATTAAACGGTATCAATTTGGGGATTTTTGGAAGCAAAGTCCCATACTTCTGCTGTAAAATTACTCAAAATATGAAACTGGAGGTGCTATAAAAAGACTTTGGTCCATAGTTCCAGGCAATGACTGACATATTTGTGTATAGGGCATCACTTCATACTGTCATACTGAAAATCAAACAATTTTACTGTATAATTTTGGAGATTTCTGGAAGCAAAGTCCCATACTTCTGCTGTAAAATGACTCAAAATATGAATTTGGAGGTGCTATAAAAGGACTTTGGTCCATAGTTCCAGGGAATGACTGACATATTTGAGTACAAGGCATCACTTAATACTGTCATACTGAAAATCAAACAATTTTACTGTATAATTTTGAAGATTTTTGGAAGCAAAGTCCCATACTTCTGCTGTAAAATTACTCAAAATATGAATTTGGAGGTGCTATAAAAAGACTTTGGTCCATAGTTCCAGGCAATGGCTGACATATTTGAGTACAGGGAATCACTTAATATTGTCGTACTGAAAATCAAACAATTTTACTGTATAATTTTGGAGATTTCTGGAAGCAAAGTCCCATACTTCTGCTGTAAAGTGACTAAAAATATGAATTTGGAGGTGCTATAAAAAGACTTTGGTCCATAGTTCCAGGGAATGGCTGACATATTTGAGTACAGGGAATCACTTAATATTGTCGTACTGAAAATCAAACAAATTTACTGTATAATTTTGGAGATTTCTGGAAGCAAAGTCCCATACTTCTGCTGTAAAGTGACTCAAAATATGAAACTGGAGGTGCTATAAAAAGACTTTGGTCCATAGTTCCAGGCAATGGCTGACATATTTGAGTACAGGGAATCACTTAATATTGTCGTACTGAAAATCAAACAATTTTACTGTATAATTTTGGAGATTTCTGGAAGCAAAGTCCCATACTTCTGCTGTAAAGTGACTAAAAATATGAATTTGGAGGTGCTATAAAAAGACTTTGGTCCATAGTTCCAGGGAATGGCTGACATATTTGAGTACAGGGAATCACTTAATATTGTCGTACTGAAAATCAAACAAATTTACTGTATAATTTTGGAGATTTCTGGAAGCAAAGTCCCATACTTCTGCTGTAAAGTGACTCAAAATATGAAACTGGAGGTGCTATAAAAAGACTTTGGTCCATAGTTCCAGGCAATGGCTGACATATTTGAGTACAGGGCATCACTTAATATTGTCGTACTGAAAATCAAACAATTTTACTGTATAATTTTGGAGATTTCTGGAAGCAAAGTCCCATACTTCTGCTGTAAAATGACTCAAAAATATGAATTTGGAGGTGCTATAAAAAGACTTTGGTCCATAGTTCCAGGCAATGACTGACATATTTGAGTACAGGGCATCACTTAATACTGTCATACTGTAAATCAAACAATTTTACTGTATAATTTTGAAGCTTTTTGGAAGCAAAGTCCCATACTTCTGCTGTAAAATTACTCAAAATATGAATTTGGAGGTGCTATAAAAGGACTTTGGTCCATAGTTCCAGGGAATGACTGACATATTTGAGTACAGGGCATCACTTAATACTGTCATACTGTAAATCAAACAATTTTACTGTATAATTTTGAAGATTTTTGGAAGCAAAGTCCCATACTTCTGCTGTAAAATGACTCAAAATATGAATTTGGAGATGCTATAAAAAGACTTTGGTCCATAGTTCCAGGCAATGGCTGACATATTTGTGTACAGGGCATCACTTAATACTGTCATACTGAAAATCAAACAATTTTACTGTATAATTTTGAAGATTTCTGGATGCAAAGTCCCATACTTCTGCTGTAAAATGACTCAAAATATGAATTTGGAGGTGCTATAAAAGGACTTTGGTCCATAGTTCCAGGCAATGACTGACATATTTGAGTACAGGGCATCACTTAATATTGTCATAGTGAAAATCAAACAATTTTACAGCAGAAGTATGGGACTTTGCTTCCAGAAATCTCCAAAATTATACAGTAAAAATGTTTGATTTACAGTATGACAGTATTAAGTGATGCCCTGTACTCAAATATGTCAGTCATTCCCTGGAACTATGGACCAAAGTCTTTTTATAGCACCTCCAGTTTCATATTTTGAGTCATTTTACAGCAGAAGTATGGGACTTTGCTTCCAGAAATCTTCAAAATT